>NC_053398.1:91555587-91930080 GCF_905171765.1 Bufo bufo | reverse complement strand
GGCCCCTTTGCCCACCTAGGCTGCAAAAAAGTGTCACACATGTGGTATCGCCGTACTCTGGAGAAGTTGGGCAATGTGTTTTGGGGTGTCTTTTTACATATACTCATGCTGGGTGAGAGAAATATCTCGGCAAAAGACAACTTTTCCCATTTTTTATACAAAGTTGGCATTTGACCAAGATATTTATCTCACCCAGCATGGGTATATGTAAAATGACACCCCAAAACACATTTCCCAACTTCTCCTGAGTACGCCGATACCACATGTGTGACACTTTTTTGCAGCCTAGATGCGCAAAGGGGCCCACATTCATTTTATGAGGGCATTTTTAGACATTTGGATCCCAGACTTCTTCTCACGCTTTAGGGCCCCTAGAATGCCAGGGCAGTATAAATACCCCACATGTGACCCCATTTTGGAAAGAAGACACCCCAAGGTATTCAATGAGGGGCATGGCGAGTTCATAGAATTTTTTTTTTTTTGCCACAAGTTAGCGGAAATTGATATATTTTTTTTTTCTCACAAAGTCTCCCTTTACGCTAACTTGGGACAAAAATTTAAATCTTTCATGGACTCAATATGCCCCTCACGGAATACCTTGGGGTGTCTTCTTTCCGAAATGGGGTCACATGTGGGGTATTTATACTGCCCTGGCATTCTAGGGGCCCTAAAGCGTGAGAAGAAGTCTGGAATATAAATGTCTAAAAAATTTTACGCATTTGGATTCCGTGAGGGGTATGGTGAGTTCATGTGAGATTTTATTTTTTGACACAAGTTAGTGGAATATGAGACTTTGTAAGAAAAAAAATAAAAATTTCCGCTAACTTGGGCCCAAAAAATGTCTGAATGGAGCCTTACAGGGGGGTGATCAATGACAGGGGGGTGATCAATGACAGGGGGGTGATCAGGGAGTCTATATGGGGTGATCACCCCCCTGTAAGGCTCCATTCAGATGTCCGTATGTGTTTTGCCGATCCGATCCATGTATCAGTGGATCCGTAAAAATCATACGGACATCTGAATGCAGCCTTACAGGGGGGTGATCAATGACAGGGGGGTGATCAATGACAGGGGGGTGATCAATGACAGGGGGGTGATCAGGGAGTCTATATGGGGTGATCACCCCGTCATTGATCACCCCCCTGTAAGGCTCCATTCAGACGTCCGTATGCGTTTTGCGGATCCGATCCATCTATCAGTGGATCTGTAAAAACCATACGGACATCTGAATAGAGCCTTACAGGGGGGTGATCAATGACAGGGGGGTGATCAATGACAGGGGGGTGATCAGGGAGTCTATATGGGGTGATCAGGGGTTCATAAGGGGTTAATAAGTGACAGGGGGTGTGTAGTGTAGTGGTGTTTGGTGCTACTTTACTGAGCTACCTGTGTCCTTTGGTGGTCGATCCAAACAAAGGGGACCACCAGAGGACCAGGTAGCAGGTATATTAGATGCTGTTATCAAAACAGCGTCTAATATACCTGTTAGGGGTTAAAAAAATCACATCTCCAGCCTGCCAGCGAACGATCGCCGCTGGCAGGCTGGAGATCCACTCGCTTCCCTTTCGTTCCTGTGAGCGCGCGCGCCTGTGTGCGCGCATTCACAGGAAATCTCGTGTCTCGTGAGATGACGCGTAGATGCGTGACTCTGCGCAGCGCTGCCACCTCTGGAACGCGAATCTGCGTTAGGCGGTCCGGAGGTGGTTAAGCTAAACGTTGTTTCGGCGCATTGCCGGATCCGACGTTTAGCTTTTTCCAAATGGTTACCATGGCTGCCAAGACGCTAAAGTCCTGGCAGCCATGGTAAAGTGTAGTGACGAGCGGGGGAGCAGTATACTTACCGTCCGTGCGGCTCCCCGGGCGCTCCAGAGTGACGTCAGGGCGCCCCACGCTCATGGATGACGTGTCGCATGGATCACGTTATCCATGCGCATGGGGCGCTCTGACGTCATTCTGGAGCGCCCCGGGAGCCGCACGGACTGTAAGTATACTGCTCCCTCGCTCCCCACTACTACTATGGCAGCCAGGACTTTAATAGCATCCTGGGTGCCATAGTAACACTGAACGCATTTTGAAGACGGATCCGTCTTCAAATGCTTTCAGTTCACTTGCGTTTTTCCGGATCCGGCGTGTAATTCCGGCAAATGGAGTACACGCCGGATCCGGACAACGCAAGTGTGAAAGGGCCCTAAGTGAGTAAGTAGGCAAGGCGTCTAGAGGTAGCAATATTGGGAGAATGCAGTGAAAACAAAGGGTACGTAATAGCGTTAAAGTACAGGCTAGCTTCATGTTGCATAACCAATTACCAGCAAGTGATAACACAGGGCTGGTAATCTTCACTCTGCCATCTGGCTATGGCCATGGGAGGCTTGAGTGCAATGTGTTGGAAATGGAGCTAGACTGGACTGCTGTTGTCCAAAAACCAACTCATGATAAATGAGGGCCAGTTGTGTCTTTGGGAGCCCTGTAGGTTGACCAAATGAGCCATTTTTTGAGGAATGCAAGTGTGTACGCGTTTCCCAAGAGGACAACTTCTCAAACCTATGGAGCTGATCCATTTTCTGGAACCATTGTTCCATTGGTGGGACTAGGGGCTGCAACCAAAATTTAGGAAGCAGGAGGCGAGCAGCTATCAGCATTTGTGAGAAGACAATGGGTGATTGGGTGTGACCCCTTTCTTGGGAGAGAGATAGAAGGGCTAGCTGTGGGGAAGGTTGGATGGAAGTGTGGCAAATCTTGTTAGCCAAAGAAAAAATTTCAGTCCACCATTTATAGATGAGGGGGCAAGTCCACCAAATGTGGAGAAAGGTCCCTTTCTCCCGGAGGCACCTCCAGCAGATGTCCGAAGCAGACTCAGAGAAAAGTGACGTCTTATCTGGCGTATTGTACCACCTGGTGAGAATTTTGTAGCCATTCTCTTGGATTTGGACAGAGCGGGAGGCCCTATGGGGGGATTCAAGGAGCCTGTGGAGAGAAGCGAACGGGATTGTAGTATTCAAGTCTAATTCCCATTGTTTTACGAAGGATGGTTTGGCTAGGATAGGCGGGAGGCGCAACCTGCTGTAGATTTGCGAGATAAGTCTTTTAGGGGTCATGGGTTGAGAGATTACTGACTCGAGCCAGACCAGGGGTCGTAGTAAATCACTCAAATGGACATGCTGCTTTATATAAGCTCTGAGGTATGAGATTGAAAAGAGGTCAGATGGGTGAGGGTTAAGTAGAGTATTTGTGACTTCTAAGTCTATCAGATCCCGAGTGGGGCGTGTCAGCAAGATTAGAGAGGTTAGTGAGGATTTTAACCCTTGGGAAGCCGACGTTCTCAAGGAAGAGGGGGCCGTACCTAATACATCTTTTATCTTTAGGAGTGGAGAGGGGAATGGAATGGAGCAATGGGAGGTTAAAAGCCACTTCCAAGCCTCAAGGGTGGCTTTCACAATTGGGTAATGGGTCAACGGACCAGGAAGAACAGTTTGATGCCCAAGCAAGAGTGCTCTGACTGGTCTGTTCAATATATCAATTTCGATTTCTACTGCTGCAGATTGCGGGGAGGGGCGTAGCCAGGCTACCGCTCGGGAGAGAAGAATACCTTTGCCATAAAGTTCTGGGTTTGGAAGACCTATACCCCCGGCTTGTCTAGGTTTTGTGAGGAGGGAGAATGAGAGTCTCGCTTTCCTCCCATTCCAGATGAAGGATCTAAACTTTTTTTGTATTGAAGTATAATAATGTTTAGGGATGGGGATAGGGAGAACTTGTTGTAAGTAAGTGAGGCGGGGGAGTATTAGGGATGAGAGTAGGTTTTTGCGGCCGAACCAATACAATGTAGGATTGGATTGGGCAAGATTATCCATGGCGTTAAAAATTGTGGATCTTAAAGGAATGTAGTTAAGGGAGAAGAGGTCTGATATTTTGGGGCTAATTTTGACTCCTAAGTACGTGATGGTGGGAGAGGGCTAATTGAAGGGGTAGTTCTCCATTAATTGTCGTTTAGTTCAGTGGGGAATACCCGAGCAAAGGACTAGGGATTTATTCGCATTGATTTTGAAATCTGAAACTGTGCTGTAGAGATTGAGGTGAGTCTGGATGCGAGGCAAAGAAACTGTCGGGTTAACAGTCATCATGAGAACATCATCTGCAAATGCTGCAATTTTTTGTTCCTTGCCTCCCAAATATAGACCTTCAATCTCCCGATCCATCCTTATAATAGATAGGAGTGGCTCCAGTGCTAAGATGAATAAAAGTGGGGAGAGAGGACAACCCTGGCGAGTCCCATTACTTATAGCGAATGGAGAGGATAGATTCCCATTAACTAGGACCAGGGCTGTTGCCTGCTCATACATGGCAAAGGTAGCTTGAACAAAGGGACCAGGAAGGCCAAATCTCAACAGCACATGTTTTAGATACAACCAGTTGACCCTATCAAATGCTTTCTCAGGAGCAGGGGGGAAGAAATACGTCTGGGATGACATAAAGTATTGATCACTCTAGAGGTGTTATCTTTGCCCTCTCTGTTGCAGATAAAGCCAACCTGGTCCCAGTGAACAAGATGAGGGAGAAGAGTTGCTAGTCTATTAGCTAACATTTTGGCCAGGAGCTTGAGATCTATATTTAGGAGGGATATGGGCCTATAATTAGAGAATTGCTTGGAGTCTTTCCCTTCTTTGGGTATGAGTGTGATATGGGCCGCTGTCATATATCTAGATAGTGGGACTCCACGAAGTGTAAGGTTACAAAAGTCAAGAAGATAAGGGAGGAGGAGTTCATGGAAGGTTTTATAATATGAGACCGGAAGGCCGTCTGGACCTGGGCTCTTCCCTGATGGCATTTGGCTCAAAGCCTTACTAAGTTCAGTTAAAGTGAAGGGGGCTTCTAGTTTTGTTTTCTGTTCGGGGGAAATGGAGGGGATATTGGATGAATCTAAAAAGGCTGAAATAATGGGATCACGTGCTTCTGGAGTTGTAGTAGAAGTGAGATTATAAAGGTTTTCATAGAAGGAGCGAAACTGGGCGGCAATCTGGTGAACGGAGAAGATTGGTTTACCCTCAGGTGAGGTCAGTTGATGAACGTAGTTTGCGGATCTCCTCCCTTTAATCCTGTGCATTAGGAATTTGGTGGCCTTGTCTCCATGGGCGAATTTTTTTTGCTGAGAATTCATATAATATTTAGCAGCTTTAGTTAGTAAAAGAGCCTTAAGTTTTGCCCTGTGATTCGACAGTTCCTGTAGTTGGGAGTCGGAGGGGTTTTTTTTATGACAGGATTCGAGTCTCTGGATATTTTTGAGAGCCTCATCTATTGCTTTTTCCCTCAACCTTTTTTGGTAACAACCAATGTTGATAAATTGGCCCCTGATGACAGGTTTGTGTGTGTCCCACAAGGTGTTGGCAGAGAAATCAGGGCATTTGTTCAGGGAAAAATATTCCTTGATGAGTTTGGAGACCAAATCAATCGTGTCTTGGTGTCCCAAAAGAGATTCATTTAGTTGCCAATTAAAGCATGTGGGGTTGCCATTGGGGGCTATTACTGACAGGAAGATAGGGGAGTGGTCAGAGAGATGCATGGAACCTATTGAGGCCTCACCACAAAGATGTAGGTGTTCTTTAGAGATAAACAAGTAATCTAGGCGATGATAGGTGCCATGCATTGGGGAGTAAAACGTGTAGTCCAATGTATTGGGGTGATGAGAATGCCACACATCTATCAATTGAAGGTTCCAAAAGATATTGCGTATGGCTTTAAGGGATTTGCCGGAGTGGGTTGATTTATGTGACGATATATCTATTTGTGGGAATAGAACAATGTTTAAGTCTCCTCCTAAGATCACTATCCCTTCCTTGAAGGATTCAATGGTTGGGAAAATATTTGAGAACCAGTGGAATTGATTGGAGTTGGGGGCGTATAAGTTTATGAAGGTATAGGTTTGTGGGCCGATGGTACCTTTAACTAGGATAAATCTTCCATCGGGGTCTTGGACGTGGTTTACATATATAAAGGGAATCTTCCTTTAAAACCCTATGCTAACCCCACCTGAGGCTGAAGTACTACCCCCACAGTGATACCAATTAGAGTAGTGGGAAAATTGCATGTTAGGGTAATGGTTGAAGCGAAAGTGCGTCTCCTGGAGGAACACAACTCCGGCTTTCCTTAGAATGGTAAAGATTTGACTCAGTTTTGAAGGGGAGTGAAAGCCTTTAACATTGTAAGAAGCTATGTGTAGGTCAGTCATTGTAGGTGCCGAGTGTGCGGGTACCTTGTGGCCATTGATGTGTCCTCCAGGAGAGTGCACTGGCAGTAGGGGACTCCGCCGTCTGGCTTAGGATATGAACCGCAGTGTTGGGGGTCTCACATTGTACTAAGAGGAAGGTCAGGTACCTTGGAAAAAAACTAGGATGGAAAACAAGTACATAACAAATTAGAACTTCAAAATAAAGAAAAACATGCATATCAAGGTATGCTTTAGACATTTAGGGGGTAATTGGTCAAATGACCGGATAGGAGATCGTATAACACCCTGAGGAGGGCTATAGAGTAGAAGGCAAGGATGGATCTAACATTTTGTAAAGTACATTGCAGGGAAAACAATAGGTTATATTCATTTTATGTCCGGATACACCACTGAATAATTGGAACATAACACTGTCCAGAAGATATAACCGATGAAGGCAGGACCAGAACATGGATCCAATTAAGGATCCTGAGAAAGGCTCCTGGGAGTGAGCTGGTGGCCTCTTTTCTTGGATCTCGATGACTTCGGGGTCCGCTGGATTTCAAATGGAGCCACTTTAGGGAGGTCTGGTAGGTCTCCTAAATCTTGATAAAGTTCCCAATTTTCAATTAGCATAGGGGAGACGTTTAGTTGATCAAAGACAGGCGCGAGGTCAGAGTATGACGATATGCTGATCCGTTTGCCTGCAAATGAAAATGCGAGACCAAATGGGTAGGACCAGCGGTACAGAACCTTGTTGGACCGGAGCCAATCGGTCAGTGGCTTTAATGCTCTACGCTTTTTAAGAGTAGAGGGAGCTAGGTCCTGGTAGATCTCAAATCTGGAGTCCTCATAGGAGAGGTCAGTATGATTGCATGCAGCCTCTAAGATGGCGGCCTTGACAGGGAAGTTTAGAAACTTACATATGATGTCCCGGGGTGGCTCAGTTGGTTTGGGTGTAGGGCGTTCGATGATAATTTATTGCGGGAAATCGAGACCCAGCAGAGAGCCGCATATGGTATGTATAGTTGTGGTGATATCACCGGGTGGCACTGATTCTGGGACCCCTCTGAACCTTAGATTGTTGCGGCGCCCTCTATTCTCCTGGTCTTCAAGGGCATTGTGCAGCTCATTAAGGTGTGCAGTGCAGCGGCGAAGGGAGACCGATACTGCAGATTGATGGTTCAGGGTTGCGGTTTGATGGGATTCTAGGGTTTCCACCCGTTCCCCAATGTGCCTCACCTCTTGTCTGCAGGCCGAAAGTTCAGCCAGGATAGGCTCCATGACTCTGCTGAGGGCTCGGTCTAGATATCTCCTGGTGAGCGGTAAGTCAGAGCTGGCTTGGCGGTCTTCTGAATTGCTGTCTCCCTCTGATTGTGCAGGGACGCGCTTCAGGGCCTTGAGCTGCTGGGCCGGCGCCATTTTAGGTTCTCGTGGCGCGATCGTTGCGGCCGCTTTTTTGAGAAATTTCTCCATGTCGCCGCTGGGAAACTGACCCTTGAGGGTCGCAGGGTGTTCTCCTTGCTTGGGGTTCCCAATTTTCACCATCCTCGCTTTTGAAGGCTTATTAAAGCTGGTGTTAGGGACGATCTTCCTGGCAGAGCAATGAACTATGCGTCCATCTCAGTCCGGCGCTAGCTCCGCCCCCTGGCTATGACATTACTTAATTCCCTTAGGATACGGGGGTGTATGCCATCCGGTCCTGGCGATTTGTCTAGTTTAATCTTTTTAAGTCTCTGTTGTACTTCTTCCTGGGTCAGACAGGACACTTTTAATGGGGAATTTATTTTTACATTCAGCATTTTATCTGACAGTTTATTTTCCTCAGTGAATACATTGAAGAAAAAAACATTTAACAGCTTTGCTTTCTCCTCATCACTCTCTGCGACTCCCCCCTCATTACTCTTTAAAGGGCAGACACCTTCAGATTTATACTTTTTAACATTTATATAATTGAAGAACATTTTAGGGTTAGTTTTACTCTCTTTGGCAATTAATCTCTCGGTCTCTAGTTTGGCCGCTTTTATTCGTTTTTTACATGTTCTATTTTTTTCCTTATAGTTTTTCAGTGCTTCCGTGCTACCCTCCTGTTTTAGTCATTTATATGCTTTCTTTTAGTCATTTATTGCTTCCTTTACAGTTCTATTTATCCACATTGGTTTCATTTTGTTCCTTAACCTTTTATTCCCATACGGTATGTACCTCTCACAATGAGATTTTAGGATGCTTTTAAAGATATCCGATTTTGTGGCTGAGGACGTTGTCCCAGTTAGTTAGGCCTATGGCCTCTCTTAGTTGCCTAAATTTAGCTTTTTTGAGGTTTGGTATTTTTGTTCCTCCCTGTAGAAATGCTCTTTTGAATGATAATTGGAAGGTTATTACTTTATGGTCACTATTTCCCAGGTGTCCCCCAACCTGCACGTCTGTTGTTCTGTCAGGCCTATTGGTTAATACTAAGTCCAGTATGGCCGTCCCTCTAATCTGGTCCTGAACCAGTTGGGAGAGGTAATTGTCTTTGGTTATTGCCAAGAACCTGTTTCCTTTATGAGATATACAAGTTTCAGTTTCCCAGTCTATATAAGATGTAGAGAAAACACTTAATTGTTTTAAAAATTATAATAGCCTTTTGTTTGCTACTAAAAATAAAAAAAATTACATATATCTGGGTAGTTGAAGTCCCCCATAATAACCACCTCATTATGATTTGTCACCTTGTCTATCTCGTTTAGTAGTAGATTTTCTGTGGACTCTGGTATATTAGGTGGTTTATAGTAAACTCCTATTAGTAATTTATAATTGTTTTTAGCTCCATGTATCTCTATCTACAGTGACTCCACATGTTCATGTCCCTCACTTATATCTTCTCGGATTGTGGGCTTTAGACAGGACTTTACATAAAGGCAGACCCCTCCCCCTCTCCAGTTTTGATGATCCTTTCTAAACAGACTGTAACCTTGTACATTAACTGCCTAGTCATAGCTATCATCCAGCCATGTTTCAGTTATTCTCACTACAAATGTAGCAGGGTTAGCACTCCAGCTCTTAACTCAAATTTCTTAACTCATCGCGTTATCTTGAGACAAAAGCCATTGAAAAGCAATTGAAGGTGTTTGCTTAGATTAGATAACACAACTCAGAAATCAGGAGTGTTAACTCTGCTCCATCCGTATGTCATTGTAACAGGGCGCCGAAGGCGCACTCGGTCTCCCATCAACTGCAGACCTGCTGCTTAGCTTCGGGAGGGAGGATCTGTTTTCGGCCTTGTTCCCAGGGCGTCTTTGCTAGCTGGGAGGCTCCCTGCCCCTAGGTCTGCCTTGAGTGCCGAGCTGGTCACTCGGTGCTCGACTTGTCTGTCTGTCGGTCATGTGACGCTGGCCACGTCACATGACCCTCACTCCCCACTATAAATACAGGCAACCTGCTGGCTACAGGTTGCCTGTGATTTTGGCCCCTTAGGCTGTGTATTATTATTGTTATTTAGCTTACCTTTAGATTTGACCTTTGATCTGCTTCCTGACACCTCTTCTGCCTGCTCCCTGAACCTTGACGCTACCTCTACGATTTTGACCTCGGCTTGCTTTTGGATTTTGTCTTTGCCTCTTCTCTTGTACTGACGTGACCTCCTGGACTGACCCCGGCTAGTTGACCCGCCTCGCCCTTCCGTTTTTGGTGGTACCTTGCTTGTTCCACCTCTCTGTCCGCTCGAGTGCTACCTCTCATTGGCTGTCCGCTTCCCTGCTGTCTCTATCTCTCTGCTTGCACTTATTCAGGTCAGGGACTGTTGCCCAGTTGCGCCCCGTCACCTAGAGCGGGTGGTGCAAGTAGGCAGGGACAGGGGACCGGGTGGCAGCTCAGGGGATGCACCTCCGCTCTATCTTTATACTCGCGATGCTACCCCGTGACAGAATCACAGGCCTTAATTTAGCATGGACCCTCTACAGAGCCTCACCGAACATGTGCAGGGTCTTGCTCGAATAGTACAGGAACTTAGGGAGAGACTACAGGTTCAGGAGACCGTCCGAACTCCCCCCATTCTTGCTCCCGCCACCGTTCAGGTGGAACCACACATTAAATTACCCGATCGGTTTCCGGGTGACCGCCAAAGTTTTTTAGCTTTCAAGGAAAGCTGTAAACTTTATTTTCGACTACGTCCTCACTCCTCTGGTCCTGATCCACAGAGGGTTGGTATTATCATCTCCCTGCTTCAAGGGGACCCCCAGGAATGGGCCTTTTCTTTGCCTCCGGATTCCCCTTGTCTTAATTCTGTGGACCTCTTTTTCCAGGCGTTAGGGGTTCTTTATGATGAATCAGACCGAGCCTCTGTGGCAGAATCTAATCTTAAGGCCCTCACTCAGGGGAATCGTCCCGTGGAGGATTATTGTATGCAGTTCCGCAAGTGGTGCGTTCCCTCGGGTTGGAACGAACCAGCACTCAAATGTCAATTTAGGGCAGGCTTGACTGAGAAGTTAAAAGACATGTTGGTTTGTTATCCCTGTCCTGACTCTTTAGAGGAGACCATGACGCTAGCCATCAGACTAGATAGACGGATCAGAGAGAGACAGCGAGAGCATTTGTTTTCTCCTCATACCCTTCTTCAACCTGAGGTTTCCCTCATTGAACCCAAGATGGAGGCCCACTCGGACGAGCCCATGCAACTCGGGATGACGCGAAGAGAGCTACGCCGTCATCGGGGCTCTTGTTTTTATTGTGGGGATCCCGACCACTGGATCCATCAGTGTCCTAAAGCTCCACCTTCTGGAAAGTTATCCAAGTCTGAAGGATCCAAGGACAAGGTACTCCTAGAGGTGGTAAGAAGTAAATTATTGTTGCCGGTTTCTATTTTACCTTTGGAGTCTTAAAGGGGTCAGGAAATGTCTTTGTGGATTCAGGGTCAGCTTTTAGTTTTATTGATTGCAAATTTGTTGAACAAATGGGAATTACTATACTAGAATTGTCCATCCCGATCCAGGTTGTCGCCATCAATTCTACCCCCCTGTTAGGGGGCACAGTAAAACTCCATACTCCGGAGGTTACCCTGTCTGTGGGGGTCTGCCACTCAGAGAAATGCTCTTTCTTTGTTTTAGAGAATCTTCCTGTTCAGCTAGTCCTTGGTATGCCCTGGCTTCAGCAACACAATCCGGTCATTAACTGGAGTTCGGGCGACTTAGAGAGATGGGGGCCTAACTGTAGTTCTTGCTTAACCGTAGTTCAAGCTTGGGTTTCATCAGATATTATTCCTCATTTTATTTCTGATTATTCAGATGTTTTTTCCACCACTGAGACAGATACTCTCCCTCCCCAGTCTTATGACTGTGTTATCGACTTGGTACCCGAGTCCAAATTTCCTAAAGGACAGATTTATAATCTTTCCGGTCCTGAGCGCAGGGCAATGAAAGACTATATCCAGGAGAGTCTCAAGAAGGGACATATTAGGCCCTCCACCTCTCCCCTGGGAGCAGGATTCTTTTTCGTTAAAAAGAAGGACGGTGGTCTCAGGCCCTGCATTGACTATAGAAATTTGAATAAAATCACTATTAGGAATCAGTATTCCATCCCGTTGATTCCTGATTTGTTTAACCAGATTTTGGGTGCTTGGTGGTTTTCTAAATTTGATTTGAGAGGAGCATATAACCTAGTTCGTAAGGAGGGAGATGAGTGGAAAACTGCATTTAATACTCTAGAGGGACACTTTGAGTTTCTTGTTATGCCATTCGGTCTTTGCAATGCCCCAGCTGTGTTTCAGAATTTCATGAATGACATTTTTAGAGAACTCATCAGCAAAGTTATGATTGTTTATCTCGATGATATTCTTGTCTTTTCACCTGACTGGGATTCTCATGTGTCTCACCTCAGATTGGTTTTTAAAATCCTCAGGGAGAATCATCTGTCCGTTAAATTAGAGAAATGTGTGTTTGGAGTTCAAGAGATTCCTTATCTCGGCTATATTCTTACTCCTCATTCATTTAAAATGGATCCCAGTAAGGTTCAGGCTATCCAAGACTGGGTAAGACCATCCTCCTTAAAGGCACTCCAACACTTTTTAGGATTCGCCAATTTTTACCGTAAATTCATAAAGAATTTTTCTGTTATTGCCAAGCCCTTTACCCACTTAACTAAAAAAGGTTCTGATCTGATTAACTGGTCGTTGGAGGCCTGTCAGGCATTTGATACCCTTAAAAATTATTTTCAGATAACTCCAGTCTTGATTCAGCCCGATACCGAGGAACCTTTTGTGGTGGAGGTTGATGCCTCAGAGGATGGTGTGGGGGCCATCCTTTCTCAGGGGTCTTCTAACCTCACTAATTTAAGGCCATGCGCCTTCTTCTCTCGTAAGTTCTCTCCTTTGGAGAGAAATTACGATATTGGAAACCGCAAATTACTGGCCATAAAATGGGCATTTGAGGAATGGAGGCATTTTTTAGAAGGGGCTAGACACCGTATCACTGTCCTCACCGATCACAAGAACTTAGTGTTTCTTGAGGGGGCCAAACGCCTTAATCCTAGACAAGCCAGATGGGCCCTGTTTTTTACTCGCTTTAATTTTTCTGTTACTTTCAGACCAGGAAGTAAAAATATTAAGGCAGATGCCTTGTCCCGGAGTTTTAATGCCGTCCAACCTCCTGACACCCCCCCGGAACCCATCTTGCCGGCAAGCATCTTTGTGGCAGCAGTTTCTGCGGATCTTTCCTCTGAGATTCAATGGGCTCAGCAACTTGCTCCTCCACAAACACCGGCAGATAAGTTATTTGTTCCTGAGTGCTTCCGTTTTCACTTATTGGGTGAATGTCATGACTCCGTGCTCTCTGGTCATCCAGGTATTGCTGCCACTAAGGAATTGCTGAGGTCTTTCTGGTGGCCCACTTTTTCTAAGGATGTACGGTCTTATGTTTTTGCTTGAGATGTTTGTGCCAGGTCTAAGACCCCGAGAACACTTCCCGCTGGTGAACTACAACCACTACCCATTCCCTGCAAGCCATGGTCTCACATTTCCATGGATTTTATTTCTGATCTGCCCCCTTCTGAGGGGAAATCAGTGGTGTGGGTAGTGGTTGTCTGTTTTAGCAAGATGGTGCGCTTTGTTCCTTTAATAAGCTCCCTGATGCGAAGACCTTAGCATCCTTGTTCATTGAACATGTGGTACGTCTGCATGGTGTCCCTGAGAATATCGTCTCTGATAGAGGCAATCAGTTTGTTTCTGGTTTCTGGACTGCTTTTTGTCGAAGATGCGACATCTCTTTATCCTTTTCGTCTGCTTTCCATCCACAGACTAATGGGCAGACGGAACGGTTAAATCAGGCAGTGGAGCTTTTTCTAAGGTGCTATGTATATAATCAACTCTTATGGGTGAGATACCTTTCGTTGGCAGAATTCGCTATTAACAATCGAGTCTTCCACGGGGGTGTCTCCTTTTTTTTGTAACAGTGGTTTGCATCCTCGCTTTTGTTCTAGTCCCTCTGTATCCTCACTCAACCCGCAGGCAGATTCTTTTACCTCTAGACTGTGCACAGTCTGGGCACAGGTTCAAACAAACCTGGAAAAGGCCCAGGAAACCCAGTGTAAACATGCTAATAAGACGTTCCAAGGGGGTAAATTTTGTACTCGGCGATAAGGTGTGGTTGTTGACTAAGAATCTTGCTTTGAAACAGTGTTCTAGGAAATTCTCTCCGCGTTTCATTGGACCATACAATATTATTGAGGTTGTTAATTCAGTGTCCTTTAGACTTAAGCTACCCGACTCCTTTCGTATACATGATCTGTTTCATAAGTCGTTGCTTAAGAGATATGTGTCACCAGTGGTGTCGGTTAAAAAACCTCCTCCACCTGTGGAGGTTGAAGTCAGGAGGAATTCATAATCTCTAGAATTATTGATGTTAGAAAGGTTAGGAACTCCTAACTGTATTATTATTGTTATTTAGCTTACCTTTGGATTTGACCCTTGATCTGCTTCCTGACACCTCTTCTGCCTGCTCCTTGAACCTTGACGCTACCTCTCGGATTTTGACCTCGGCTTGCTTTTGAATTTTGTCTTTGCCTCTTCTCTTGTACTGACCTGACCTCCCGGATTTTGACCTAGGCCCGCTCTCGGATCTGTCTCTGTCTCCTCCCTCGTACTGGTGCAAGTAGGCAGGGACAGGGGACCGGGTGGCAGCTCAGGGGGTGCACCTCCGCTCTATCTTTATACCCGTGACGGTACCCAGTGACAGTCATAGTCCTCCTTACACATCACTAATTCCAGTTCCCCAGTTTTATTAGTCAGGCATTCTGGCATTAGTATACATACATTTTAGAGGTTTATGTATATTTTTTACCCTACACCTTTCCTTCTGAACTGTTCTAGTCCCTCCTTCCATTCCTCCCCCAGTCCCACTACCTTGCCCCCGGTCTCTATCTGCACTATCTTCCCCTCCTACAATGTAATTTCCCTCCCCCCCAGTCCCTAGTTTAAACACTCCTCCAACCTTCTACATACAGAAAATTTTAAAATAAAAAGTTATCTGAACTGCAACTCCATCAGGCTTATATATGTCATAAGATGCACAAGTTGTGACTTAATGTATGTAGGCAGCACCAGTAGGCAGCTTAAAACCAGGAAAAGCGAACACCTAAACTATATAGGTAATCCCCAGCTACAAGAATATCCAGTCCTGCAAATCATTTTATTATCAAACACAATAAAAATGTGGATAGCTTTTGGGTATATGCGATTTAGAAAGTGTCACTTCCTTTTAGGGGTGGTAATCTAAAGAAAAAAATATTATTGCGTGAGGCTTTCCTGATATTTAGATTTGGTACCCGTTTCCCGTCAGGACTCAATCAGAAAAGGGAATTGATGTACCTGTATCAATAGTCTCTCACATGTATGTAAAATGTCCAATATTAGTTTCCAATTTAGATAGAGAATTTAAAAAAATATATATTTTTTTTTAATTTTTTTATTTGGATGAGGTGCATTGTCAGCACAGGCCATCTGTGTCTCAAGCTTTACGCACACATGAATTGAAAACACAGTCATTTATAGTCTGAGCACATACCAAGATTAGGGTATTAATTGATCTCAGACTAAATTTGGAACTAGGAGACTGTTCACACATTGTGGCTTTCCTGGAGGTGCTCTTTTTTGATTGTATTCAAGATATGTCTTTGTATTTTTATATTGTGTTTTTCATTTCACTTGTTTGCAGAGTAGCTTTGTGTATATGAGCAAGCTAGTTAGCAGAAAATTGTATCAAATATATGCACTGAATTTGAGATGTTAAATATCATGTTGGTGGTGGCAAGTAGATTTTGAGGTGTGCAACCCGGGGTTAATTGTTCCTCTGTCCACATACACCTGTTCCCCCCCCCCCCCCTTCTTTTTTCCTTTCCTTTTCTTTCAATTGGTGGACGAAGACTATTTCCCCCTAGGTGTTGCACACGTCAGAAGGTTATGATTAAGAACATTGCGTTTGAAACATGTTAACCTGCGGTAGAGGGTGGTGAAGTCTTACCTATGTACTTTTAACCGGAATTGAAATAAAGACGATGCAGATTTTTTCGGATGCTGGAGACTCCAGAATTTCTTCAAATATCCAAAGGACAAGTCCAGTCCACTCTGTGCACCGAATATGTATGGTGAGCTGGAACTTTTTTACTTATGAGCTTATTTTATGTGATAATGTATATGCCGCTTGGTGGCCGCAGCTACCCAGCATGCCAGATGGACAGTGGGCAGGGCGGGGCACCATGGAGTTACCTTGGGGCTGGTTTCTGGATGGGAGAAATGAGTGGGCACTGTGGTGTTACCTGGGGGTGGATGAACAACCAGCAGGCACTGTGGCATTACCTGCGGAGGGGGTGAGAGGAGATGAGCGGGCACCGTGGCGGACGAAAAAGTGATGAGCACGCCTACTGTGGCAGCTGTTATGCAGTTAGCCTCTCTTCTCCCGAAGGTTTGTCCCGGATAAGGACTTTTCAGGCTTGGATCGGAAGCAGCGCAGGGACAGCCCGGTGCAGTTCGGGGAGGATCCCTTTGGTAGAAGCAAGGGAAGGAGTGAGGACTGACTCTGCAAGGACTGCGGGGCCATGTACATACAGGCTGTGGACCAGAAGAAGGGGCTGCCCCTGGAGCGACTCCGCTGATTATAGGGTTTATCGGTGGCTGTAAGCTAACCCAAGCTAAAAAGCTGTCAATTAAGAAGGATTGTAGGATACGGCCCACAAGCTCACTGGGTATCGGTGCTCTGCACCTTTTCAGTGGCAGCAGATGCCAGTGTGGCTCCTACTCTGGGCGGCTTTCTCTGCCCGTAGGCAGTATGGACACATTAATTTATTTGCAAACAGCAGTCACACTCTCAACTGTAACTAAGTATTTAAGTATTTTTATTTGTGTTTATTTTGTTTTCCCTTTAATACAATAAAATGTCATTGGAAACAAGAAAAAAAAAATTGTGAGTGTGCTTCATACGTTATCACTGCCAACAACCCATTTGTTACGTTCCTTATCCAGGTACTGTAATAGCAAATAATACTGACGTATTTGGATTTCTGGTTACTGATTTTAAATGGCATCTGTCAGCAGTTTAAAACAGGTTAAACAGCGCAGCAGATCTTTACAGTAAAATATCTATGAGACTATAATAAAATTTGCATTTTGAGGGGTCTTTAACGGATTGCACTGGGCTTTTGTAAATAAAAGTTAAGGAAAAAAATAAAAAAGCACTTCCTTTCCAAAGTGAATATGAACTGACTGAATACACAGCTTTTTAGCTTTTTTTTCTGAATGAAAGGACATACTGTAAATTTCGGGTTCGTACCAAACTTTACAGTGTTCGGCACCCGAACCCGAACATTTCAGTAAAAGTTCGGGTTCGGTGTTCGGGTAATATTAATATACCATCGGATCAGAGCTTTCTCCAATCCGATGGTATATTTTAACTTGAAGCGTCCCCATCACCATGGGAACGCCTCTATGTTAGAATATACCATCGGATTTGAGTTAGATCGTGAAAACTCAGATCCGACAGTATATTCTAACACAGAGGCGTTCCCATAGTGATGGGGACGCTTCAAGTTAGAATATACTGAGAACTGTGGACATAACGGCCCCCTGCTGCCTGGCAGCACCCGATCTTTTACAGGGGTCTGTGATCCGCACAATTAACCCCTCAGGTGCTGCACCTGGGGGGTTAATTGTGCGGATCACAGCCCCCTGTAAGAGATCAGGTGCTGCCAGGCAGCAGGGGGCCAGACCCCCCTCCCTCCTCAGTATTAAAATCATTGGTGGCCAGTGCGGCCCCCCTCCCTCCCCAGTATTAAAATCATTGGTGGACAGTGCGGCCCCCCCTCCCTATTAAAATCATTGGTGGCTAGTTCGGCCCCCCACCCACCCCCTATTAAAATCATTAGTGGCTAGTGCGTCCCCCCCACCCCCACCAACCCCCTATTAAAATCATTGGTGTCCAGTGCGGGCTCCCCTCCCCCCCCTAATTAAAATCATTGGTGCGACAGTTCCGATCGGAGTTCCAGTTTAATCGCTGGAGTTCCGATCGGTTACCATAGCAGCCAGGACGCTACTGCAATCCTGGCTGCCATGATTACTTAGCACTTTTAGCAGCATTATACTTATACTCTGTGGCCGGCCGGCGCTCCTCCTACTGGTAAGTGAAAGGTCTGTGCGGCGCATTGTTTATAGCACAGACCTGTCACTTACCAGTAGGAGGAGCGCCCTGCCGGCCACAGACAGCGCACGTAAGTATAATGCTGCTAAAAGTGCTAAGTAACCATGGCAGCCAGGACTGAAGTAGCGTCCTGGCTGCCATGGTAACCGATCAGAGCCCCAGCGATTAAACTGTGACTCAGATCGGAACTGCCGCTCCGCTGCCACCAATGATGGGGGGGAGGGGGGTTGTTAACCTGTGGACACTGCCACCAATGATTTTAATTAGGGTGGGGGGGAGGGGAGGCCGCACTGGACACCAATGATTTTAATAGGGGGGGGCCGCACTAACCACCAATGATTTTAATAGAGGGGGGTGGGGGGGCCGCACTGGCCACTAATGATTTTAAAACTGTAGAGGGAGGGAGGGGGGCCGCACTTGCCACCAATGATTTTAATATTGGGGAGGGAGGGGGGTCTGGCCCCTGCTGCCTGGCAGCACTCGATCTCTTACAGGGTGCGGCACCTGAGGGGTTAATTGTGCGGATCACAGCCCCCTGTAAGAGATCGGGTGCTGTCAGGCAGCAGGGGGCAGTTATGTACACAGTTCTTAGTATATTCTAACTTGAAGCGTCCCCATCACCATGGGAACGCCTCTGTGTTAAAATATACTGTCGGATCTGAGTTTTCACAATCGTGATAACTCAGATCTGAAAAAGCTAATACTATTATTTTCCGTTATAACCATGTTATAACGGAAAATGATAAAGTGAAGTTCGGGTCTCTATTGACTTCAATGGGGTTCGGGTTCGGGTCCAAGTTCGGCCGAACTCCCCGAACATCTAGGTGTTCGCTCAACTCTATACAGTAGCAGATGAATGAGTGGGGAGATGCTAATTCCAGCTCCATAACAAAGGGTCATTTCTGTGAGAGGATTTCACACACAATTACTGTAAACATATACAATAATCATTCATTGTCAGCGCGGCCCCCTGTGACTTCACCATGTGAAGCTACACTCATTTTATGTTTATCTGTCAATAAACAAATACAAATTTACAATAATCAATCAACAATAATTAAAGTGTGAACATAAAATTAATCAATATTTGCCACATATTCAAAACCATGATCAAATAAATAAATAATTAGTGTTCAAATGACATGATTGTAACAATAAAAAAACAATAAATAAAATCAATAAATTCATACAATAGTGATAATCGGCAAAATAAACATCAAAGTATAAAAAACAAATGAAGTGCACGTGACATGCAGTGAAAAGAAAAAATAAATGGATAAGAGAAATCAGAAAGAAAAAATTATTAAAAATTTGTAATAAAAAATTATAAAAGATGCTGCTACTTAAGATAACGACAAAATAAAAACTGGATGCTTGCAAAGAAAAAAACATTTTATTCTAAAGTAAATATAATATACATCAACTATCATGCTAGTACAAGCATTCTACCATATAAAGATTGATCACGTACAGTATGAAGCATACAGTACATTTCCCATACACAACATGTAATTCTAGCATTCCCTTCCTCCAATACACGTTCCGTGTTGCTGGGACACTAGATCTTAATAGACAGATACCTAGTAGAGATGGCCCGAACTATCCGACGGCGAACAGTTCCCGGCGAACATAGCTTGTTCGCGTTCGCCTCTGCCGGGCGAACACATGCGATGTTCGTTCCGCCCCCTATACATCATCATTGAGCAAACTTTGACCCTGTACCTCACAGTCAGCAGACACATTCCAGCCAATCAGCAGCATACCCTCCCTCCCAGACCCTCCCACCTCCTGCACAGCATCCATTTTAGATTCATTCTGAAGCTGCAGTCTTAGTGAGAGGAGGGAGACTGTAACTGCTGCTGATTTAATTGGGAAATCGATAGCTAGGCTAGTGAATTCAGTGTCCACTCCAGTCCTGAAAGACTCATCTGATCTCTGCTGTAAGGACAGCGTCCTGACAGCACCCCAAAAAGCCCTTTTTAGGGCTGCAACATTAGTCTGCTTTTTTTTTTTCCTTTATATACATATTGCAGTTGCCTGGCCTGCCTGTGTGTGAGGAGCTGCAGGCCCACAGACTGTAGTGTGCCCACTGCCAGTGCTCACCCCTGTCATTCCGTGTGGCACAGGACTTTGCTTAAAAAAAGGCACTTAATTTTTACACTTTAATCTAAGGTTAGTTGCCTGCCAGTGTGTGTCAGGCTGACTTCCACTGACTGTAGTGTGCCCACTGCCAGTGCCCACCACTCATACCGGCTGGCACAGGACTTTGCATAAAAAAGGCATTTAATTTTTACACTTTAGTGTAATTTCAGCTGCTTGCCTGCTGCTAGTGTGTGTCAGGCCGACTTCAACTGACTGTAGTGTGCCCACTGCCAGTGCCCACCCCTGTCATCCCGTGTGGCACAGGACTTTGCTTATAAAAAAGGCACTTCATTTTTACACTTTAATCTAAGGTTAGTTGCCTGCCAGTGTGTGTCAGGCCGACTTCAACTGACTGTAGTGTGCCCACTGCCAGTGCCCACCCCTGTCATCCCGAGTGGCACAGGACTTTGCTTAAAAAATAGGCACTTAATTTTTACACTTTAATCTAAGGTTAGTTGCCTGCCAGTGTGTGTCAGGCTGACTTCCACTGACTGTAGTGTGCCCACTGCCAGTGCCCACCACTCATACCGGCTGGCACAGGACTTTGCTTAAAAAAGGCATTTAATTTTTACACTTTAATGTAATTTCAGCTGCTTGCCTGCTGCTAGTGTGTGTCAGGCCGACTTCAACTGACTGTAGTGTGCCCACTGCCAGTGCCCACCCCTGTCATACCGAGTGGCACAGGACTTTGCTTAAAAAATAGGCACTTAATTTTTACACTTTAATCTAAGGTTAGTTGCCTGCCAGTGTGTGTCAGGCTGACTTCCACTGACTGTAGTGTGCCCACTGCCAGTGCCCACCACTCATACCGGCTGGCACAGGACTTTGCTTAAAAAAGGCATTTAATTTTTACACTTTAATGTAATTTCAGCTGCTTGCCTGCTGCTAGTGTGTGTCAGGCCGACTTCAACTGACTGTAGTGTGCCCACTGCCAGTGCCCACCCCTGTCATACCGAGTGGCACAGGACTTTGCTTAAAAAATAGGCACTTAATTTTTACACTTTAATCTAAGGTTAGTTGCCTGCCAGTGTGTGTCAGGCTGACTTCCACTGACTGTAGTGTGCCCACTGCCAGTGCCCACCACTCATACCGGCTGGCACAGGACTTTGCATAAAAAAGGCATTTAATTTTTACACTTTAGTGTAATTTCAGCTGCTTGCCTGCTGCTAGAGTGTGTCAGGCCGACTTCAACTGACTGTAGTGTGCCCACTGCCAGTGCCCACCCCTGTCATACCGAGTGGCACAGGACTTTGCTTAAAAAATAGGCACTTAATTTTTACACTTTAATCTAAGGTTAGTTGCCTGCCAGTGTGTGTCAGGCTGACTTCCACTGACTGTAGTGTGCCCACTGCCAGTGCCCACCACTCATACCGGCTGGCACAGGACTTTGCTTAAAAAAGGCATTTAATTTTTACACTTTAATGTAATTTCAGCTGCTTGCCTGCTGCTAGTGTGTGTCAGGCCGACTTCAACTGACTGTAGTGTGCCCACTGCCAGTGCCCACCCCTGTCATACCGAGTGGCACAGGACTTTGCTTAAAAAATAGGCACTTAATTTTTACACTTTAATCTAAGGTTAGTTGCCTGCCAGTGTGTGTCAGGCTGACTTCCACTGACTGTAGTGTGCCCACTGCCAGTGCCCACCACTCATACCGGCTGGCACAGGACTTTGCATAAAAAAGGCATTTAATTTTTACACTTTAGTGTAATTTCAGCTGCTTGCCTGCTGCTAGTGTGTGTCAGGCCGACTTCAACTGACTGTAGTGTGCCCACTGCCAGTGCCCACCCCTGTCATACCGAGTGGCACAGGACTTTGCTTAAAAAATAGGCACTTAATTTTTACACTTTAATCTAAGGTTAGTTGCCTGCCAGTGTGTGTCAGGCTGACTTCCACTGACTGTAGTGTGCCCACTGCCAGTGCCCACCACTCATACCGGCTGGCACAGGACTTTGCTTAAAAAAGGCATTTAATTTTTACACTTTAATGTAATTTCAGCTGCTTGCCTGCTGCTAGTGTGTGTCAGGCCGACTTCAACTGACTGTAGTGTGCCCACTGCCAGTGCCCACCCCTGTCATACCGAGTGGCACAGGACTTTGCTTAAAAAATAGGCACTTAATTTTTACACTTTAATCTAAGGTTAGTTGCCTGCCAGTGTGTGTCAGGCTGACTTCCACTGACTGTAGTGTGCCCACTGCCAGTGCCCACCACTCATACCGGCTGGCACAGGACTTTGCATAAAAAAGGCATTTAATTTTTACACTTTAGTGTAATTTCAGCTGCTTGCCTGCTGCTAGTGTGTGTCAGGCCGACTTCAACTGACTGTAGTGTGCCCACTGCCTGTGCCAACCACTGATACCGGGTGGCACAGTAGCTTGCCGATAAATAAGGCATTTAATTTTTAGACAGTAGTCTAAATTCAGTTGCTTGCCTGCTGCCAGTGTGTGTCAGGCCCGCTTCCACTGACTGTAGTGTGCCCACTGCCAGTGCCAACCACTGATACCGGGTGGCACAGTAGCTTGCCGATAAATAAGGCATTTAATTTTTAGACAGTAGTCTAAATTCAGTTGCTTGCCTGCTGCCAGTGTGTGTCAGGCCCTCTTCCACTGACTGTAGTGTGCCCACTGCCAGTGCCAACCACTCATACCGGGTGGCACAGTAGCTTGCCGATAAATAAGGCATTTAATTTTTACACTTTAGTGTAATTTCAGTTGCTTGCCTGCTGCCAGTGTGTGTCAGGCCCGCTTCCACTGACTGTAGTGTGCCCACTGCCAGTGCCAACCACTGATACCGGGTGGCACAGTAGCTTGCCGATAAATAAGGCATTTAATTTTTAGACAGTAGTCTAAATTCAGTTGCTTGCCTGCTGCCAGTCAGTGTGTCAGGCCCTCTTCCACTGACTGTAGTGTGCCCACTGCCAGTGCCAACCACTCATACCGGGTGGCACAGTAGCTTGCCGATAAATAAGGCATTTAATTTTTACACTTTAGTGTAATTTCAGTTGCTTGCCTGCTGCCAGTGTGTGTCAGGCCCGCTTCTACTGATTGTAGTGTGCCCACTGCCAGTGCCAACCACTGATACCGGGTGGCACAGTAGCTTGCCGATAAATAAGGCATTTAATTTTTAGACAGTAGTCTAAATTCAGTTGCTTGCCTGCTGCCAGTGTGTGTCAGGCCCGCTTCCACTGACTGTAGTGTGCCCACTGCCAGTGCCAACCACTGATACCGGGTGGCACAGTAGCTTGTCGATAAATAAGGCATTTAATTTTTACACTTTAGTGTAATTTCAGTTGCTTGCCTGCTGCCAGTGTGTGTCAGGCCCGCTTCCACTGACTGTAGTGTGCCCACTGCCAGTGCCAACCACTGATACCGGGTGGCACAGTAGCTTGCCGATAAATAAGGCATTTAATTTTTAGACAGTAGTCTAAATTCAGTTGCTTGCCTGCTGCCAGTGTGTGTCAGGCCCTCTTCCACTGACTGTAGTGTGCCCACTGCCAGTGCCAACCATTCATACCGGGTGGCACAGTAGCTTGCCGATAAATAAGGCATTTAATTTTTACACTTTAGTGTAATTTCAGTTGCTTGCCTGCTGCCAGTGTGTGTCAGGCCCTCTTCCACTGACTGTAGTGTGCCCACTGCCAGTGCCAACCACTGATACCGGGTGGCACAGTAGCTTGCCGATAAATAAGGCATTTAATTTTTAGACAGTAGTCTAAATTCAGTTGCTTGCCTGCTGCCAGTGTGTGTCAGGCCCACTTCCACAGACTGTAGTGTGCCCACTGCCAGTGCCAACCACTCATACCGGGTGGCACAGTACCTAGCACGCGTAGTACCACTTATCTAAAAAAAAAATGACAGGCAGAGGCAGGCCACCCCGCAGGGGCCGTCGTGGTCGTGGTGCTGTGATTTCCACTGTCCCTGGAATAATGCCCAGTTTTCAGAGGCCACGTACCCTGAACCCGAAAAATTCAGAGGACGTAGTTGACTGGCTTAGACAGGACACCCAATCTTCAACAGCTTCCGCTAAGAACCTTGACGCACCATCCTCCTCCAACTCAGCTTCGGTCACCTGCTCTCAAGTTACCACGCACCCGCCCGTCGCCACTACCACCACAGCCACCACAGCCGCTTCACTTGATCCGTCAGAGGAGTTATTTACACATCAGTTGGATGCAATTAGTGATGCGCAACCATTATTGCCAGATGATGTAGATTACGGGGATATGTCTCAGTCAGGCAGGATTACACACATGGACGTACAGTGTGATGATGATGATGTTGTACCCGCTGCTGCTTCCTTTGCTGAGGTGTCAGATACAAGTGAAGCGGTTGATGATGACGATGTGTCCACGGATGCCACGTGGGTGCCTGCTCGAAGAGAAGAAGAGGGGGAAAGTTCTGAAGGGGAGACAGAGAGAATGAGGAGACGAGTTGGAAGCAGGGGGAGGTCGTCGCAAGGAGTTAGTGGCACAGTCAGACAGCATGTATCGGCACCTGGGGTCAGCCAGACAGCACGCCAGTCAACGCATGCTGTTGCCACCACTAGAATGCCGTCATTGCAAAGCTCAGCAGTGTGGCATTTTTTTTGTGTGTCTGCCTCTGATAAAAGCAATGCCATTTGCAACCTGTGCCAAAAGAAACTGAGTCGTGGGAAGTCCAACACCCACCTTGGTACAACTGCTTTGCGAAGGCACATGATCTCACATCACAAACGCCTATGGGATCAACACATGAGTACAAGCAGCACACAAACTCAAAGCCACCATGCTCCTCCTGGTCCTGCATCTTCAGCCACGTCAACCACTGCTGTCCTCCCTGCCCCCTCTCAACCACCCGCCACTCCATCTCTCACCTTCAGCAGTTCCTGCTCATCTGCCCACAGTCAGGTGTCTGTCAAGGACATGTTTGAGCATAAGAAGCCAATGTCACAAAGTCACCCCCTTGCCCGGCGACTGACAGCTGGCTTGACGGAACTCTTAGCCCGCCAGCTTTTACCATACCAGCTGGTAGAGTCTGAGGCCTTCAAAAAATTTGTCGCTATTGGGACACCACAGTGGAAGGTACCCGGACGAAATTTTTTTTCAAAAAAGGCAATCCCAAACCTCTACCATGTCATTGAAAAGGAAGTCATGGCATCTCTGGCATACAGTGTTGGGGCAAGGGTCCATCTGACCACTGATACCTGGTCTGCAAAGCACGGTCAGGGCAGGTATATCACGTATACTGCGCATTGGGTCAACCTGCTGACGGCTGACAAGCATGGAATGCGTGGCTCTGCAGCGGAGTTGGTGACACCACCACGACTTGCAGGCAGACCTACTGCCACCTCCTCTACTCCTACTCCATCCTCTTTAATTTCCTCCTCGGCTGAGTCCTCTTCTGCTGCGGCGTCTGGCTGCACATCAACTGATTCCCCCCAGCTCCCCAGGGGCTATTCCACATCCCGGATACGACAGTGTAACGCTATCTTGGGGTTGACTTGCCTGAAAGCAGAGAGCCACACAGGACCAGCACTCCTGTCCGCCCTGAACGCACAGGTGGATCAGTGGCTGACCCCGCACCAACTGGAGATCGGCAAAGTGGTGTGTGACAATGGAAGCAATCTGTTGGCGGCATTAAATTTGGGCAAGTTGTCACATGTGCCGTGCATGGCACATGTGTTGAATCTCATCGTACAACGTTTTGTGTCTAAGTACCCAGGCTTACAGGACGTCCTCAAGCAGGCCAGGAAGGTGTGTGGCCATTTCAGGCGTTCCTACACGGCCATGGCGCACTTTTCCGATATTCAGCGGCGAAACAACATGCCAGTGAGGCGCTTGATATGCGACAGCCCGACACGTTGGAATTCAACACTCCTAATGTTCGACCGCCTGCTCCAACAAGAAAAAGCCGTCAACGAGTATTTGTATGACCGGGGTGCTAGGACAGCCTCTGCGGAGCTGGGAATCTTTTTGCCACGTTACTGGACACTCATGCGCAATGCCTGTAGGCTTATGCGTCCTTTTGAGGAGGTGACAAACCTAGTCAGTCGCACCGAAGCCACCATCAGCGACCTCATCCCATTTGTTTTCTTCCTGGAGCGTGCCCTGCGAAGAGTTCTGGATCAGGCTGTAGATGAGCGTGAAGAGGAAGAGGAAGAGTTGTGGTCACCATCACCACCAGAAACAGCCTTGTCATCATCGCTTGCCGGACCTGCAGCAACGCTGGAAGAGGAGTATGAGGAAGAGGAGTCAGAGGAGGAATGTGGCGGCTTTGAGGAGGAGGAAGACCAACCACAGCAGGCACCCCAGGGTGCTCGTTGTTGTCACCTATCTGGGACCCATGGTGTTGTACGTGGCTGGGGGGAAGAACAGACCGTCAATGACATCAGTGAGGACGAGGAACGGGAAATGAGAAGCTCTGCATCCAACCTTGTTCAAATGGGGTCTTTCATGCTGTCATGTCTGTTGAGGGACCCACGTATAAAAAGGATAAAGGAGAACGATCTGTACTGGGTGACCACGCTACTAGACCCCCGGTATAAGCAGAAAGTGGCAGAAATGTTACAAAATTACCGAAAGTCGGAAAGGATGCAGCAGTTCAAAACCAAACTAAAAAATATGCTTTACACAGCTTATAAGGGAGATGTCACAGCACAACGGGAATCTAACAGGGGAAGAGGTGAGTGTAATCCTCCTCCTACCACGGCGGCAAGGACTGGACGATTTACAGATGTGTTGTTGATGGAGGACATGCGGAGCTTTTTCAGTCCTACTCATCGCCACAGCCCTTCGGGATCCAGCCTTAGAGAACGACTCGACCGACAGGTAGCAGACTACCTCGCCTTAACAGCAGATATCGACACTCTGAGGAGCAATGAACCCCTTCACTACTGGGTGTGCAGGCTTGACCTGTGGCCTGAGCTATCCCAGTTTGCGATAGAACTTCTGGCCTGCCCTGCTTCAAGTGTCCTGTCAGAAAGGAGCTTCAGTGCAGCAGGAGGCATTGTCACTGACAAGAGAAGTCGCCTCGGTCAAAAAAGTGTTGATTACCTCACCTTCATAAAGATGAATGAGGCATGGATCCCGAAGGGACTGACAGTGGGGGATACGTTTGACTAACAAAAGGCCTGATTACATGCCTTGGCCTCAAAATGGTCCCCACGCTGCTGTATTTAATGTCTGCATACCGGATGACTTTCGTGAATTCTCCACCACCAACTAGGGTTCAAGCCGTAATGTTTTAGTCACTTTTCTGCCTGGAAAACATAAATTTTTCCGGCCGCTGCTACAATAGCGTCTGCAACAGTGCCATTATTTTTCAGGCATGTGTACATGCCTAATTTTTCTGTCCTATGGTGCAGCACTGTGGCTGCAAAAACAAACCAAAAAAAAAAGGCACATACAAGTGTCAATTCCCCTTCGTGATCGTTACCTTGTTGTGGTGAAGGGGCTTGCGTATCACAATGAAGCAATCATCATCACCTCTATAAAAGTGTGTTGGCAATGTTGCCACACCCCAGATGATAAGGCCGTTGCTTCATTATGGTCAGACCAAAAGCGATCGGGTGGCCACGCTACTAGACCCCCGGTATAAGCAGAAAGTGGCAGAAATGTTACCAAATTACCAAAAGTCGGAAAGGATGCAGCAGTTCAAAACCAAACTAAAAAATATGCTTTACACAGCTTATAAGGGGGATGTCAATGGGGGATTCGACAATGGTTAATCAATTCGACCGGATAGGGTCCGTAACAGGGATTAAACTGATAGCAATAGTACTAGTTAAGACACCACTCATATAGGGTGTCACAGCACATTGCTCTGTGCACGCGCAGTGCCCCAATTTGCGAGTAAGAGGACCGACCAAGCTGCTTTTTCCATCTCCCGGTTCCTGAAATCAATTCAGTTTAGTGTATGAGAGTTTGGTCTGTCACTGTGAAGGCAGTCGAAGGTACCCGGCCTAAATTTTTTTTCATAAAAGGCAATTCCTGATATGGGACGTAACAGGGATTAAACTGATGAGAATAATACTACAGAAAATACCACTCATATCGGTGGAGGGAGCCAGCGTTTTTTTAACCATCTCCCCGTTCAAAAAATCTATTTAATAAATGGCCCCCAGATTGGGGATGTTAGAGGGATTAAACTGATGAGAATAGTACTACAGAAAATACCACTCATATCGGGTGTGACAGTAAATTGCACGGCGCAGATGCAGTCACCGTGGTTTAAAACAGAGTGGAGGGAGCCAGCGTTTTTTTAACCATCTCCCCGTTCGAAAAATCTATTCAATAAATGGCACCCAGATTGGGGACGTTAGAGGGATTAAACTGATGAGAATAGTACTACAGAAAATACCACTCATATCGGGTGTGACAGTAAATTGCACGGCGCAGACGCAGTCACCGTGGTTTAAAACAGAGTGGAGGGAGCCAGGTTTTTTTTAACCATCTCCCCGTTCGAAAAATCTATTCAATAAATGGCACCCAGATTGGGGACGTTAGAGGGATTAAACTGATGAGAATAGTACTACAGAAAATACCACTCATATTGGGTGTGACAGTAAATTGCACGGCGCAGACGCAGTCACCGTGGATTAAAACAGAGTGGAGGGAGCCAGCGTTTTTTTAACCATCTCCCCGTCCGAAAAATCTGTTTAATAAATGGCCCCCAGATTGGGGAGTCGGGGACGTTAGAGGGATTAAACTGATGAGAATAGTACTACAGAAAATACCACTCATATCGGGTGTGACAGTAAATTGCACGGCGCAGACGCAGTCACCGTGGATAAAAACAAAGGGGAGGGAGCCAGCGTTTTTTTAACCATCTCCCCGTTCGAAAAATCAATTCAATTGACCTTTCGGGGACCCTTGGTGTTGTACGTGGCTGGGTGGAGGAAGAAACCTTCAATGACATCACCGGGACGTGGCTAGCTTGGTATCCAACCTTGTGCAAATGGGGAGTTTGCGGTTGTGCAAATGAACTGTTTGCGGTGCATTAAAAGGGGAGTTTGGTCTGTCAATGTCTGTGATGCGGGCGTAACCCTTACACTACCTGATCGATACAACATCATACCTGATCGTATACACACACTGGATGTTTTAAAGCACGTTATTCCAAACAATTTAGGAATGTTAGTTGATTTATGCCCTTTATGGATTAAAACCCGACTCTGCGTCCACTACGTAATTTTCCATGGGAGTTTTGCCATAGATCCCCCTCCGGCATGCCACAGTCCAGGTGTTAGACCCCTTGAAACAACTTTCTCATCACTATTGTGGCCAGAAAGAGTCCCTGTGGGTTTTAAAATTCGCCTGTCTATTGAAGTCTATGGCGGTTCGCCCGGTTCGCCAGTTCGCGAACATTTGCGGAAGTTCGCGTTCGCTGTTCGCGAACTGAAAATTTTATGTTCGCGACATCACTAATACCTAGTATCTTGACAGACACAAAGAACAGTAGGCGTACAGCATCCTTGGGCAGAACATGCAATGTTGATCCCGCTCCATTCCCAGTGACTGACTGGCTATCAATGGCAAGAAAATACAGAAGGTTTCTTTCCAGCCTGGAAGGGGTTAAATAAAAATAAAAAAATTAATAAAAATAGGTATGCACTACTTTCTGGTTTTGCATATAGAGCTATAGATTTATTGTACATATACCATATAATATAATTTAAAAATACAAATAAAAAAAAACACATACAGGTAAAATAGGAATGAATATAAAAATAAAAATTTGAAATAAAAAATATTCCATGTGTGAGATTCTGCATTTAATAATTTATACTTCATATAAATGTGCTAGCAGCCTTTTATGGTGACAGGGTATGATTAAGGGGGGCAGGATACTGGCTATGGGTGACACTGGATATGATTAAGGGCCTTATAATGTGCCAGAAAAAAGGGACCCCCATAATGCCCCCCAATAATGTGCCAGTAAGTGTCCCCATAGATGTCCCCCCATCATGTGCCAGTATCAAGTGCCTCTCTCCTCCCCCCACATGTCCCAGTATCATAGTGCCATCTCGCCCCCCCCCCCCAAAGTGCCAGTATCATAGTGCCATCTCTCCTTCCAATGTGCCAGTATCATAGTGCCATCTCCCCCCAATGTGCCAGTATCAAGTGCCTCTCTCCTTCCCACCACCCATGTGCCAGTATCATAGTGTCAAACCCCCCCATGTGCCAGTATCAAGTGCCAAACCCCTCCATGTGCCAGTATCAAGTGCCTCTCTCCTCCCCCCCCCATGTCCCAGTATCATAGTGCCATCTCCCCCCCCAAAAAAGTGCCAGTATCAAGTGCTTCCCCCCCATGTCCCAGTATCATAGTGGCATCTCCCCCCAAAAGTGCCAGTATCAAGTGCCTCTCTCCTTCCCCCCATGTGCCAGTATCATAGTGCCACCCCCCCCAATGTGCCAGTATAAAGTGCTTCTCTCCTTCCCCCCATGTGCCAGCATCATAGTGCCATCTCCCCCCCATGGGCCAGTATCAAGTGCCTCTCTCCTTCCCACCCACCCTATATGAGCCAGTATCATAGTGCCAAACCCCCATGGGCCAGTATCAAGTGCCTCTCTCCTTCCCCCCATGTGCCAGTATCATAGTGCCAACCTTCCCCCCCCATGTGCCAGTATCAAGTGCCTCCCGCTCCCCCCATGTGGCAGTAACAGTCGGGTATTTAAAAAAAAACACTTATACTTACCTCCATGTCAGCCTCTTTTGGCCTGTATGTCCATATATGGAGTCAGTGCTTGTGTGTTCTAATTTAGCCTGTATTTCAGAAAAGTTTCTGCTGGGACTCGAACCCACAACCTTCTGTATCAGAGGCAAGGCACTTAACCACACAGCTATAAGAGCTGCACAGCCACTGACTGAAAAATATGAGACTTCTACTGTAGACTCGTTTATAGCTTTGATTGCTAGTGTACATCTATACACATGATAGCTGCCCCAGTGCACTCAGCTCTTCTATATCTCTATATATGATAGCTGCCCCAGCACACCCAGCTCTGCTACATCTATACACATGACAGCTGCCCCAGCACACTCAGCTCTGCTATATCTCTATATATCTATCTACTGTATAGTAATACTTATATATATATATAGATATAGCATAGCTGAGTGTGCAGGGGCAGCTGTCATGTGTATAGATGTAGCAGAGCTGGGTGTCCTGGGGCATCTGTCATATATAGAGATATAGTAGAGCTGAGTGTGCTGGGGCAGCTGTCATGTGTTTTAGATGTAGCAGGTCTGGGTGTGCCGGGGCAGCTATCATATATAGAGATATAGCAAAGCTGAGTGTGCTGGGGCAGCTGTCATATAGAGATATAGCAGTGCTGGGTGTGTTGGGGCAGCTGTCATGTGTATAGGTGTACACTGGCTATAACAGCTATAACAGAGTCTATAGTAGAAGTCTCATATTTTTTCAGTCAGCTCTTATAGCTCTGTGGCTAAGTGCTTTGACGCTGATACAGAAGGTCGTGGGTTTGAATCCCAGCAGACACATCTCTCGTTGGAGTTGAATCTTGTAAATGAGAAGCGTGCAAGTTGTGACACAGGCAGGGCATCTATAAAGTAGTAAGGGTGCTGCCGGGAGGTGAGAGAAGGCTGCTGCCGTTCTGCATGTTGTTACAGTGTGTGGTGTTTGTGGCAGTCACTACACTGGCCAAGGAGCCTCCTTGCTGTCAGCACAGCCTGGCTGCTGGGTGCCCCTGTCAGCACAGCTCGCTTGTGTCCAATATCCAAGTCTGTATGCACAGTAGTTAATTGAATCCCATATATAAATTCATTCCATGTATGTACTATATAATAACATGAAGATAAAATTGTGCTTGGTCTCTAGTTAATATGTATAATATCACAGCCACAACTCCATATTGTTCAACAGCAAATTAGATAATGCTGTAGTAGATAATAAACATTTACTTGGAGTGAGCCAGCGGTCGAGGTGTATGGGGTTTGTGCATTTACCCCTCCCCCTCTTACTGCAGTGCTGAACAAACTGATCCTAGTAGAGGCGTTGAGTGTAGCTGATATGTATGCTGCAATAACGCTGCTTCTTCCTTTCTAGGTACTGCGTCTATAGTAGCAGCGTCTTAGTTTTTCTTCCACACAGGCCTCCGGGGCCCCCGCAACTAACTATATTTTCGTGGGGGCAGCGATGGCAGGACAGTCACACAGGGAGATGAGCGCTTCCATTGTGGAAGCACTCATCTCCATAGTCATCTGTATCGCCGTCCTACAGATGGCTGTTGTAACGGTCACGTCCACACACACACAGGGGGAAGGATAATGACCACTGCGCTCCACCCTCACCCCTGGCCCTGCCTACTTGCCTCACGAGTCCTGATGACAGGGGACAACTGGGCGACAGTCCCTAACTTAGGATACGTGCAGGGAAGACAGACAAGACAAAATACGGAACATGAATGGACCGGGTCAGAACCAAGAGAGCTACGCAGTACAAAGGGTTAAGCAAAGAATGGTCAGGAGAAGCCGGGGTCAAATACCAGGAGAGTAGAGAAGTACAAGAGGAGTCCTAAGAGAGTAGTCAGATGGGAGCTGAGGTCACAATACCAGGACGGATGCGCAGTACAGGAGGAGCAGGCAAAGGATCGTCAGGGAACGGAATCAGGTGAGTATTCAGTAGTCCAACAAATAGCCAGGAACCTAGAAATTAACAGGCAACCTGTGGCTAGCAGGCTGCCTGTATTTATAGTGGGGAGTGAGGGTCATGTGACGTGGCCAGCGTCACATGACCGACAGACCAACCAGTTGAGCACCGAGTGATCAGCTCGGCGCTCAAGGCAGACTTAGGAGCAGGAAGCCACCCAGCAGTAAAGCCGCCCTGGGAATGAGGTCAAACACAGATCCACATTCCCAAAGCTAAGCAACAGTTCTGCGGGCAATGGGGGACCGAGTGCTCCTTCGGAACCCCGTTACAGTACCCCCCCTTTTACGTGGGGCCACCGGACCCAAGACTTCAGGCGATGGCTTTTCAGGGTGTTCTAAATGAAATTTACGAACCAGTCTAGGAGCATGAACCTCCCTGGCAGGTACCCAAGATCTCTTTTCGGGTCCATACCCCTTCCAGTGAATCAGGAACTGCAAGGAGTTACGCACCTTCCTGACATCCACTATTTTAGACACGACATACTCGACAGCATCATTAACAAGAACCGGCGGAGGCGAGGCTTTTGATGGTACTACCGGTTCAAAATATTTTTTAAGTACAGATTTATGGAACACATTATGAATGTGGAATGACTCGGGCAGCTCCAACCTAAATGATACCGGGTTAATCACCTCCGTGATCTTATATGGTCCAATAAAACGAGGAGCAAATTTTCTAGAAGCTACCTTGAGAGATAGATTCTTGAAGGACAACCATACTTTATCCCCAACCTGAAAGTTCACCCCCCTTGAACGTCTCCTAATGGCCTTGAGTTTTTGAGAACTTTGAGCCTTTTCTAGGTTCGATTGAACCCGGGCCCAAACTGTGCACAGTTCGGAGGAGAGTTTATCAGCTTCAGGTTTAGAGGAGGAGACGGACGACCCAGAATGAAAACGGGGATGAAAACCATGGTTACAAAAGAGAGGGGAGACCCCAGCAGAAGAATTGACACGGTTTTTCAAAGCAAATTCAGGCAACGGAAGGAATTTGACCCATAATTGCTGGTCATCAGCAACATACAACCTCAGGAATTGTTCCACAGACTGATTAAGGCCTTCAGTCTGCCCATTACTCTCAGGATGGTAGGCGGAAGAAAAAGACAAAAAAATTTTACATTTTTGACAGAAGGCCCTCCAGAATTTGGACACAAACCGCACACCCCTGTCCGAAACAATATTTTCCGGGATGCCATGTAAACGAACAATCTCTCTCACAAAAATAGACGCCAAGGTTTTAGCATTCGGAAGTTTAGACAAGAAAATGAAGTGAACCATCTTGCTAAACCTATCGACCACTACCCAAATCACAGTCTTACCCTCCGCCAGCGGTAGGTCAGTTATAAAGTCCATCGAGATATGGGACCAGGGTCTACTGGGAATGGGTAGGGGTCATAGTTTACCAGCAGGGCGAGTCCTAGGTGTCTTAGACCTGGCACAAACCTCACAGGCTGACACAAAGGACTTGACATCCCTGGTCAGAGTGGGCCACCAATAAGATCTAGAAACCAGATCCTTAGTGCCCTCAACACCTGGATGTCCACAAAAGGCAGAATCGTGACACTCACCCAACAGCTGGAGACGAAATTGTACGGGAACAAACAACTTATCTGTTGGGGTGGATGCCGGTGCCAGATGTTGTTCAGACCTAATGCGAGCCGAGATATCCTGGGTTAGAGCCGCTAAGAAGATGTTTGCTGGTAGGATGGATTCAGGCGGCGTCTCAGTGGGTTGAAAAGCATGGAAGCTCCGAGATAATGCGTCTGCCTTCACATTTTTACTTCCCGGCCTGAACGTATTGGAGAAATCAAAATGGCTAAAAAACAGAGCCCATCGGGCTTGTCGGGGATTCAACCTCTTAGCAGACTCGAGAAACATTAGGTTTTTATGATCAGTGACAAACGTTACTCGATGCCTTGCCCCCTCCAAAAAATGTCTCCACTCCTCAAATGCCCATTTAATAGCCAGCAGCTCCCTATTCCCTATGTCGTAGTTTCTCTCCGTGGGAGAGAATTTCCTAGAGAAGAAGGCACACGGTCTCAGGTTAGTGAGGCTAGCAGGACCTTGTGAAAGGACTTCTCCTGCGCCGTCCTCGGACGCATCCACCTCCACAATAAAAGGTTTCTCCTGATCAGGCTGGATCAGAATGGGAGCGCTACTGAATGCCTTTTTTAATGTTTCAAATGAAGAAATGGCCTTGGTAGACCAATTCTCCAAATCCGCCCTTTTCTTAGTAAGGTCGGTCAATGGCTTAGAAATTACAGAAAAATTCATGATAAATTTACGGTAGTAATTAGCGAAACCCAAAAACCGTTGTAAAGCCTTTAAGGATGAAGGCCTTACCCATTCCTTAATTGCTAAAACCTTACCAGGATCTATCTTAAAGGCGTGAGGAGTCAAAACATGCCCTAGAAACAGTATCTCCTGTACACCAAAGACACATTTCTCTTGCTTAGCGGATAGCTGGTTCTCCCTCAACACCTCTAATACTTGTTTGACATGAGACACGAGATTCGAAATCAGGAGAGAATATCAAAATGTTGTCAAGATAGACAATAATAAATTTACCTAAGAACTCCCTAAGAATATCGTTCATTAAGTTTTGGAACACAGCTGGGGCATTGCTGAGTCCAAAAGGCATCACCTGATATTCAAAGTGTCCTATCGGAGTATTGAACTCTGTCTTCCATTCGTCTCCCTCCTTGATTCGGATTAGATTGTATGCCCCTTTCAGGTCAATCTTGGAAAACCAGGTTGCCCCCAAAACCTGGTTAAATAAATCCGGAATCAATGGGAGAGAGTATCTATTTTGGACTGTGATTTTATTCAATCTCCGGTAATCAATACAAGGCCTAAGACCACCATCCTTCTTTTTAACAAAGAAAAACCCTGCTCCCATAGGAGAGACTGAAGGTCTAATATGCCCTTTAGCAAGGCTCTCCTTAATATAATCTTCCATAGCCTTGTGTTCGGGCCCTGAAAGATTATAAATTCGACCTTTAGGAAATTCGGCACCCTCAATTAGCTCTATGGCGCAATCATAAGGTCTATGGGGGGGTAGAACCTCTGGAGTAAGGGACGAGAACACATCAGAATATTCCTTAATAACAGAGGGTAATGTATTAGACCTTACTGAAACCCCAGCCTGGACCACGGACAAGCATGAGTCACACTTAGGTCCCCATTTTACCAACTCTCCTTTGGACCAATCAATTGTGGGGTTATGTAAACGGAGCCAAGGCAACCCTAGTACCACCTCAACCGGAAGGTTCTCCAGGACTAGAAGAGAACATCTCTCAGAGTGGCACACAACCACGGACAGAGAAATTTCAGAGGTACATGACTTCACCGTACCACCAATCAGGGGAGTAGCATCAATAGCCATGACATGGATAGGTGTAGGTAAAGCAAACATAGGAATACCCAATTTACTAGCAAACTCAAAGTCAATAAAGCTGGCCGCCTTACCCGGCCACTTATTAACCCCCAGAGAAATTGTTATGGGTACCAAAAGTTTACCTTTAGAAAAATCAGGGTGTACCTGGTCTTTAGGTTGTCTTTCCTTAGGAGACTTGTCAGAGAAGACCCTCTTAGGACACTTGTTGATCCAATGGCCAGGATCTCCACAGTAGAAGCACTCTCCGCGTCTGCGACGAAGATTACCCCGGGTCATGCCAACCTGCATGGATCCCTCGGTGGAGACCTCAGTGTTGTTCCTGGAAAAGGCATCTGGCTGGACCACCATCTGAGAACAGAACTGTCGTTTTTGTCGTCTCTCTCTAACTCGTCTGTCAAGTCGGACAACTAGGGTCATCATCTCCTCTAAGGTCTCAGGAATTTGGTAATTGACTAATAGATCTTTTAAATTATCAGATAGACCAGACCTAAACTGACTCTTCAGGGCTGGTTCATTCCATCCTGGGGGGACACACCACCATCTGAATTGGGTGCAATACTCCTCCGCAGGGAGATGGCCCTGAACCAGTGCCCTAAGAGCCGTCTCGGCTACCAGGGCCCTGTCTGGTTCGTCATAAAGGGTACCCAGGGCCTGAAAAAAAACCTCCACAGAAGTTAGACAACTGGCCCCAGGAGGTAACAAAAATGCCCAGTCCTGGGGATCACCCTGTAGTAGAGAAATGATAATCCCCATGCGTTGGCTCTCGGGACCGGAGGACACGGGGCGCAAACGAAAGTAGAGTTTGAAATTCTCCTTAAAGGAGAGAAACCTCTTCCGGTCTCCAGAAAAGGGTTCTGGGAGCTTGATCTGGGGTTCAAAATGTGGACTGGAGGACAGAGGAGTGGAAGAACCTTGCCCTAACTCACAAGAATGGAGTCTCTCTCCTAGCTCCTGCACCATCTGAGACATGGTCAGTCAGGGTAGTAAGAGGATTCATGATACAGTGGTTATTGGGCCTGTTAATCTGTAACAGTCACGTCCACACACACACAGGGGGAAGGATAGTGACCACTGCGCTCCACCCTCATCCTTGGCCCTGCCTACTTGCCTCACGAGTCCTGATGACAGGGGACAACTGGACGACAGTCCCTAACTTAGGATACGTGCAGGGAAGACAGACAAGACAAAATACGGAACATGAACGGACCGGGTCAGAACCAAGAGAGCTACGCAGTACAAAGGGTTAAGCAAAGAATGGAGAAGCCGGGGTCAAATACCAGGAGAGTAGAGAAGTACAAGAGGAGTCCTAAGAGAGTAGTCAGATGGGAGCCGAGGTCACAATACCAGGACGGATGCGCAGTACAGGAGGAGCAGGCAAAGGAACATCAGGGAACGGAATCAGGTGAGTATTCAGTAGTCCAACAAATAGCCAGGAACCTAGAAATTAACAGGCAACCTGTGGCTAGCAGGCTGCCTGTATTTATAGTGGGGAGTGAGGGTCATGTGACATGGCCAGCGTCGCATGACCGACAGACCAACCAGTTGAGCACCAAGTGATCAGCTCGGCGCTCAAGGCAGACTTAGGAGCAGGAAGCCACCCAGCAGTAAAGCCGCCCTGGGAATGAGGTCAAACACAGATCCTCATTCCCAAAGCTAAGCAACAGTTCTGCGGGCAATGGGGGACCGAGTCCACCTTCGGAACTCCGTTACAGCTGTGCTGTGGGGGAGGGAGAGGTGTGTCGCTTCCCTGTTCCTCTGATGGGGGCTGCCGGCAGCCTATCAGAGGCCGGTACAGGCGGCGCGATAACGTCATCGCACCGCCTGAGCCGTACAGCGCGGGACACAGGCCGGAAGAGGCCTGCATCGCTATGTGATGGAGGTAAGTATAATTTTTTTTTTTTTTTATATATATGTGTACAATACTGGCAGCTATTGGCACATGATATGAGGGGGGCTCTGGCTACTGGCACATTATATGAGGGGGGCTCTGGCTACTGGCACATGATATGGGGGGGCTCTGGCTACTGGCATATGATGGGGGGGGTCTGGCTACTGGCACATGGGGCTCTGGCTACTGGCACATGATATGGGGGGTTTGGCTACTGGCACATGATATGGGGGGTCTGGCTACTGGCACATGTGGATCTGGCTACTGGCACATGATATGGGGGGCCTCTAGCTACTGGCACATGATATGGGGGGGCCTCTGGCTACTGGCACATGATATGGGGGGGCGTCTGGCTACTGGCACATGGGGCTCTGGCTACTGGCACATGATGGGGGGCTCTGGCTACTGGCACATGATGGGGGGCCTCTGGCTACTGGCGCATGATGGGGGGGACTCTGGCTACTGGCGCATGATGGGGGGCCTCTGGCTACTGGCGTATGATAGGGGGCCTCTGGCTACTGGCACATGATAGGGGGGCCTCTGGCTACTGGCACATGATAGGGGGGCCTCTGGCTACTGGCACATGATATGGGGGGGCTCTTGTTACTGGCATATGATGGTGGGGGGGCTCTTATTACTGGCACATGATTGGGGGGCATCTATGGGGCACATTTTACTGCCACATTATTGGGGGACATCTATAGGGGCACTTATTACTGGCACATTATTGGGGCACTTTTTATTGGCACATTATTGGGTGGAACTATGGGGGCACTTCTTACTGGCACATTATTGGTGCGCACTATAGGGGCATCTACTGAGGCCACAAAGAATGGGTATTTTATATGGGGGCTCTGTATAGGGGCATTTTATACTGGGACACATTATGGTGGGTACTATGGTGAAGGCGGGAGAGTACTATGGGGTCATCTACGGGGGCACTAAGAAGGGATATTTTATACTTACAAATTATGGGGGACACTGAGGGCATCTACTGGGGCACTATATGTGGGGCATTTTATAGTGGTACATTATGGGGGGCACTAGGAGGGACGGGGTAGAGGAGCACTATGGGGGCATTTACTAGGGGCACTATATAGGGGTATTTTATACTGGCACATTATGGGGGCACTATTTGCAAGATTAGCTCAGCTGGGGGCATTACAAGGGTGTATTTTTTACACTGTCACATTATAAGGAGAATTATTTCAACTGGGGGGGGCATTATGGTGGGCTTTATCAGTGACGGACTGGGGTACCTAGGGCCCACCCGTAAAATTTATTTTGGGGGCCCACTATATGGATACATTCAAATATGATAAATAATCTAACAAGTTTTTTATATGAACATAGGCTGGTTGAGGTGCTGTACATTGAATATATGTATGAAGTGCAGTAAGTCTACTGTGTTATGTGCCACTTGTGCAGGGGGTGGGAGACTAGGGGCCCACCTTGGTCAGGAGCCCACCGGGGGATTCCCCTGTACCCCTGTGGGCCAGTCCGAGCCTGGGCTTTATTACTCCCCCATGGTATGACCCCCTAGCAGCAGCACCAGCCTCTCCCTGCTCTGCTATCCCTCTGCCCCTTCTCCAAATCCTTATTATGAAATCTTTCTCATTAGGATAAAACATCAGCTCCGCCGAGCCCCCCAGCCAAAGTGTTGAAGTGGTGTCCGAGATCCCCAAGGGCCAAGCCAAGTAATTGTAAGTTTTCATGTGAAATATGCTTGTTATACACATATAGCCTACACTGTGCCACACAATATACAGTTTCTTCTGTATGAACGTCCACAAATTAAATCTCCAGAGTCAATACGGGACATTAAAGTTAACAAGTGTCATGGGACAGGCCCTTATTGTTTTTCACCCCAGGGACCCATTTCACCTAGAACTGGCCCTGCTTCCACACACAGAAGCCATGCTGGATATATATATATATACAGGGAGTGCAGAATTATTAGGCAAGTTGTATTTTTGAGGATTAATTTTATTATTGAACAACAACCATGTTCTCAATGAACCCAAAAAACTCATTAATATCAAAGCTGAATATTTTTGGAAGTAGTTTTTAGTTTGTTTTTAGTTTTAGCTATTTTAGGGGGATATCTGTGTGTGCAGGTGACTATTACTGTGCATAATGATTAGGCAACTTAACAAAAAACAAATATATACCCATTTCAATTATTTATTTTTACCAGTGAAACCAATATAACATCTCAACATTCACAAATATACATTTCTGACATTCAAAAACAAAACAAAACAAATCAGTGACCAATATAGCCACCTTTCTTTGCAAGGACACTCAAAAGCCTGCCATCCATGGATTCTGTCAGTGTTTTGATCTTTTCACCATCAACATTGCATACAGCAACAACCACAGCCTCCCAGACACTGTTCAGAGAGGTGTACTGTTTTCCCTCCTTGTAAATCTCACATTTGATGATAGACCACAGGTTCTCAATGGGGTTCAGATCAGGTGAACAAGGAGGCCATGTCATTAGATTTTCTTCTTTTATACCCTTTCTTGCCAGCCACGCTGTGGAGTACTTGGACGCGTGTGAAGGAGCATTGTCCTGCATGAAAATCATGTTTTTCTTGAAGGATGCAGACTTCTTCTTGTACCACTGCTTGAAGAAGGTGTCTTCCAGAAACTGGCAGTAGGACTGGGAGTTGAGCTTGACTCCATCCTCAACCCGAAAAGGCCCCACAAGCTCATCTTTGATGATACCAGCCCAAACCAGTACTCCACCTCCACCTTGCTGGTGTCTGAGTCGGACTGGAGCTCTCTGCCCTTTACCAATCCAGCCACGGGCCCATCCATCTGGCCCATCAAGACTCACTCTCATTTCATCAGTCCATAAAACCTTAGAAAAATCAGTCTTGAGATATTTCTTGGCCCAGTCTTGACCTTTCAGCTTGTGTGTCTTGTTCAGTGGTGGTCGTCTTTCAGCCTTTCTTACCTTGGCCATGTCTCTGAGTATTGCACACCTTGTGCTTTTGGGCACTCCAGTGATGTTGCAGCTCTGAAATATGGCCAAACTGGTGGCAAGTGGCATCTTGGCAGCTGCACGCTTGACTTTTCTCAGTTCATGGGCAGTTATTTTGCGCCTTGGTTTTTCCACACGCTTCTTGCGACCCTGTTGACTATTTTGAATGAAACGCTTGATTGTTCGATGATCACGCTTCAGAAGCTTTGCAATTTTAAGAGTGCTGCATCCCTCTGCAAGATATCTCACTATTTTTGACTTTTCTGAGCCTGTCAAGTCCTTCTTTTGACCCATTTTGTCAAAGGAAAGGAAGTTTCCTAATAATTATGCACACCTAATATAGGGTGTTGATGTCATTAGACCACACCCCTTCTCATTACAGAGATGCACATCACCTAATATGCTTAATTGGTAGTAGGCTTTCGAGCCTATACAGCTTGGAGTAAGACAACATGCATAAAGAGGATGATGTGGTCAAAATACTCATTTGCCTAATAATTCTGCACGCAGTGTATATATGGGTCATATATAAGACCGATATATGGATCAGTCTCCATACATATTGGAGATTTTATTCCATGTATTTCTTCGCTTACTGTAGAATGATCTAATATCTCAGATAGCACCATCTTCTTGTCTTAATTAATATTAATAATGATTCATATTTTGCAATATATTTTTTATTCTTATTTTTATTTTTATATTCACTCCTATTTTACTTGTACAGAATGTGTATTTTTATCCGTATTTTTATATTATATGGTATATGTCCAATAAATCTATCGCTCTATATGCAAAACCAGAAGGAGGAGTGCATAACTATTTTTATTACATTTTTTTCTATTAAATATACTGGGATTGGGTGGCTCAGTAAGGTGTTGAACGTCAATATTCATTGCGCTTTTGATGTGAGCCCATGTACGCAATCTAAAAACAAATATTTACTTGGGACAGTGCCCTACAGGTAGAACATGGCTACAAACTGGTCTTCTCTGCATCTTATTTGTATATAGTAGAAGAGGATGAAAGGGTTAATGGGCAGTATGACAGGCGGTCAAGGGGCTCCAGAGCACCCAGGTTCAATAAAAATAAATTATTATACTTAGGCCTCCTGCACACGACCGTATGGCTTTTTCAGTGTTTTGCAGTCCGTTTTTCACGGATCTGTTGTTCCGTATGGCATATACAATAATTACATAGATAAAATTGGTCTGGGCATAACATTTTCAATAAATGGTTCCGCAAAAAAACGGAACGGAAACGGAAGACATACGGATGCATTTCCGTATGTGTTCCGTTTTTTTGCGGACCCATTGACTTGAATGGAGCCACGGAACGTGATTTGCGGGCAATGATAGGACATGTTCTATCTTTAAATGGAACGGAAAAACGGAAATACGGAAACGGAATGCATACGGAGTACATTCAGTTATTTTTTTCGGAACCATTGAAATGAATGGTTCCGTATACGGACCGTTTACGGAACGCAAAAAATGGCCAGTAAACGGGGGGAAAAAACGGTCGTGTGCAGGAGGCCTGATAATGAAATATGAACTGTTTTTGATACCTGACATTTTTAGTAATCCATAATTAATTGAATTGGTTTTGATATACCTAAAATGGACACTTTGCTGCTTTGCCATCTTCAGGGCTGCAGCCATTGACCTGTTTTTTGGCTGCTCCATCATATTCCATATACTGCTGTAGCCCATACAGTATATGGCCTCATAGATGTACAGTAAGGTGAGATACTGCATTGCTGGACCCAGTGATTAGCTGCAGCGGTATAAGGAATGTCACCTCTGTGGGCAATCAATGGCCTCATACTGTAGGTGTATGGCACGATATCGCAAAAGCCAGTAATTAGCTGCAGCAATATAGTGTACAATACAGAATGCCACCACTTGGGCCAATAAATATATATGAAACGGTAGGCACTCCTTTTACTGGTTCCGCATGCAACACTAATCATTTATTGTACAACAGGCAAATCATAGATCAAATGACACATTAAAATTAAAAATAAGAATAAAAATATATATAAAGTAGAAGTAGATATATGTACACCAGCTAGATGCCGATTAATCAATTGATATCCCGTTGATCTTGTAAATTAATAAAATATTAATTGGCTTGATAAATACATATTGGTTTATATAGAGAAAAACTAATAATAATAAATACAAATATATATGGAAAACTGTATCAAGATAAAAATAAATAGATATCAATTAATCAATATCCATAAATATATATACAATCCCAGTGAAGATCGATGGATATATCCTATTTAGGTACCAATAAAATGACATGCATAATAAATGTTGGGAAATGTACAGTATTTCTTCTTATATGGTCCGGAGCAAAAGTACAGTATTTGTGGAAACTTTTAATGAACCTTTTTTGAATCACTCGTGTCGGCACATTGAAAGGAAAAAGCAGAGCATCGCACTTGAATGTGGACCAGCTACCCCTGCTTTTAGCGACTCTAAACCATCAGCCTATAGTAAAACAACTATTATAGAACTGGGTCACAATTTAACTTTCTGCAGTTTAAGAAAATTTTTTCCTAGAATAAAAATAAAACCCCAAAAATGCTAAAATAAAAATTACATGAAAATAAAGCCCCAATAAAGCAAAAAGCTCCATGCAGTGCCATGCAGGTAAAGCCACCGAAGGATATGTCTCTGTACAGAGCCGTGGGGGTCACTTACAAACAGATACCGTAAGTCATTTATTTACTGGGCAGTAGACAAAAGCAGTACTTTTAATGACTTGCACTATTTAATATACATATATATATTTCTAATCTACAGTGATCCCAGGAGATTGTTAGAAAACAATACAGGAAACTACACAAGATAAATATATATTTATAGTGGCTTATTACGCTTTGGCCAAAATGTACACCAATGCCTCATTCAACATCCAGCATAGAGGCAGGGCAGAGTGCTGGTTGCAGAGTGCTATTGCATTTGTGTTTTTGCGTTTGTATGTGTATTTCGCCATAGCGATATGCACCTGCATACAGGGTTGTGCTGACTGAATCCCCCACATTTTTTCTTTGTAGTATATATTTATATATGTATATATTATATATACTGTAAGATGTATTATAACTGTGTTCACCCATAACAGCGCTCCACAGACCAGCAGAGCAGCACTGAAGTGGTTAACAAGGTTTCCACACACAGGACCACTGCGGAAATCCTTCTATATTGGCTTGGCCTAAATTATGACCTGTTCATACATTTTATTTATTTTTTTAATAAAACTTCAGATTTTATGGACATGTGGTCAAGGATTTTTCATGTACTGTAAAAAGCATCAGTTGTTCACGACTGAAGGGGGCAGACAAAAATAGATGGCGGTATATCATTTAGCGAGGACCGCTTACAGTATCTACAGGATGTCCTGAGAATGTGATAATAAGGAGATGAGACAAAGGGCAATCGTAAGCCTTTGTACATAAAACATACAGTATAAAAAGAAATCATAAAAATATAAACTTAAAAAATGAAGGAAAAAGAAAATATATAAAAAAAATATACAATATAAATACAGTATATAGATAGAGATGAGTTTGGTATATTGGTATATAAAATATAAACCTATATGTCACCGAGTATCAGATATAGTTGGACTTGTGACAAACCCCCACATTCTTCATCTATTGTTCTCCACTGAAAAAATATAACAAAGAGGCGGGTGGGGGAGCAAACCTAGTGTGTAATGGGAAACTAGCAGAACAAAGGCTTTTTACAAAGACTTATTAACATTCTGTCTGGCCTATTAACTAAGTTGTGTATTGAGTACATTTTATTTTATCAGTATCATACTATAAAAAATATAAAAAATAAATGCCAAAAATTTGCAAAAGTAACAAAAGTAAAGTGAAATAAGATGTTCTAAAATGAAATCCAATGCAAAAAGAAATGTAATGTGTGTTTAATTCTGTGTTCTTTAAACATTTTACATAACTATAAAGGCCGTTCTATGGGGCTGGGTGGTTAATTGGCCACTGTTCATCCTGCGCCTCCTAGTTCATGAACTGAATGATAGGTCTCTTCTTCCGCCTCTCTCATGTCTTCGGCACCACAGCATGCACCTTATTAGTAAGTTCGACCTGTAGCGCTGTTCAATCTGCGCCTCCCGGTTCATGAACTGAATGAAAGGTCTCTTCTCCCGCCTCTCTCATGTCCTTGGCACCACAAAACGCCCTTTATTAGAAAGGATCTGTAGCTGTTTTCATCCTGAGCCTCCTGGTTAGTGGTTAGTAGAGTTGAGCGAACCCGAACTTTAGGATTTTTGGACCCTGGACCCGAACCCAAACATTTCAGTAAAAGTTCGGGTTGGGGTTCGGTGTTCGGCGCTTTCTTGGCGCTTTTTGAAAGGCTGCTGAGCAGCCAATCAACAAGCGGTTAACTGTCTGACCTTAGAAGCCATCACAGCCATGCCTACTAATGGCATGGCTGTGATTGGCCAGTGTAGCATGTGACCCAGGCTCTATATAAGCTTGAGTCACGTAGCGCTGCACATCACTCTGCTGTTACAAGTGTAGGGAGAGGATGCTGCTGGACTTGTGATTTCAGGGAGAGAATAGGAGAGAATCTAACTCAGCGATCTACAGAGAAATAGTTGTGTGGGTGCAGGACACAATCATTTTACCCTGCCCTGAGCCCATTGACCAAAAAAAAATTACTTTTATAATTCTGTTAGTTAGGTGGGTGGCAGCGGCGGTGGCCATTTTATGCATGCTTCGTGCACCAGCACTGCATCTGAGCGTTTGGGACCTTGCAAATTTTTTGGGCAAACTACAACATCTGGATTAGTCAGTGTGCAATTTAAGGTAGAAATACACCCATCATTTTCTGGGGTTTTAAAAACACACTTTTTTTTGCCAAGAAACTGTATTTTCCTTATCTGCAAGTGTTAAATTGAAGTTTAATATATACAGCTTTCATATTCTGTTACCAAAAAAAGACTTTTTCGGCAATCTACAACAACTGGATTAGTCAGTGTGCAATTTAAGCTAGAAATACAACCATCATTTTCTGGGGTTTTAAAAACACACTTTTTTTTGCCAAGAAACTGTATTTTCCTGCTCTGCAAGTGTTAAATTCAAGTTTAATATATACAGCTTTCATATTCTGTTACCAAAAAAAGACTTTTTTGGCAATCTACAACATCTGGATTAGTCAGGGTGCAATTTAAGCTAGAAATACACCCATCATTTTCTGGGGTTTTAAAAACACACTTTTTTGGCCAAAAAACTGTATTTTCCTGATCTGCAAGTGTTAAATTCAAGTTTAATATATACAGCTTTCATATTCTGTTACCAAAAAAACACTTTTTTGGCAATCTACAACATCTGGATTAGTCAGTGTGCAATTAAAGCTAGAAATACACCCATCATTTTCTGGGGATTTAAAAACACACTTTTTTTGCCAAAAAACTGTATTTTCCTGATCTGCAAGTGTTAAATTCAAGTTTAATAACATAATATATACAGCTTTCATATTCTGTTACCAAAAAAATAAATCTTTTTTGGCAATCTACAACATCTGGATTAGTCAGTGTGCAATTTAAGCTAGAAATAAACCCATCATTTTCTGGAGTTTTAAAAACACACTTTTATGTCAAAAAACAGTATTTTCCTGATCTGCAAGTGCTAAATTCAAGTTTAATATATACAGATTTCATATGCTGTTACCAAAAAAACACTTTTTTGGCAATCTACAACACCTGGATTAGTCAGTGTGCAATTTAAGCTAGAAATACACCCATCATTTTCTGGGGTTTTAAAAACACACTTTTTTTGACAAAAAACACTATTTTCAGGCCTTGCAGCATCAGCACGAGTGAAAATACAGGCTTATATACTGCTGTCAAATTCAGTTGTTAAAAAAACACTCGAGATACACCCTTAATACATTTGAGTTAGATTCAGAGATTTGAAATACCTCCATTTTGGGCAAAGAAATATTGAATTCAGGCCTACACTGGTTCAGGCCCTGTGAGATACACCCTCTACATACAGGGGTTTAATTCAGGCATTTGAAATACAGCCATTTGAAATACAGCCATTTTGGGCAAAGAAATATTTAATTCAGGCCTACACTGGTTCAGGCCGTGTGAGATACACCCTTTACATACAGGGGATTGATTCAGGTATTTGAAATACAGCCATTTGAAATACAGCCTTGTTGGGCAAAGAAATATTTAATTCAGGCCTACACTGGTTCAGGCCATGTGAGATACAGACATTTTGGGCAAAAAAATCTTTAATTGAGGCCTAGTCTGGTTTAGGCCGTGTGAGATACACCCTTTACATACTGTCGTTCTATTCTACTATTAATTAAACACCCATTTAGGGCAAGATCCTAAATTCGAAAAATATGGGACGTGGCCCAGGTCGTGGTGCTGCTGGTGGAGCTCCTGTTGCAGGGAGAGGACGTGGTCGATCTGTGCCAGCTACACGCACAAGTGTAACCCCTTCCTCAGGTGCTAGTAGGCGACAAAACCTGCAGCGGTATTTGGTCGGGCCTAATGCTGCTCTACGAATGGTGAGGCCTGAACAAGTACAGGCGATAGTAGATTGGGTTGCTGACAGTGGATCCAGTTCCTTCACATTGTCTCCCACCCAGTCTCCTGCTGAAAGACCACAGTTGGCACCTGCAGCCGATGTCCATCAGACTTTCACCTCACCCCCTTGCAAATCAGTTCAAGCAGTCTGAGCCCCAAGTCATGCAGCAGTCTCTTTTGCTTTTTGATGACTCTGTTAGCAGGGTTTCCCAGGGCCATCCACCTAGCCCTGCCCCAGAAGTGGAAGAGATTGAGTGCACCGATGCCCAACCACTTATCTTTCAAGATGAGTACATGGGAGGACCATCGCAGCACGTCTCGGATGATGACGAAACACAGGTGGCAACTGCTGGGGCTTTCGAAAGTGTGCAGACCAACAAGGAAGGCAGGGGTGAAGACTGGGTGGAAGATGATGTGGAGGACGATGAGGTCCTCGACCCCACATGGAATCAAGGTCATGCGAGTGACATATGTAGTTCGGAGGAAGAGCCGGTGGTCGCACAGAGCCACCAGAACAGCAGAAGAGGGAGCAGGGTGCAAAAGCGGAGCGGCCGTCCTCTAGACAGTACGCCTCCTACTGCCCACCGCAGCAAGGGACCGAGCACACCAAAGCCAACTCTAAGTAGTTCCCTGGCGTGGCAGTTCTTCAGACAATGTGCTGACGACAAGACACGAGTGGTTTGCACGCTGTGCAATCAGAGCCTGAGGCGAGGCATAAACGTTCTCAACCTGAGCACAACTTGCATGACCAGGCATTTAAGTGCAAAGCACGAGCTGCAGTGAAGTAGACACCTCAAAAACCAAGAAAGGTCTCTGGCTCCTCCTGCTTCCTCTTCTGCTGCAGTCGCGACCTGTTCATCCACCTCTGGAGTGACAGTGCCACCTGCCACCCCGCAAACAGAGGATCTGCCAGCAACACCAACACCTGGGTCACCAAGCATCTCCACAATGTCCAACGGAAGCGTTCAGCTCTCCATCTCCCAAACGCTGGAGAGGAAGAGGAAGTACCCCCCTACCCACCAGCGATCCCTAGCCCTGATTGCCAGCATTTCTAAATTACTGGCCTTTAAAATGCTGTCATTCCGTCTGGTGGAGACGGATAGTTTTAAAGGCCTTATGGCGGTGGCTGTCCCACAGTACGTCGTGCCCAGCCGCCACTACTTTTCAAGGCGAGCCATCCCTTCCCTGCACAACCAAGTAGGGGACAAAATCAGGTGTGCACTGCGCAACGTCATCTGTGGCAAGGTGCACCTGACTACGGATACGTGGACCAGTAAGCACGGTCAGGGCAGTTATATCTCCATAACAGCACACTGGGTAAATGCAGTGGCGGCTGGGCCTGAGGCGGATAGCAGTTTGGCGCATGTCCTTCCACCACCGAGGATTGCAGGGCGCTTCAGTTTGCCTCCTGTTGCTTCCTCCTCCTACTCTGCTTCCTCATCCTCTACCAGCTCCTCATCCAGTCAGCGTAACACCTTCACCACCAACTTCAGCACAGTCAGGGGTAAACGACAGCAGACAGATTTAAAACTTAACTGTTTGGGGGACAAACCCCACCCCGCTCAGGAACCCTGGACGGGCCTTGAACAACAGACCGATGAGTGGTTTGTGCCAGTCAGCCTCAAGCCCGGCCTGGTGGTGTGCGATAATGGGAAAAATCTCGTAGCAGCTCGGAGACAAGCCGGTTTGACGCACATCCCTTGCCTGGCGCATGTGCTGAATTTTGTGGTACAGAGATTCCTTAAAAATTACCCTGATATGTCAGAGCTGCTGCATAAAGTGCGGGCCGTCTGTGCGCGCTTTCGGCGTTCTCACCCTGCTGCTGCTCGCCTGTCAGCGCTGCAGCGTAACTTCGGCCTTCCCGCTCACCGCCTCATATGCGACGTGCCCACAAGGTGGAACTCCACCTTGCACATGCTGGCCAGACTGTGCGAGCAGCAGCAGGCGATAGTGGAGTTTCAGGTGCAGCACGCACGGGTGAGTCGCTCGGCGGAACAGCACCACTTCACCACCAATGACTGGGCCTCCATGCTAGACCTGTATTCCTTGTTGCGCTGTTTCGAGAACTCCACCAACATGGCCAGGGCCGATAATGCCGTTCTCAGCGTTACTATCCCACTTCTATGCCTCCTTGAAAAAACGCTCCTGGCGATGATGGAAGAGGATGTGGCACAGGAGGAGGAGGAGGAAGAGGGATCATTTCGTAAGGGTTTCCGGCCAGTCATTCCCAATTGTCCAGCCAGGGCACAGTTCTGGAGAATGATGAGGTGGAGGATGAGGAGATGGAGGAGGAGGAACCATGTTCACAGCAGGGTGGCACCCAGACCAGCTCATGGCCATCACTGGTGCGTGGATGGGAGGATACAGAGGACACAGACGATACACCTCCCACAGAGGACAGCTTTTCGTTGCCTATGGGCAGCCTGGCACACATGAGCGATTACATGCTGCAGTGTCTCTGCAACGACCGCCGAGTTGCCCACATTCAAACTTGTGCTGATTAGTAGGTGGCCACGCTGCTGGATCCCCGTTACAAGGACAACGTGCCATCCTTAATTCGGTCACTGGAGCGTGATCGTAAGATGCGAGAGTACAAGCGCACGCTGGTAGACGCTCTGCTGGTGGCATTCCCACATGACAGCGGGGGCACAGTGGAAGCACAAGGCGAAAGCAGAGGAAGAGGTCGCCAACGCAGCTGGGGCACCGCCAGCACCTCAGAAGGCAGGGTTAGCATTGCTGAAATGTGAAAAAGCTTTGTCAGCACGCCACAACAACCAGCACCACCAGCTGATATGGAACGTCTTAGCAGGAGGCAGCATTTCACCAACATGGTGGAGCAGTATGTGTGCACACGCCTACACGTAATGAATGACGGGTCTGCCCCCTTCAACTTCTGGGTCTCCAAATTGGGCACATGGCCTGAGCTTTCCCTTTACGCCTTGGAGGTGCTGGCATGCAGCAGCCAGTGTATTATCTGAACGTGTGTTTAGCACGGCAGGGGGCATCATCACAGACAAGCGCAGCCGCCTGTCCACAGCCAATGTGGACAAGCTCACGTTCATTAAAATGAACCAGGCATGGATCCCTCAGGACTTGTCCGTACCTTGTGCAGAATAGACATGTATACCGGCACTAACCAGCCATTGTTATACTGCAGCGCAATTGCTCATGTTTGTATTTTGGATATTTCACACTCTTTTGGAGTGAACCTTAATTTTAAAAAATTAAATTAAAACCAAAAACCTGTGTTGGCTATCTCGTCCTCCTCCACCGCTGCTTCCACCTACTCCGCTACGTCCACCACCTCCTCAAACTCCTACTCCATATGGAACTCCACCTCATAAATCAATTTTTTTTTTTTTTTGTATGTGTTTTATTTTATATCATTTCACTACTTTGCCATTTACATTTTTGGGTGAAATTCACAAATTTTTGGGTGTATAGTGCCACTGCTATACCTATTAGACCGGTAAAATAAATTACAAAAATTATCATTACAAAAATTATCATTACAAAAATAACATTTGTCAGTTACATTTTATGGTCAGTTTTGGATGTAATATACCCCTCCTCTACCTAGTTGACAGCTTAATACATTTCAATAATTATTCTATTACATTTTCGGGTGACAATAAACAATTGTTTTCTGTCATAGACCCCTGCTCTACCAAGTAGACAGGTTAATTAATTTCTGTATTTTTTCTGTTACATTCTTGGGTTGACATTATACAATTTTAGATGTGAATAAACCCCTGCTCTACATAAGTGACAGGGAATAAAATTTCTGAAATGCTTCTTTAATTGATGCGCGCCACCTCCTTTGATTCAATGCTTAAACTTAAACAAGTTGTACCACATTTAAGCTTCAATACTTTGTCCCACATTTCCGCTATACTCTTTTGGCCAACATTTGTGCCTCAATAGCTTTTCCCACAATTCCGCTTGACTCTTTTGGCCCACATTTGGGCTTCTGTGATTTGTCCCACATTTGCGCCTCAATAGCTTTTCACACATTTCTGCTCGATCCCAATTTTTTAAAATAAATTTATCTCCCTTAAATTTGGTCTCTTTTTCTCACGCTCCCTCTCCGGTCTGGAACCCTTATTCCCCGCCACCCGTGATCACCATGGTAGGCGCATAAAAGAACATCGAAAGTTGATAGAGCAGATATCAAATTGGATCGTGAAAATCACGGGGACGTGCGACATGGTGGGGCAGTAAGTATGCACACGCCTACACGAACTAACTGACAGGGGTCAGCCCCTGCAACTTCTGGGTCTCCAAATTGGGCACATGGCCTGAGCTTGCCCTTTACACCTTGGAGGTGCTGGCCTGCCCTGCAGCCGGTGTATTGTCTGAACGTGTGTTTAACACGACTGGAGTGTTATATTTCCCAATGTTTTGGGGTGTACCCTAATTTAAAAAAATAAAAAAAAATTTTAAACCAAAAAGCAGTGTAGGCTACCTCCTCCTCCTCCACCGCCACTTCCACCCACACCGCCACATCCACCGCCTCCTTAACCTCCTACTCCATATGGACTTGGTCCTCCTAGATCAAGATTATTATTTTTTATTTTTACGTATTTTATGTTATTTAAAGTCATTTCCCTATCCACATTTGTTTGCAGAGCACTTGCCATGCTCTTAACCACATTTTGACTACATTTGCAGCCCTCTAGCCCTTTCCATTACATTTTTACAGCCATTTTAGTGCTCAAAAGTTAGGGTCCCCATTGACTTCAATGGGGTTCGAGTTCGGGGTCAAGTTCGGGTCAAGTTCGGGTCAAGTTCGGGTCCCGTCGAAACCGAACATCCAGGTGTCCGCTCCACTCTAGTGGTCAGCATACCAGATCTGTCCTTTGTGCAACCCTAATTCCTCACAATGCTTAGGGATGTGCAGCTCATCCTGAGCCCCCTGATTCACGAACAGTACACACCAGGCCTCTCCTGTTCCCTTCCCATTCCCCCAGTGATGGAATGCTGTAATAGAGGAACCGACATGGGTATATTTTTACAACAGGAAACCAAATATATAACGGATACACAAAAAAGAATACCCGTATTTTATTGTATTCCTAAAATACACAAGAACTATAACAATCCACCAGGTAGACCAATTATATCAGGTATAGATTCCATATCATCAAATCTTTCACAATATATAGATAAAATATTACAACCGGTGGTAAACACAACTTCATCATACATTTAAAGATACCACAGATATCATTAAAACATTAGAACAGCTAGATTTTAAGGAACATTGGATCATAGGCACTCTACATGTCAACTTCCTATACACGATAATTGAACACTCACAGGACTTGGAAGCACTTCATAAACAATTCATTCTGAACAATACCTTACAGGAAGATCAGATTTCTTTCCTATTGGATGGAGTAAGATACACACTAACCTATAACTACTTTATGTTCGAATCAGAGTTCTATGTACACAAGAGGCGGGTGGCGATGGGCACCAGATTTGCCCCCAGTTATGCCAACTTACTTATGACGCAATGGGAGGCGAACACCATTGCGCCTAGGCTGGGGACATATCTGGTGCTATGGCACCGGTGTATAGACAATGTCATATTTATCTGGCAAGAAACCGAAGAACAGCTGAATACGTTTTTACAAGATAATAATATAAATTAAAGAAATCTCAAATTTACATCTACTACCAGCAGGACACATGTTGAATTGCTAGATCTAAGTATTACTGATATGCAGTACATATTCAAAACCAGTGATGAGGAATAGTTTTATTCTCTACACTAGCTGCCACCTTCCCAGGTGGCTTGTAAATATCTCCACAAGCCAATTCAGAAGACTGAAACGCAACTGCACCTATGAACATCAATTTGAATATGAAGCCGAGGGCCTTAAACAACAACTTCTAGAAAAAAAAATGATCCCAGTTACACCCTTGAGAATTCATTAGAAAAAGTTAGATCTATAAATAGGGAAGATTTCTTTGTATCCAAACAGAAAAATAAAACCGATAAAACCCTTAGAATAATCATTCCATTTCACTCTCAATATAGGACAGTGGAGAAAATTATAAGTAAACATTGGCATCACTTACGAAATGACAAAATCATTGGATCAACATTAACAGAGATTCCTAAAATCTCATACACCAAGGTTCCAAATCTGGGCCTGAGAGTAGCCCCGACAGTCAAAAATAAGATAAACACCAGTAAATCTAATTGGCTATCATTTAAGGGATTATACAAATGCGGACGGTGTCAGAACTGCAAGATTACTATAAATTCCCAGAGAAAACTACAATAGTATTCTCTACACAAAAAACATTTTATCTAGAGATCAAGGATGGCCTAACATGTGACTCTATAGACGTAATATACCTATTACAGTGTCCTTGCCACAAACAGTATGAAGGTAGGACTAAACATCCGCTTAAAAAGAGCATAGCAGAAAATTTTGTGAATATTAGAAAAGGATATGAATTACACTCTGTTTCTAAACACTACAAGGATTTCCATAATTGTGACCCCTCTACACAAATTTACGGCCCTTGAGAAGATTAAGAGATCATGGAGGGGAGGCAATCATATTGCAAACATGTCCAGAAGGGAATCAAAGAGAATATTCAACTTTAATACATTGATCCCAGCAGGCCTCAATGCTGAAATTGAACTTTTTGGCTTTTTATAGACATGGTGTGGTGGGCTGTTAGGGATGGGACATCGAGGGCCGGCTGTTCTATCAGCCCCTCGATCTCCCCATCCCAAACACTGTATGGAGACATCGAACACACTATTTTGAGTATATGAAAGGCCTCCATTATGGCATAAGAAAATTAATTGCCCATAGGGTGACCCATTAAACAGACAACTCCATCTAAATATAAAATTTAGGATTTGTCAATACCATATGATTCAATATAAAAACAACTAGCAAAATAGTAAAAATACACACCTGATATATAAGAGCTGCGTCTTGTTTGAGATTGGTTATGTCGATCTTAGGTTGGGTTTGACACGTGGGCACCTAGCAGGGATACCAGAGGTTACTAAATTATATAAAGGATAAATAAATACAAAAATTTGGAGGTTTAGATGGTTTCCTCAATATACACTGCTCAAAAAAATAAAGGGAACACAAAAATAACACATCCTAGATCTGAATTAATTAAATATTCTTCTGAAATACTTTGTTCTTTACATAGTTGAATGTGCTGACAACAAAATCACACAAAAATTAAAGTGGAAAAACACACTACAGGCTGATCCAACTTTGATGTAATGTCCTTAAAACAAGTCAAAATGAGGCTCAGTAGTGTGTGTGGCCTCCACGTGCCTGTATGACCTCCCTACAATGCCTGTGCATGCTCCTGATGAGGTGGCGGACGGTCTCCTGAGGGATCTCCTCCCAGACCTGGACTAAAGCATCTGCCAACTCCTGGATAGCCTGTGGTGCAACGTCATGTTGGTGGCTAGAGCGAGACATGATGTCCCAGATGTGCTCAATTGGATTCAGGTCTGGGGAATGGGCGGGCCAGTCCATAGCATCAATGCCTTCGTCTTGCAGGAACTGCTGACACACTCCAGCCACATGAGGTCTAGCATTGTCTTGCATTAGGAGGAACCCAGGGCCAACCGCACCAGCATATGGTCTCAGAAGGGGTCTGAGGATCTCATCTCGGTACCTAATGGCAGTCAGGCTACCTCTGGCGAGCACATGGAGGGCTGTGCGGCCCTCCAAAGAAATGCCACCCCACACCATTACTGACCCAATGCCAAACCGGTCATGCTGGAGGATGTTGCAGGCAGCAAAACGTTCTCCACGGCGTCTCAAGACTCTTTCACGTCTGTCACATGTGCTCAGTGTGAACCTGCTTTCATCTGTGAAGAGCACAGAGCGCCAGTGGCGAATTTGCCAATCTTGGTGTTCTCTGGCAAATGCCAAACGTCCTGCACGGTGTTGGGCTGTAAGCACAACCCCCACCTGTGGACGTCGGGCCCTCATATCACCCTCATGGAGTCTGTTTCTGACCATTTGAGCAGACACATGCGCATTTGTGACCTGCTGGAGGTCATTTTGCAGGGCTCTGGCAGTGCTCCTCCTGTTCCTCTTTGCACAAAGGTGGAGGTAGCGGTCCTGCTGCTGGGTTGTTGCCCTCCTACGGCCTCCTCCACGTCTCATGATGTACTGGCCTGTCTCCTGGTAGCGCCTCCATGCTCTGGACACTATGCTGACAGACACAGCAAACCTTCTTGCCACAGCTCGCATTGATGTGCCATCCTGGATAAGCTGCACTACCTGAGCCACTTGTGTGGGTTGTAGACTCCGTCTCATGCTACCACTAGAGTGAAAGCACCGCCAGCATTCAAAAGTGACCAAAACATCAGCCAGGAAGCATAGGAACTGAGAAATGGTCTGTGGTCACCACCTGCAGAACCACTCCTTTATTGGGGGTGTCTTGCTAATTGCCTATAATTTCCACCTGTTGTCTATCCCATTTGCACAACAGCATGTGAAATTGATTGTCACTGAGTGTTGCTTCCTAAGTGGACAGTTTGATTTCACAGAAGTGTGATTGACTTGGAGTTACATTGTGTTGTTTAAGTGTTCCCTTTATTTTTTTGAACAGTGTATTTTGTATTTTAGCAAGGTGGATGATTGACTAGTGTGGCCATGCTAATAAACAACCACCTTAAATATATCAGTATTTTTTTTACATATATTGATATTTTTTTTACATATATTGATATTTTTTTTACATATATTGGTATTTTAATAAATCTTTGATTATTATTATTTTTAAGAAATATTCTGCTTTAAAACTTTAAGTTGTCCATACATATCCAGAAGTTTGAGTGCCCCTCAAACGATCTTATATTTGACTATTTCTTCTTTTACGGCACTGCGTGAGTAGCAGGAAGCGCACCAACTAACCCTGAGGTACATTTGGTGAAGCCACTAATTTAATTATTTATATTTAAAAATAAACTTCTGTCAGCTGCAGGGGTGGGAGGGACTGTGACTTTCTCTCTGCAGCTCAGGCTCAGACACCACAGTGCTACTGTCTGAGAGTGAGTTCTTCAAAAGGACATCCCTGCATGAGATATTCCCAAAAAATGCATTAGCCAATAGAAGACTGGTCACTAGTGTTAGGTGAGCATACACCGCCGAATACAAATTTTAATCGAGCATCGCGATGCTCGGCACATCGCGGTGTTCGGCCAAATACTGCATGTGCTCAAGCGTGATGCTCGCGTCTCCTCTTCGCACGTTTGTTGCCTGCTACACAGCCAATACACGTGCAGGTAAATACTGCCATTCACTGTAATGCGGTAGCCATGTTGGCTACTGGCATTACAGTGATTGGCTGGCCGGAACACGTCATCGGGTGCTATATAGCATCCGATGACACGTGTTCGGCTCAGTCTTAGTCAGGGAGAGCTGGAGAGCAGAAGGGAGAGATAGTGTAGGGAGTGAAATAGGAATATTTTAGCTTTTATACTTGTTATAGACCCAAAAGTTCTTTTAAGGACTATTGTGTGTGGCAGCAATATATATTTTTAGTGCAACCTGCACTAAATTGCCTTTACTTGTTAGAGACCGAAAAGTTCTTTTAAAGACTATAGTTCTATCTGGCAGCAATATATATTTTTAGCGCAAACTGCACTAAATAGCTTGCAATTATTTGGCTGCTGCAGACAACAACACTATCTGTGCTACATCTCCTGTCTAACATGTGCGCAGCCTAAATATATCTGTGACATCCAATGTACTTTTTCCATAGACGGTGTCCGCTGCGGCCAGTTACATTACCTGCGCTACGTCTCCTGTATAACGTTTGCGTATCCGCAATATCAGTGACATTCAGTCAAATTTTTTTGCTGCTGGTGGCACCGACATTACTTGCGCTACATCTCCTGTATAACAACCTATTGAACCAACCAATTGTTGGCAAGATGTATGACATCATATAGAAACGCAAAAAGAAATCCCCTAGGGACACATATACATACACAAAATATGAAGCTTTATTAAGTAATTAATTACAAATAATTACAAGAACACATGATAAAGCACAATGATCTAAAATGTAAAGCAGCAATGCAGGTAGTGTTGTGAATGGTAGCTCACATGCTGACCGCCATGGTATAGGATTCCAACATCCAAAAAGAACTCGGCACAAAAAACAGTAACAGCAGTGCCAGAAAAAAAATAAAAATATATATATAGGTACCGATAATGCCCTGGAATCCTATCTGATATTCCTAAGTGCCCTGTATGTAGGCAATCCACACCAGGTCCCAGCAGGCAACCAATAGTGGGTATACAAACGACAGGCAACTCAAAAAGAAAAAAAGAACAGAAGATACCTGGGCAATGGTACAGTGTGGGGATCCAACCTTCGGTCAGCTGTGAGCGCACCCTGACGTACGTTTCGCTCCGCTTTCTCGAGGGGTTTGAGAAAGCCCCTTGAGAAAGGGGAGCGAAACGTACGTCAAGGTGCGCTCACAGCTGACTGGATCCGCAAAACACTTACGGACGTGTGAATGGCCCCTCATAGTAACATTATTAAAGGTTACGTTTTATCTTTATGTATATTCTAATGGATTGCCTTCCTTGTACAATGTTATAATATACTTTCTATGTTAGAAAGTATATTATAGTGCATTTGTATTGTGCGACAGTTGTGTGCGGTTCTGCTGCGATACTGTAGGTGTATAGAGGGACAAGCGTTATTGGAACAAATAATTTCTACTGGTGTGATATACCAGTCGCCCCCCAAAAAAACTGATTGAAGCGGGGTGTTATATACCAATATACTTTCTTTATAGTGCATTTGGGTACTGTATAGTGCATTTGCACATGAGTGTACGCGAAAATTATATTGCCGATATTTCGCATTGAAAAAAAATTATGAATGGAGATCGCAAATTTGAATAATACATCTGGTATGTCACTGTCCATGTTGTGGGACTATTTGTGCACTTCTAGTAATTATTTCTTGGCTGCAAATATGAGCTGCAGGTTTTTCAGGTTCGCCGGCCATTAAAATGAATGGGACCCGCTGGGAACTTGCAGTTCGCGAACAATTGATCGCGTTCGCAAACCGTCCCGGCAGATGTTCATCCATCACTATTTGCATCATTAACTCATTAAAACCATAATCTGAAATGAGCATCTCTTGGCTATACGTTTGGAGCGTCTCTCTAATCCTAAGTGTGGGTGTTAATCACGTACCAGTCTTTCTAGCAATTATAGAAATTCCTTTAGACCAGGGTGGTGGGGGCTAGTAGTGAACTTGAGGTTATAGTAACCTTAGAGAAGAAGTTCACAGTTTATAACATAAAATGGCAGTAGTAAGCACAAGATGGAGTCTCAACCCTCACAATTCCCCCATTTATAGATAGTCACTCATCGCAGGTGACAGATACACATACTTCACCCGGACATTCCCCTTGCTGCTGGTTTCTCAGATTCTGCATATCTGTACCTGAATGAGGGATCATCTCAACATGTCTCCTAGTCTTTTCTACTTCTGTTCTTGTTACACACCCTGCTCAAACACATCAATATGAGCTTAATTGCAATATAAATGAATGCAATAATTAACAAAATCTGTATTAACATTGAGTAAATAAACAGAGCACTAAAAATCTTGTTTGAAGTACTCATCTCCACTACATTAGGTTTTTCATTAGGTCAGGGATTGTTATCTGCAGCTCTTCTACAGTATATAATGTATGTTTAGGCACAGCATTTATGTTAAGCTTATCATGTGACACCATAAAAGTGGCTGGAGTCAACCAGACAAGAGTACAGGTGGGATCCACTTATATGCTGCCGCCCCGCAAGCAAAATAAAGATCATCAGGAAGAGTATAATTATAGGTTTCATGATAGAGGAGAGTAATAGTTACACTTTCATTTTTTGGTCGTCTTCGGACAGATAAGAAGTCTCTACAATTTATGTCAGCAAGTTCTAACCATGGTATTGGGATTGCTAAATAAGGCATAGTCTTTGAACTTACTGGACTGTGAGTACAGATCCAACAGTTTTTATAATTATCCACATCTGTCATGTTTTTCAACATAACCTGATAATACCTAATACGGGCATTGTCCCAGTCACTTTTCAGGTTCACATATAGAGCTTGAATGCTCAGGGCTAGGAATAGCAGTACAAGAATCCTCATTCTCAGGGTTAGGCATTTTCTTACAGTGTGACGCATGAATCCAGTTAGGCTTTCCTTCCACCTTTACAGAGGTTGCAGTTTTCAACAGGACTTGGAAGGGACCATCAAATCTGGGCTCAAAGGTCTTTCTCACATGCCTCTTTATCACCACAGATCTTATCTCCTATACGTTATTAAAAGTGAAGTTTTATTGAGTATACTGCCCTTCATAGTTTTCTCTTTATCACCACCCAATCTCTAGGCTCAAAACGGTGCGTGCCTTCTACTGAATCAGGGTCTGGAATGGAAGCAAACACTTGTTTATGAGTGTGATCTAGTCTTTCAGTAAGGGGCTTTATGTAGCTGACCATACTATCAGCCTGTAACTGCAGTTGAGGAAAATACAGTTCTAGCTTTGGGGCACTGACAAACAATACCTCAAATGGGGATAACCCTGTCTTCTTGTTTGGAGTGGTTCTTATGGAATATAAGGCTAGAGGCAAAAACTCTGTCCGGGACCTCTGGGTCTCCTGCATTGCTTTTTGTATTTTCAGTTTCAATGTGCCATTCAGGCGCTCAAATCAGCCACTGCTGAGGATTGTAAGCTGTATGGTAGGCTTGGGTTAACCCTAATGCTTGCATAACCTCTCTCATCACTTCACCTGTAAAGTGGGAACCTCTGTCTGACTCAATAACTTCAGAAAAACCATACCTGCATATCGGTTCACTGACCAGTTTCTTTGCCGTATTCTTGGCATTTGCTTTGGCTATTGGGAAGGCTTCCAGCCAACCTGAAAAGATATCAACACACACACGAGAACAAACTCATACACTTCTACCTTTGGTAGTGGTATGTAATCTATCTGAAGTTTCTGAAACGGGTAAAGTGGCCAAGGGGTGTGCTTGCTTGGAGTCTTCACCACTTGGCTGAGGTTGTTCAATGCACAGACGATACATCCTTGTACAAATCGAGCGGCTACTGCAGAAAACCCTGGAGCAATCCACCCTTCATTTACCCACACTTACCATAGCACCTTTCGACAGATGTGTGGGCCCATGGACCTCCTGAGGCCGGGTACAGAGGGCGTGGTAGACAAATTCTGTCTTTGTTTTTTCATAGTCCTTGGTGATCTGGCCCAGCCCCTTGTTTAGTCTATAGTTCTTTTTCTTCAGGTGGGGCTTGCTCAGACAATTTGATCTGAGTGTCTTTGGATATATCCACATGTTTTAAGGCTCTTACCGGGATGGAATCAGCACTCAGTGGCCGGAGCGCAGCTTGCTTGGCTGCCTTATCAGCTCTGTCATTGGCTTTTTGCCTCTGCCGTGGTATACCTTGTGTGAGCCTTTACCTTTACAATAGCAACTTCTTCTTGAACAGTAAAGAATTTATTAGTTCAAGCACAGAGTTTTTATTTTTAGTTGGCTGACCTGCAAAAGTCAAAAAGTCTCTAGCCCACCATATGGGTCCATAGTCATGTGCAATATTAAAGGCATACCTGGAATCCGTGTAGATGTTCACCTTCTTCTCTTCGGCCATTTTACATGCCTCAGTGAGTGCCTTCAACTCTGCCTCCTGCGCAGACATGTGCGGAGGAAGTGGTTCAGCAATGGCGACCTCATGCTGTGTGATCACTGCATATCCAGTGTGGAACCGGTCATCCTCTCCCATAAACCTGCTTCCATCTACAAAGTACTCAAAATCAGGGTTATCAAGATGCTTTTTCATGCACATGAGAAAATTCTGAAGTTTCTTGTTGCATCAATTGTATCAAATCATAAGGGTAATTTTGAGCTACATCAGACAAAAGGCTACCTGTGCTAAAGGCTACCTGTGCTACCCTCCCCCATTTCTGAATCTGTGATTGGTAACAAAGTAGCAGGATTCAGAGTAGTACATATTTTGTAAGAAATATTGTCTGGCATGAGGAGGGCACATTGGAGTCTGAGTTGTCTAGCCATAGTAATATGTTTTGGTTGCACCTAAGTGAGAGTGCCCTCTACAGTATGTCATGGGGAGTGTCACAGTGGGGAGTGGGGGAAACTCCCCACCGTCCAATGCCTGAAATTAAGGAAAGCCACTAGGCCTGGAAGCCAGGATAAGGGAGAAGGTCACCTCGTATTGCCACCCTCATCCTATCCCTAACCTCCTAACCGCATGAGCGAACCCAGAAGTAGGAGGATTTATGCACCAGAACCTGGGCCCTACTCACCCTATCGGTCCCTGCAATATGGAATTCAGGAATAAGAGACAGCCGATTCATCCACGACATGGATAAGTTGGAGTCTCCCACAGGCTTGGTAACAAGGAGGAGACAGCAAGCAACAACAGAACGGCAGGTAAGTGTCCTGTGGCCAGATGACCACAGACAACAGAACGACAAGATCACTTACCAGAGCCACAGCATGCTGTCTTGTAGTTCCCTCTCCAGGGAACCGCAGCGACCCCCTTCTGGAAGAACAACAAACAGGATATGTCTAGCAACCATGCGGGATCATCCACACCATAGACAAATCACACATGGCACAAACTAGACAAACATCAACCCATAAGTGCAGCACAACACATAACAACAATAGTGAAGGGTAGACATAGGCAAGGACCTCGATGTCCAAGAAGGGGGCCCTCAAGGACAGGGCACCTAAAAAAGCCCAGAAAGGAGCATTGCATCCAGCCCCAATAAAGGCTGAAGTGAATCTGAACTCAGGCTCACAACACCAGGACTATAAGAGCCAAGAGGCCACACCCAGCTCCACCTAGCACACACCTTAACCCAATGCACACCAGAAGGGAAGGGAAACAGCCTTAAAGGGAAAGCCCACACACATGCATAAGCAGCAACACGCTGCCACCGGCAACCATCATGCGCGGCGAAAGTGTCACGGCAAACTACCACCAAGCCGTGAAAAGGAGTTTGCACAATCACTGTGTAGTCCAACACTACTTCTGAGGCTTTTTCAATCATTGCCTGCACTGCCGTGACTGCCCTGACGCAGGAGGGGGCACCGTTAGCAACAAGATCTAATCTGGCTGAGAAGTATGCCACTAGGCGTTGACGTTCACCATGCTTCTGAGTAAGCACAGCAGTACTGTGACCCTGAATTTCTGAACAGAACAGGTTAAATTCCTCATCATGCTTTGGAATACCCAGGGCTTGAGAAGAGCATCAACTTGACTGGCCACTGCTCTCTCCTGGGCATGACTGGGGGGTTACTGCTTCACTCAAGAGGGGCTGACATCCTGAATTAAGATAGAGAGTAACCGGAGACACAGTGAGTTTCCCTATGTCTGTTCATCATTTTTTTTTTATTATTATATCCAGGTATATCCAGAATAAAGTAATTTCACTCCTTTTTGACCTAAGGCAAGAGCACACACCTCCATGTATTTTTGTGATGATTCCATAAGTAAAGCTGATTTCTCTCACAGTAAACTTGGCTGTGTGACCTTCCTGTACTAGTCAGTTTACTAGTTAGCAACACACACAAGGTCAAATTTCTTGCTCACACAGACATAAAGAAATATTTCCCATACGTTAACACACACAAGTCTTTGAAACATATTAACAAATAACATTTTACACTCACACTAAGTACCTCACATACATTGCCTTGTTATTTTCTCTTAATATTGCAGACAGTGTTCTTGCTATCACACATTCCAATGCCGTGACATCACTCCCCGCAGCTACAAGCAAGCAAGCAACCCCCTCTGTCTCACTCTTCATACTCAGCTTTCCGTCTCCATATGTTCTCTATCTGGGCAAACAGAGTTCCTACGGGTTCTGTGACATATTCACTGGGCAACAGGTCACACAGATACACGGACAGACAAGACATAATACTTTCTCTGAGCTGTACCGAGTAAGTTTCCACAATGCTTCACATGCTTACTTCCACGTTTCTACATTACATTAAGTTCTCTATTTGAATCACATCCTGTAATCGTCCGCAGTCCATCTGCATATGTCTCTACTGTCTCTTTTCTACTCTCTCACTCACTATTTGTCTGGCAGTTTTCCTCTGTTTCTCCCTGGACTTACTTGGTATGGTCCCCATGGTCTGTCTCAGTCCAATCCCAGGATTTGGGTCTGGCTCACAAGGCACTTTAACACCCCAAATCCTAAATTAAGTCCTTCCATGAAGGCAGACGTGAGAAGTTTTTCTCCCATTTGTCCCGCCGCTTCCCACCCCATGTCAGTCCAGACAGTTCTTAGTCTTGACTCAAAGAAGACTACATCCTCTTTAGCCTCCTGCATTTTATCCTTCAGGCTCCGTAAACTCACATCTTCTTTTGTCCTGGCCCATCTATCAAAAGTCCTGCATTACTCTGTCCCTGACTGTTCAGTCTTCTCCCAATCCTTCCAGGCCACATTTGGGTCATTTTTCACTCTGTTGCCCTCTAGGGTATTCCTAACCAAGCTATACTGTGCCTCCCCTAACTTTAGGGCTACCAAGTCATTTACTGTAAGTCTGCCCATGTTGCTCTGTAAGTTGCCTGTATCTGTTGTAACATTCGGGATGTGGGCATGGGTCGCATCAGTGGGTCAGGTATCCTTGAAAGTAGTCCCAGTTGGTCTTTTGGACTCCATGGGACATACTGTATAAGGTGCTGTTGAAAATCATAGGGAGCCTTAGGAGGTAGTGCTGCCTGTTGACCGTCTTGGCCATCTCCACCACCAGATCCATTGGCGGCGGCAGGCGCCTGAATGACCTGTGGTATCATCCCTGTACTCAATACTACTGGATATAATCCAGTACGGTATGTAGGGGCACCACCTCTGCAGGTTTCAGTCCAATCTCGATTCTGATTCCCGCAGGTCCTGCATATCCATTGTGACGCTTTGCGATCCACAGCGATACTAGGAAATCGCAAATGCGCCATATTTCGCAATCACAGAGACACCAGAGCCTTTACTAAAAATCTTCTCTTTTCACTAAAGGAGTAATTCACAGAGCAGAGGTGCCATTATCATCACCTTGTGACAAACCTTTCCTGCCCCATGCCAAGTTGAGTAGCCATCAATCTGGTTCTCTTATGACAGAACCTCATAAACCTGGTCTTTCTGCAGCCATAGTGTCTCCAATACCAGCAGGGGTCTCACACCTTTAGCCTGGGCAGCGAGCTTCAGAAGAAAAGGACAGATCCTTATCACACAGCTGGTTGGTACAGGAAGGAAGATGACCTGAAAGTCCCCTTCAATCCATAAGCTTCATATTTTTCCCATATTTTCCTAATATTTCATGGGTTATGGAAATGTGAAAGGAACCATCTTTTCAGAGATGGTTTTGGTTCTTCTAACCCACCTTCTAGGAAACCCGCGGGCAGATCAGAGATTCCCGCTCTGAGATATAAAGGTTCTAAGGCACCCTGTATTATCTTCTAGTCGTATTTGTTATCAGATGATGCGTAAAATTGTACTGATTATCAATATCTACTATATTTCTTGATTGGACTTACGGGATATGGAGAAATGGGCAAAGCAAAGATTCTGCCAGATTTTCTCCCTATGGGGCAAAGGACTGCCCCTGTTCCAATTACACAAGGCTGGACCTGAACGTGTCATAACCACTCCCCGCTTCAGAGTGGGTAAAAACAGTGACACACTCAGGCCCTGCGTCCTTCTTCTACCATCTGACGTCGACTAACATCACGACCGCCCGCTGGACACGGGCACACCCCACCATCTTGGATTATTATACAAAGACTTTGCCTTTTACGGGACACTACCACGGTAATTCTGAACTTACAGACATTCTATTCCCTTCCACCTCTTACCTATTTCTATCCAAACCAATCTGTTCAACTGGCAGGTATATTTATCTGTCAGCTTTAATATATATATTTTTGTGTATAATTTTAGAATAAAAAACTAATGATTTCATCATTCCAGTTTTGCCCTTGTTACTTGATGACCTGATCTATGCTAAGAACTCTGTCCTCAGAAGACATACTACCCAATTGTTTTATTTTTGTAAATTGTTAATTTACTAGCTAGGTTGCAAATAACCGTTTCGTCCCGTTAGGATTAGCTAGCCGGGGTCTCTTCGCCCTGATTCAATACGAAGAGTGGTGGCAGCAAATTAATTTTATTTCCAGCGTGAAATCAGTAATTTAATTTTTACCGATTGTACATACAATCGTGATTGTATCATGTAAGGGCCCACCAACCAATCTTAAACGTCTTCTGTGCTCACAGTGGATTCGCCTCCAGAAGTCTCTAGTGGAGACCGGTATGGCAACTGTGGCATAGGACGACGGGATTGGCGGGTGGTTGTCACATCCATCACTCCGGTCCCTGTGCTTGGAGGATTATAAGGTGGTGGACATACAGATTTAACCTTTTCAGTTTCCTCTTCAAGGGGTTTGTAGTACAACTTTCCCCTGTAAACTTTTGGCTTCCAACCTTCGGGTTATATCTCTCTTGCTACCTTAATCCAGATATTAACTACATCTTCAAATGCATGATCCTTAATCCACCCACTGTGTGTGTGTTTGAACCTTTCTCAAACCTCTAAATCAAGGTTTCCATGCTTTATACCTGCTTTTTCCAACACTTTGTCAACTTTCTTTAACCCATCTTTGCCACCTCTCTTTTCTACCAGTTGTTTAGCTGTCTCATAATCTTCGGAAATGCTGTTCTAGTTACCCATTGTCTATTCCTGAATCTGTGCTTACTAGGGGGAACCTAGATGTCTATTTTCTCCACAAAAGCTTCCCCACCCTATCCCCAGGTGTATATACAGTGGCTTCCCCACCCTTTCTTTTCAGGTGTACCTACTGAGACTTCCCCACCCTATCTTCAGGTGTACTTCTATGCTAAAGCCAAAGCCTCTCTGGGCTTCTGACCCCTTCGCCTAGCTTCCTGACAGATTCTACACACACACTAACAATGATAAATACGTAGACAGTTACTCCTAGAACAATCCCAAGCAATTCCCAGCTAAAATCTGGTTTTGAATCCATCCACCACTCGTGTTTGTCTGCTAGCCCTTTATCAGGGTCACAGATTCTTAAACATAAATTAGGCATGACTGTAAAATTACCTTATACTCTGCCGGACCCTTGAACAAGACAATTGCCAGACAGGGAGGTACAGACTACTTGCAAGAAAAAGCTCTTACCTCAGCGCTGATTTTCATCTGTTTGTCCCGGTGTGGCACGTCCAGGCGTCAGGGGTCTCAGCAGGAAGGACTTAGTCATGCCCCACGTATCGGGCACCTAGTTTATGATGGGGCAAAGACCACAATGCCGGATGAGTAGTGGTTTCAAATTAGAAAAATGTGTGTGCACTCACAGAGAATAACTGATACACACACGCAATGCTATGTACCAAGTTGAAAAAAAGAATCAGAGTTATAAAGCAAAATTCTGGATCATTTCCAACTGAAGATGTAGTTAAACATTTACATCATTAACTCATTAAAACCATAATCTGAAATGAGCATCTCTTGGCTATACGTTTGGAGCGTCTCCCTAATCCTAAGTGTGGATGTTAATCACGTACCAGTCTTTCTAGCAATTATAGAAATTCCTTTAGACCAGGGTGGTGGGGTCTAGGAGTGACCTTGAGGTTATAGTAACCTTAGCGAAGAATTTCACAGTTTATAACATAAAATGGCGGTAGTAAGCACAAGATGGAGTCTCAACCCTCACACCACCAGCAGGAATCGCCACATGGCATCAAAGCACCCTAGCAGGTGGGCCAAAACGCCTGGGTCCACAACCAGTGTCTGCGGGTCACACCACTGCCTCCTCTTCTCCTGTGTTACGTGCTGGCCAATTCCCTGTCCAAGACGCAGGCTCAGATGCCTCCCACCATGTACCTGGACCTTTGCAAGCACCATCAGCTAGCACATCCACTTCTGTGTCCTAGCGCAGCGTACAGATGTCTATACCCCAGGCCTTTGAACGAAAGTGCAAATGCCTAGCCACCCACCCACAGACCATAGCACTATATGCGCGCCAAATTGCAGTCCCGCGGTACTCTGTCCCCAGCCGCCAATATTTTTCCCGGTGTGCAGTCCCAGCTTTACACCAGCATGTGTCCCGTAACATCACCCGTGCCCTGACCAACAAAGTTATTGGGAAGGTTCACTTAACAACTGACACATGGACAAGTGCTTTTGGCCAGGGACGCTACATTTACCTGACGGCACACTGGGTGAGGAGGCCGGGAGAGAGTCATACCTTGGGATGGCACAGGTGCTACCAACACCAAGGAATGCGGGCGCTACTTCCATCAGGGTTTCCGCCGCCACCTACGTTAATGGCTGCAACACCCCCTTCTCCTCCTCCACCTCCTCCTCCACTTCCACCTCTGAATTATCATCTTGCAGCACCAGTCAGTAGCTGGAAGCAGTGTAGCACTGCAGTGGGGAAGCAGCAACAAGCCATGCTTAAACTGATTTGCTTAGGTGACAAACAGCACACTGCCACAGAGCTGTGGCAGGGAATAAGGGACCAGACTGAGCTGTGGCTCTCGCCATTCAACCTACAACCAGGCATGGTTATGTCTGATAATGTCCGTAACTTGGTGACAGCTTTGGAGTTCGGTATGCTCACACATACCATGCCTAGTGTTCAACCTAGTGGTTCAGCAGTTTCTCAAAACCTACCCCAATTTGTCTGAGCTATTGGTGAAGGTGCGCCGCATGTGTGCCCATTTCCGTAAGTCATCGGCAGCTTCTGTCGGTCTGGCAACGCTGCAGCAGTGCTTGCAATTGCCAGCTGACCGACTGTTATGTGACGTGAGCACACGCTGGAACTCCACATTCCACATGTTGGCCAGGCTTTGTGAGCAGCAGAGGGCAGTAGTGGAATACCAGCTGCAACATGGTCGTCGCCTTTCCCGTCAGCTTCCGCTCTTCACAAGCGACAAGTAAGCATTGATGTCTGACTTCTGTGAGGTTTTACACAACTTTGAGGAATCAACACAGATGGTGAGTGGCGATAACGTTATTATCAGTGTAACCATCCCACTTCTGTGTTTACTCAAACGCTCGCTGCTCACAATTAAGGCAGACGCTTTGCATGTGGAAGAGGTGGAAATGGGGGAAGAAAGTACACAGGGTGATAGCCAGACCACCCTCAGTTCGTCCTCTCAGCGCAAATTGGATGATGAGGAGGAGCAGGAGACGGTAGCCTCCGCTACAGAGGGTAGTACCCATGGAAGTTTTATTCCATCTGTTCAGCGTGGATGGGTAGAAGAGGAGGAAGAGGATGAGGAGATTGAGAGTCATCCTTCTGATGACGACAGTGAAGTCTTGTCTGTTGGGACTCTGGCACACATGACTGACTTTATGTTAGGCTGCCTTTCCCGTGACCCTCGCGTTGTACGTATTTTGGCCAACACCGATTACTGGTGGTTCACCCTTCTCGACCCTAGCTACAAAAATAACTTCTCATCTGTCATTCCTGTGGTGGAGAGGATGAGCAAAATGGTGCAATACCAGAAGGTCCTTGTGGAAAAATTGCTCCAAAAATTTCCAGCTGACAACGCTGGCTGCATATTACGTAGTTCCTTGGCCAACCAAGGAGGTGAGATGGATGGAACACACAAGAGTTCCAACAGAGGCAGGGCAACACTCTACAAGGCTTGGAACAGTTTTATGACACCCTACCAGCACCCTCAACCTGATGCACGCCCTAGTGTCACAAGGAGGGGAAAATTTTGGAAGATGGTAAAGGAGAACGTAGGAGACCGTGTCAGCGTCCTCAGTGATCCTGGTGTGCATTAAAACTGGGTGTCCAAGCTGGACACGTGTCACAAACTGGCGCTCTATGCCTTGGAGGTGCTGGCCTGCCCTGCCGCCAGCATTTTGTCAGAGCTTGTATTTAGTGCTGCTGGGGGTATAATAACTGATAAGCGCATCCGCCTGTCAACTGAAAATGCTAACTTTTATAAAAATGAACAAGGCCTAGATTGACCATGACTTCTCTACTCCACCAGAGGAAAGCAGCTGAACATAAAGGCACTCTAAGGCCCCTTTCACAAGGGCGAGTTTTCCGCACTGGTACAATGCGTAAGGTGAACGCATTGCACCCGCACTGAATCCGGACCCATTCATTTCTATGGGGCTGTGCACATTGGCAGTGATTTTCACTCATCACTTGTTCGTTGCGTGAAAATTGCAGCATGCCCTATTTTGTGCGTTTTTCACGCAATGCAGGTCCCATAGAAGTGAATGGGGCTGCGATAAGATAGCAAGCATCCGCAAGCAAGTGCGGATGCGGTGCGATTTTCACTCGCGGTTGCAAGGAGACAGTCGGGATGGGGACCCGATCTTTATTATTTTCCCTTATAATATGGTTATAAGGGAAAATAATAAAATTTACACAATACTAAACCCAAACCCGAACTTCTGTGAAGTCCGGGTTTGGGTCTGGGTACCAAACATGCCAATTTTTCTCACGCACGTGCAAAACGCATTAAAACGCTTTGTACTCGCGGGGAAAAATCATGCATGTTTCCGCAACGCACCCGCAATGCCCATGTGAACCCAGCCTGAATGTGGCTTTTATGGTGTATTGAATACACTGCATTCCCATGCACCCCTTCCACCACTAAAAAGGGTATATGGTTTAATCTACCTTTTCTCGTCCTCCTCCTCCTCCATCATATCAACATGCTTATTAGGCTGCTCTCACTCCTAATGTTGTAGAGAATCAGCCTTAGCAGCGGGCCCTCACCCATAGAGTTGAGCGGACACCTGGATGTTCGGGTTCGACGAGTTCGGCCGAACTTGAAAAAAAGTTCGGGTTCGGGACCGAACTTGACCCGAACTTGACCCCAAACCCGAACCCCATTGAAGTCAATGGGGACTCGAACTTTTGGGCACTAAAATGGCTCTAAAATAGTCCTGGAAAGGACTAGAGGGCTGCAAAAGGCATAAAAATGTGCTTAGGAGCATAGCAACTGTTCTGCAATCAAATGTGGATAGGGAAATGACTTAAAATAACATAAATCACAGAAAAAATTCAAATAACAATCTGGTCCAGGAGTAGGAGGTTGAGGAGGCGGTGGATGGGTGGATGTGGCAGTGTAGGTTGACGAGGCGGTGTAAGTGGAAGCGGCGGTGAAGGAGGAATAGGTAGTCAACACTGATTTGTGTTATTTTTTATTTTTAAATTAGGGTATCCCCCAAAATATTGGGACATATAACAAAATAAAACAAAGAATAAGTGCACTTGAGTACAAGAATGGATGGTTGAGGCTGGTATAAATGTCTATTCTGCACAAGGTACAGACAAGTCCTGTGGGATCCATGCCTGGTTCATTTTAATAAACGTAAGCTTGTCCACATTGGCTGTGGCCTGTGATAATGCTCTCTGCCATGCTAAACACACGTTCACACTATACACTGGCTGCAGGGCAGGTCAGCACCTCCAAGGCTGACAAAGCTTTTCTACATTTTGGCCATGCAAACCCTGCCTTCTCAGGTGCTGGCGGTGCCCCAGCTGCGTTGCCGACTTCTTCCTCCTCCTCTGCCTTCGCCTTGTGCTTCCACTGTGCCCCCGCTGTCAGGTGGGAATGCTATTATTAGCGTGCGCTTGTAGTCGCGCATCTTGCGATCAGTAACAGATGTTTTCACTAAATTTAGTTCCCTGTCAGCAATGCACAGCAGGGGTTCATTCACGGCAAAAGGGGGTTCATGTCACTCAGCAAAAGAACAGAGGATTTTGAGAGATTTAGGCCCCTGTCACCCAGGCACAGTAGGGGTTCATTCATGGCAAAAGGGGGTACATGTCACCCAGCAAAAGAACAGAGGATTTTGAGAAATTTATGCCCCTGTCACCCAGGCACAGCAGGGGTTCATTCACAGCAAAAGTGGGTTCATGTCACCCAGCAATAGAACAGGGGATTTTGAGAGATTTAGGCCCTTGTCACCCAGGCACAGCAGGGGTTCATTCACGGCAAAAGGGGGTTCATGTCACTCAGCAATAGAACAGAGGATTTTGAGAGATTTAGGCCCCTGTAACCAGTGGCGGATCCAGAGCCTGGTCTCGGGAGGGGCACTTTCAGATTTTTTTCTGTCCGCCGCCACAAAACAATGGTGCTTATAGACTCAGACTACACAGTGTAGGGGTATACTGTATACTGTGTGGCACAGTGTAGCGGTATACTGTATATTGTGGGGCACAGTGTAGGCTATATGTGTATAACAAACATATTTCACATGAAAACTTACAATTACTTGGCTTGGCCCTTGGGGATCTCGGACACCACTTCAACACTTTGGCCGGGGGCTCGGCGGAGCTGATGTTGTGTTTTATCCTAATGAGAAAGATTTCATAATAAGGATTTGGAGAAGGGGCAGAGGGATAGCAGAGCAGGGAGAGGCTGGTGCTGCTACTAGGGGGTCATACCATGGGGGAGTAATAAAGCCCACCATAATGCCCCCCCAGTAGTAACAATTCTCCTTATAATGTGACAGTGCAAAAAATACCCCCTTGTAATGCCCCCAGTTGAGCTAATGTCCCCATAGTGCCCCCATAATGTCCCAGTATAAAATACCCCTATATAGTGCCCCCAGTAAATGCCCCCATAGTGCTCCACACCCTCCTTCCTCCTAGTGTCCCCCATAATGTACCAGTATAAAATGCTCCAGTAGATGCCCTCAGTGTCCCCCATAATTTGCAAGTATAAAATACCCCTTCTTAGTGCCCCCCAAAGATGACCCCATAGTACTCCTCTCCCCCCTTCCCCATAGTACCCACCATAATGTGTCCCAGTATAAAATTGTACTGTACAGAGCGCCCATATAAAATACCCCTTCTTTGTGGCCTCAGTAGATGCCCCTATAGTGCCCCCAATCATGTGCCAGTATTAATAGCAGCCCCCCATGTGCCAGTATTAATAGCAGCCCCCCATGTGCCAGTATTAATAGCAGCCCTCCATGTGCCAGTATTAACAGCCCCCCATGTGCCAGTATTAACAGCCCCCCATGTGCCAGCAATAACAGCCCCCCATGTGCCAGCAATAACAGCCCCCCATGTGCCAGCAATAACAGCCCCCCATGTGCCAGCAATAACAGCCCCCCTGTGACAGCAATAACAGCCCCCCTCCAGTAATAACAGCCCCCCCCCGCCAGTAATAACAGCCCCTCTGTGCCAGTAATAACAGTCCCCCGCCAGTAATAACAGCCCCCCTGCCAGTAATAACAGCCCCCCCCCGCCAGTAATAACAGACCCCCCCCGCCAGTAATAACAGACCCCCCCCGCCAGTAATAACAGACCCCCTGCCAGTAATAACAGCCCCCCCGCCAGTAATAACAGCCCCCCCCCGCCAGTAATAACAGCCCCCGCCAGTAATAACAGCCCCCCCGCCAGTAATAACAGCCCCCCCCAGTAATAACAGGCCCCCCCGCCCCAGTAATAACAGGCCCCCCCGCCAGTAATAACAGGCCCCCCCCGCCAGTAATAACAGCCCCCCTGCCAGTAATAACAGCCCCCCCCAGTAATAACAGGCCCCCCCGCCCCAGTAATAACAGGCCCCCCCGCCAGTAATAACAGGCCCCCCCCCCCCGCCAGTAATAACAGCATTGTACTGTATATATATATATATAAAAAATAAAAAAAACACATACTTACCTCCATGTCAGCGATGCGATGCAGGCCTCTTCTGGCCTGTGTCCTGCGCTGTATGGGTCAGGTGGCGCGATGACATCATCGCGCCACCTGCGCCGGCCTCTTATAGGCTGCCGGCCTAGTGCCTGCAGCCTATCAGAGGAAGGGAAAGGGACACGCCTCTCCCTCCCCTGCCGCAGCACAGGCATCTGAGACTGTATCGCTGTCCTGAGGACGGCGATACAGATGACTGGAGATGAACGCTTCCACAATGGAAGCGCTCATCTCCCTGTGCTCCGCCGCCGCCGCCAGCTCGGGGGGGGCAATTGCCCCGTTGCCCCCCCCCTGGATCCGCCACTGCCTGTAACCCAGGCACAGCAGGGGTTCATTCACGGCAAAAGGGTGATCTTGTCACCCAGCAATAGACAGAGGATTTTGAGAGATTTAGGCCCCTGTCACCCAGGCTCAGCAGGGGTTTGTCTACGCCAAAAAATTAAAAATGTCACCCGAAAATTGAAAATAAGAATTTTTTCAATTTCGGGCACTAAAATTGGCACTTTTTTGCATTAAAATTGCTATAAAATAGTCCTTGAAAAGGCTAGAGGGATGTAAAAGGCAGTAAAATGTGCTTAAGAGCATGGCAACTGCTCTGCAAACAAATGTGGATAGGGAAATAACTTAAAATAAAATAAAATAACTAAAAATTACAACTTATTAACCTGCAACTCAGAGAAGAAGGTGGATATGGAGTCGGAGGTTGAGCAGGCAGTGAATGTGGTGTTGTAGGTGGAGGCGGCAATGGAGGAGGAGGAGGTAGCCAACAATGTTTTTATTTTTATTTTTTATTGGGGTAGGTAGCCCCCAAAATATTCTGACAAATAAAAAAAAAGAGAACAAAGAATCATTGCACTTGACTTGAGTACAAGAATGTATGTTTGATGGTGGTATAAATGTCTATTCTGCACAAGGTACAGACAAGTCTTGTGGGATCCAAGCCTGGTTCATTTTAATGAACGTGAGCTTGTCCACGTTGGCTGTGGACAGGCGGCTGCTCTTGTCTGTGATGACGCCCCCTGCCCTGCTAAACACACGTTCAGATAATCCACTGGCTGCAGGGCAGGCCAGCACCTCCAAGGTGTAAAGGGCAAGCTCAGGCCATGTGCCCAATTTGGAGACCCAGACGTTGAAGGGGGCAGACCCGTCATTCAGTACGTGTAGGCATGTGCTCACATACTGCTCCACCATGTTGGTGAAATGCTGCCTCCTGCTAAGACGTTCAATATCAGCTGGTGGTGCTGGTTGTTGTGGCGTGCTGAAAAAGCGTTTCCCCATGTCGGCCATGCTAACCCTGCCTTCTGAGGTCCTGGCGGTGCCCCAGCTGCGGTGGCGACCTCTTCCTCGTCCTCTGCTTTCACCTTGTGCTTCCACTGTGCCCCCGCTGTCAGGTGGGAATGCCACCAGCAGCGCGTCTACCAGCGTGCGCTTGTACTCGCGCATCTTACGATCAGGCTCCAGTGACCAAATTAAGGACGGTATGTTGTCCTTGTACCGGGAATCCAGCAGCGTGGCCACCCAGTAATCAGCACAAGTTAGAATGTGGGCAACTCTGCAGTCGTTGCGGAGACACTGCAGCATGTAATCGCTCATGTGTGCAAGGCTGCCTGTCACGGCCATGGCTATGACCGTGACTCCTGAACCGCATGCGGTTGTCAGCGGTTCTCTTTGGTGTTCAATCACAGGTGAGGGCTGTGGTATTTGCCTCACCTGTGGTTGCCGCTGGCAACAGTGTGTATGGGCAGCGTAGCAGTCGGAGCTGTGCCATTGCAGCTTGCTACGTTGTGCATGCGGTTTTGTGTGATGTGTGTATGTGTGCACTTGTTGTTAGTTATTGTGTGCACTTTCCCTTTATGTATGTTTGTTTTCCCTTCTGTGTTACTGGAAGGGTTAACTTCCTTCCCAGTGTGTGTGTGATGTCACTGGGTGTGTCCAATCCTTGGGTGTGGCCACTTGGGCCTATAAAGACCCTCTCTCTTGCAGAGCTCAGTAGGTTGCTTCAGCATGCTTGCTGATAGCAGCCTCCTGTGTTTGTTCATCCGCCAGTGAGAGCCACCACTGTGGTCATAGTTTAAGTTTGAGTTCATAGTTTGAGGTTTAAGTTAAAGTTTTATGTATGCCTATGTCTTTATGTGTGTGTTGTAGCAAGTTTGTCTGTTGGGATTTTCATATGTGTTTGTGCAGCATAACGGTTCTGGATCCCTGTCTGTTTAGGGATCCAGTCAGCAGGGCTGTGGCAGGTTGGTGAATGTCTGTTCACCTGCCATTTCCGTATTGCTGTTTTTGTCCCCCTTTTCCCAACAGCTTGGCCATTGAGGCTCCTGCTCCTCCGTGTCAAGGAGGAGTAGGTTGCCTTACCCAGCTCCTAGCTCAGGGATCTGCGGAGGGTAAGATAGGGCTCCGAGGTTCCGGCGCATGGGCCCTCCTACCTTAAAGGTCGGCCCATGCAGGTTAGGAGTTAGGGTCAGGGTAGGGACGCTGTAGGAGGTGACCTGCTCCCTGTCCTGTGGCTTCATGGCCGAGTAGCTACTTCAACACCTGGCTCCTCACGGCTGAGGGTTTCCCCCATCCTCAGCCGTGACACTGCCCAGAGGCAACGAAAAGCTGTCCTCTGTGGGAGGTGTATCGTCTGTGTCCTCTGTATCCCTCCATCCATGCACCAGGGATGGCCATGAGCTGGTCTGGGTGCCACCCTGCTGTGAACATGGTTCCTCCTCCTCCATCTCCTCATCCACTACCTCCTCATCCTCCAGAAATGTGCCTGGCTGGACAATTGTGTACCTTGTAAATTTTGAATGGAACCGGCACTCAACAATTCGGAATATACGTGGAAATCAGATAAAATGATTTATTAAACAATCAACATGTGTCCTGTGTGCACCAGGATAAAATTCATAAAATGACATAAAATATATAAAATGTAGCTTGTGTATAAGCCAGAGAGATAGGTGTCTCTAATCTATCAAGTTCTGACCGCCAGACGCAGCAGACTGCATCCGTGTCCCTCCTATTAGGTAGGGCTATTGGATCACAGTCGTCTGAGAAGCAGGCAGGAGCCGATAAATATAGTACTTCAATGGGTTCAATGACAGTTATCTGGTGTAATCACCACTTCATAGTCTCACAGTTCTAAATATATAATATGATTAAAGTCTTATATCATCATCTGAAATACAAAATCTTGAAGGGTCTAGGATGAAGGTAATATTTCAAACGGAGATCAATTGTCCGTCATATATAGTGCTATCAGGGTCTCAGTATACTGAATGAATAGAGTCAATTGTCTAGCACTTTAGTTAGGTCGGTGCTGATACCGCTTGTAGCGGTTCGGTATATTTCCACTTGTGTTGTTACTCACTGCGTCCTCTGTGGGCTCACTCACTCCGGTCTGCGGAAAGACTTCTGCCGTGGCGTCCCACGCTTCAGCCTTTCTCCGCTACGTTTGTCTCGGGTCCGGTCTTTGCCTGGGTCCCGTCTCAACTCTCGTGAGAGATCTGAATTGCCTACTGCGCTTGCGTGAGTTTTCCAACACTTCGTTTGTCTTGCGTAGATAAGTGGATAAAGTCTCCGTCCTTTAGTACATGGCCATGTACCGCTGATATAATTTTTCACAGGTAATACGCCCAGACGCGTTTCGAGATACCTTATCTCTTCCTCAGTGGGTATAACCTGTGAATGTTAGTCACGTATCTTATATAGTCTCTTCTCAATTAATTAATTCAGTACACCTGTTTCAGAATTTCTGAACCTTTTACTTTTCATTAACCTATTCTTTGCCATATAGTGTTTATATTTCAGAAGTCCTCTTTCAAAGAGGGTTGCAATACTTCCAGATATCTTACATGAATGTGTATACACATATAATAGCCATATATTCGAATGTTTAAAATGAGTAAATAATTACACAGATTTATTACACAAATTTAAAACTAATTTAAAACATACACATGGTAATGTGTCGATCCCGACATGTACCATTATAAAATATATTGGCAGACATTTGACTTCCCACAATGCAGGGAAATATCTTTCTATTAATCTTTTGAGGTAGAGTGATCTGCATGTTCTAATATGTATATGTCAGGTCTCTACTTATCCACAATCGTCTTAGTGTTGTGGGTTTGTATCATTCACTGTCCTCTTGAGGGCTGATTGCCTCAATTTAAAACTGATGTGACAACCTTATATATTTCTTTTATTTCTTTTGCCATAACGTTTATTACTTATTGCTTAATTTGTGTATAATTTATGTATACTCCTAATCCGCAATTTATATGCATATTGTATTTTCATTGCGATTTTCTACTTGCGGTTTTTTTCTTGCGGTTTTTTTATATTTGCGGTTTTTTCGGATGCGTTTTTTCGGAAATTTTTTTTTAAAAAATCTCTTCAAAAAATTTCTCAAACAGTGATCAAACATAATTATTTCATTGGTTATCTTGTCTCCTTTCAATTTGTTGAATATTTTTTCTTTTTTTCTTTTTTATTTTTATATTCTATTTTTATTTTGTCCAAAAATTTTTTTTTATTTTTATTTATTTTTCACATTTTGCTGAAGGAGAATTTCGCCCTAACAATTTAAATAAAACCAAAAATTTCCAGATCTGAGTTTAACCCTGCAGGGAGAAGACTGCCAAAGTCATAAATTCTTCTGGACTCAGCCCGCGACATCCTCATAATGTGATTTCCTCCTCTCCAGTGTACATCTACCCTTTCCAGGGCCACAAAGGAAAAGCCCCTGGGGTCGCTGTTATGCGACACTTTAAAGTGTTTGGATAGAGAATGGTTTTCATATCCTTTTCTAATATTATTTAGATGTTCCGTAATTCTCACCCTCAGGGGTCTTTTAGTTCTGCCAATGTACTGTTTTTGGCAGGGGCACTGGAAAAGATAGATGACACTGGAGGAGTCACATGTCAGGCAGCCCTTGATATCTAAGAAGAATTCATTTTGAGTAGATTGGACCCTACTTGTCTTTTTTGGGAATGTTGAGTTTTTACACCCCGAACACCTCCCACATCTGTAGAAACCGTCCATATTCAGCCATTTTTGAAGTGTGAGTGCCTCTTTTTTCTTTTGATTTTTTATTGATGGTGCTATTTTTATACTTAAATTGGGTGCCTTGGTAAAAGTGATTAGTGGGGAAGTGTGTAACATAGGTCCAATGACCTTGTCCCTTAATAAAAAGTGCCAGTGTTGATTAATGATGTGACGTATTTGTTTTGATTGTGAATTATAGGGTAGAATTAATCTTAATTCACCCTCCTTATTTGTGTTTTTGTGAGTGTTTGGCTGAAAAAAGGTCTCTCTCTCTGTTTCTCTAATTTTTACTAGAGCATCTGTAAGCACTTTTTCGGGGTACCCTTTACATTCGAATTGTTCTTTCATTTTCAGGGCCTCAATATCAAAATCAGCTTCTTCTGTACAGTTTCGCTTTATGCGGCGAAACTGGCCAGAGGGAATATTCAACAGCCATTGAGGTAAGTGACAGCTCATAAATGGAATAAAGCTATTCTTTGCTGTTGGTTTATAATAGGTGCTGCACTTATATTTATCATCACGCTGTGTAATCTGAATGTCCAGAAATTCTATGGATGTTTCCTTAATTTTGGACAAAAAAGTCAGATTCTTATCATTATTGTTCAGGGCCTCTAAGAATTCTTGCAGTTGGCACTCATCTTTTGTCCATATAAATAAAACATCATCTATGTAGCGACGCCATAGGGCCAGGTCCGCCCCCAGTTTGGGGGCAATGTTTTCGTGCTCCCACTGTGCCAAAAACAAATTAGCATAGCTGGGGGCGAACCTGGTCCCCATGGCCGTCCCACATAGCTGTAAATAGTGGTCACCTTCAAAATAAAAGTGGTTATGATGGAGTATAAATTGCATCCCTTCCATCAGGAATTCAATCTGCTTGGTACACAGGGTACCGTCCAATTCTAATTGTGATTTGACTGCTGCTATGCCTTGGTCATGTCTTATACTAGTGTAGAGAGACTGGACATCCAATGTCCCTATAATCCAGCCTGATTCTACATTAAGACCTTCCAACGTCCCAATTATATCTGTGGTGTCTCTAATATATGACCTAGTCTTCCTCACCACAGGCTGTAATAGTGTATCAATATACTGGGAGAGGTTCGAGGTCAATGACCCTATCCCAGATATTATGGGACGTCCAGGTGGTTGTTCTAAGTTTTTATGGATTTTAGGCAAGCAGTAGAAGACTGGAAGTCTTCCCTGCGTACCCAAGATAAAATTTCGTTCCTGATCCGACAATATCTTATCCCTTACTCCTTCATCACAATACTTTATGAGGTTTTTATTAAATTCTTCTCTTGGATCCACCTTTAATTTCTTGTATGTTGTGATGTCTCCCAATTGTCTGAGGCATTCATCAACATACTGAGTAGTGTTCATGACCACTATAGCCCCCCCCTTGTCTGCGGGGCGTATTGTGATGTTTTCTTGTTTCTGCAATTCTTTAATGGCCCGAATTTCTCCCCCTGTTAGGTTATTTCTTTGGCTGTTCCTCTCCTTAATTTTTCTCAGATCGTTCTCAACTGATCTTTGAAATGTTGCCATATCATGACCAATCTCACTTCTTGGAAATTTTCGTGATTTATTCTTCAAATTGGTATGTTGTATTTTATCCCTACTCTCATTAACAACTTGTATTGGAGGTTCCATTATTATAGGATTTTTTTGAAAATATTTCTTTAGACATAGCTTCCTCATAAATTTTTGAAGCCCTATGTAAGTATCAAATTTATTGAGTTTGGATGTGGGTGCAAATTTCAGTCCTTTATCTAGAAGTGTCATCTGTGTATTCGTGAGTGCTATAGAGCTGATGTTTACTATGGAATCCAGTGTAGTTACTAATTTCTCCTTCTGTCTCTCCCCTTTCTTCCTCTGTCCTCTTCTTTTCTTTCTTTCTCTGATTTTGTGTGTTGGTGTTGGTGATGATATCCCCTGTATGGTCGTTTGTATGCCTGTTGGTGATATATTGGAGATGGATTCCGCTGTCTCAGATTGTATGGGTGACCTGGTGGAGTTTGACGTGTGTGATTCCTTACTGGTGTCTGTGGGTACTGATTTAGTTTTGGTGAAGGTGATCTGTGTCTTATCCGTGGTTTGTGATGTGGTGGAGTCCTGTCTAAAAAATATTTGTCCTGTAAGGTTTCATATCTATTATGTGTTGGTATGTTATATCCTTCCTGGCTGTGGTTATTATTTGGCCGCCCCTCTACTCCTCTCTCTTGTAAATATGGTTCTCTCTCTATATTTGATACCTCCCCTTGTGTCTGTTGGGAATCAAGGTGAGGTTTGGGATAATTCTTATATTTCTTTGTTTTCTTGTTCATTATTTCCAATTCTGTCCTATCAAGGCCTTTACATAATTTTTCTTCCCATTCCTGGAATACGCTGTCTTTGGGGAATTTTTCAAGCAGCTGTTTATATTTTGCTATTTCAAGATTTAAATTCTCTAATATTTCCATTCTTCTTTTTATTATTATGTGTATCAATGAGACAGAATGTGAAAATAATAGGCTCTCCCATTCCTTATTAAAGGATTCACAGCAAAGATCTTGTGCTGGGGTTTTATTGAGCATCAGCCCTCTAGGAATTTTCCCTTGTTCTATAAATTGTCTCAGTGATCGTACCTCCCAATATTGTCGTAGCTGTTTTTGTAATAGATATTCTAATTCCTTAAATGTTCCCACAATTGTGGGTTTGTTGGAATATTCATTATTAATATTTCCCTCAAAATTATAGGCTTCAGCCGTCTGTCGTTTCAATTCCACGTGGTTCCAAAAGTCCATGGCTAAATCAGAGGAGCTCTAACTGCTTAAAATAGGGGTATATAAGGTAGTATACAAAAAATAAGCAGATGGCTCACTCTGATTTGTCACGATAGGTGCACAGGTTCAAAGAAACACCCCCTTGGTTCTAATGGATATAGTAAATTTTGAATGGAACCGGCACTCAACAATTCGGAATATACGTGGAAATCAGATAAAATTATTTATTAAACAATCAACATGTGTCCTGTGTGCACCAGGATAAAATTCATAAAATGACATAAAATATATAAAATGTAGCTTGTGTATAAGCCAGAGAGATAGGTGTCTCTAATCTATCAAGTTCTGACCGCCAGACGCAGCAGACTGCATCCGTGTCCCTCCTATTAGGTAGGGCTATTGGATCACAGTCGTCTGAGAAGCAGGCAGGAGCCGATAAATATAGTACTTCAATGGGTTCAATGACAGTTATCTGGTGTAATCACCACTTCATAGTCTCACAGTTCTAAATATATAATATGATTAAAGTCTTATATCATCATCTGAAATACAAAATCTTGAAGGGTCTAGGATGAAGGTAATATTTCAAACGGAGATCAATTGTCCGTCATATATAGTGCTATCAGGGTCTCAGTATACTGAATGAATAGAGTCAATTGTCTAGCACTTTAGTTAGGTCGGTGCTGATACCGCTTGTAGCGGTTCGGTATATTTCCACTTGTGTTGTTACTCACTGCGTCCTCTGTGGGCTCACTCACTCCGGTCTGCGGAAAGACTTCTGCCGTGGCGTCCCACGCTTCAGCCTTTCTCCGCTACGTTTGTCTCGGGTCCGGTCTTTGCCTGGGTCCCGTCTCAACTCTCGTGAGAGATCTGAATTGCCTACTGCGCTTGCGTGAGTTTTCCAACACTTCGTTTGTCTTGCGTAGATAAGTGGATAAAGTCTCCGTCCTTTAGTACATGGCCATGTACCGCTGATATAATTTTTCACAGGTAATACGCCCAGACGCGTTTCGAGATACCTTATCTCTTCCTCAGTGGGTATAACCTGTGAATGTTAGTCACGTATCTTATATAGTCTCTTCTCAAAAAAAAAAATTTCCGAAAAAACGCATCCGAAAAAACCGCAAATATAAAAAAACCGCAAGAAAAAAACCGCAAGTAGAAAATCGCAATGAAAATACAATATGCATATAAATTGCGGATTAGGAGTATACATAAATTATACACAAATTAAGCAATAAGTAATAAACGTTATGGCAAAAGAAATAAAAGAAATATATAAGGTTGTCACATCAGTTTTAAATTGAGGCAATCAGCCCTCAAGAGGACAGTGAATGATACAAACCCACAACACTAAGACGATTGTGGATAAGTAGAGACCTGACATATACATATTAGAACATGCAGATCACTCTACCTCAAAAGATTAATAGAAAGATATTTCCCTGCATTGTGGGAAGTCAAATGTCTGCCAATATATTTTATAATGGTACATGTCGGGATCGACACATTACCATGTGTATGTTTTAAATTAGTTTTAAATTTGTGTAATAAATCTGTGTAATTATTTACTCATTTTAATCATTCGAATATATGGCTATTATATGTGTATACACATTCATGTAAGATATCTGGAAGTATTGCAACCCTCTTTGAAAGAGGACTTCTGAAATATAAACACTATATGGCAAAGAATAGGTTAATGAAAAGTAAAAGGTTCATTCTCCCACAGAAATTCTGAAACAGGTGTACTGAATTAATTAATTGAGAAGAGACTATATAAGATACGTGACTAACATTCACAGGTTATACCCACTGAGGAAGAGATAAGGTATCTCGAAACGCGTCTGGGCGCATTACCTGTGAAAAATTATATCAGCGGTACATGGCCATGTACTAAAGGACGGAGACTTTATCCACTTATCTACGCAAGACAAACGAAGTGTTGGAAAACTCACGCAAGCGCAGTAGGCAATTCAGATCTCTCACGAGAGTTGAGACGGGACCCAGGCAAAGACCGGACCCGAGACAAACGTAGCGGAGAAAGGCTGAAGCGTGGGACGCCACGGCAGAAGTCTTTCCGCAGACCGGAGTGAGTGAGCCCACAGAGGACGCAGTGAGTAACAACACAAGTGGAAATATACCGAACCGCTACAAGCGGTATCAGCACCGACCTAACTAAAGTGCTAGACAATTGACTCTATTCATTCAGTATACTGAGACCCTGATAGCACTATATATGACGGACAATTGATCTCCGTTTGAAATATTACCTTCATCCTAGACCCTTCAAGATTTTGTATTTCAGATGATGATATAAGACTTTAATCATATTATATATTTAGAACTGTGAGACTATGAAGTGGTGATTACACCAGATAACTGTCATTGAACCCATTGAAGTACTATATTTATCGGCTCCTGCCTGCTTCTCAGACGACTGTGATCCAATAGCCCTACCTAATAGGAGGGACACGGATGCAGTCTGCTGCGTCTGGCGGTCAGAACTTGATAGATTAGAGACACCTATCTCTCTGGCTTATACACAAGCTACATTTTATATATTTTATGTCATTTTATGAATTTTATCCTGGTGCACACAGGACACATGTTGATTGTTTAATAAATAATTTTATCTGATTTCCACGTATATTCCGAATTGTTGAGTGCCGGTTCCATTCAAAATTTACTATATCCATTAGAACCAAGGGGGTGTTTCTTTGAACCTGTGCACCAATTGTGTACCTTGGGTTTGTGGGTGCAGGAACCCACCCTCGGAGCCACTTGGGAATGACTGGCTGGAAACCCTACGAAATGATTCCTCTTCCTTCTCCTCCTCCTCCTGTGCCACATCCTCTTCCATCATCGCCATGAGAGTTTTTTCAAGGAGGCATAGAAGTGGGATAGTAACGCTGAGAACGGCGTTATCGGCACTGGCCATGTTGGTGGAGTACTCGAAACAGCGCAACAAGGAACACAGGTCTCGCATGGAGGCCCAGTCATTGGTGGTGAAGTGGTGCTGTTCCGCCGAGCGACTCACCCGTGCGTGCTGCAGCTGAAACTCCACTATCGCCTGCTGCTGCTCGCACCGTCTGGCCAGCATGTGCAAGGTGGAGTTCCACCTTGTGGGCACGTCACATATGAGGCGGTGAGCGGGAAGGCTGAAGTTACGCTGCAGCACTGACAGGCGAGCAGCAGCAGGGTGAGAACGCCGAAAGCGCGCACAGATGGCCTGCACTTTATGCAGCAGCTCTGACATGTCGGGGTAATTTTTAAGGAATCTCTGCACCACCAAATTCAGCACATGCGCCAGGCAAGGGATGTGCGTCAAACCGGCTAGTCCCAGAGATGCTACGAGATTTCGCCCATTATCGCACACCACCAGGCCGGGCTTGAGGCTGACTGGCACAAACCACTCATCGGTCTGTTGTTCAAGGCCCGTCCACAGCTCCTGCGCGGTGTGGGGTTTGTCCCCCAAACAGATACGTTTTAAAACTGCCTGATGTCGTTTACCCCTGGCTGTGCTGAAGTTGGTGGTGAAGGTGTTACGCTGACCGGATGAGGAACTGGTAGAGGATGAGGAAGCAGAGTAGGAGGAGGAAGCAACAGGAGGAAAACTGAAGCGCCCTGCAATTCTCGGTGGTGGAATGACATGCGCCAAACTGCTATCCGCCTCAGGCCCAGCCGCCACTGCATTTACCCAGTGTGCTGTTATGGAGATATAACGGCCCTGACCGTGCTTACTGGTCCATGTATCCATAGTCAGGTGCACCTTGCCACAGATGGCGTTGCGCAGTGCACACCTGATTTTGTCCCCTACTTGGTTGTGAAGGGAAGGGATGGCTCGCCTTGAAAAGTAGTGGCGGCTGGGCACGACATACTGTGGGACAGCCACCGCCATAAGGCCCTTAAAACTATTCATCTCCACCAGACGGAATGACAGCATTTCAAAGGCAAGTAATTTAGAAATGTTGGCATTCAGGGCTAGGGATCTCGGGTGGGTAGGGGGGTACTTCCTCTTCATCTCCAGCGTTTGGGATATAGAGAGCTAAACGCTTCCGTGGGACACTGTGGAGATGCTTGGTGACCCAGGTGTTGGGTGCCAGATGGCACTGTCACTCCAGAGGTGGATGAAGAGGCTGCGACTGCAGCAGAAGAGGAAGCAGGAGGAGCCAGAGACCTTTCTTGGTTTTTGAGGTGTCTACTCCACTGCAGCTCGTGCTTTGCACTTAAATGCCTGGTCATGCAGGTTGTGCTCAGGTTGAGAACATTTATGCCTCGCTTCAGGCTCTGATTGCACAGCGTGCAAACCACTCGTGTCTTGTCGTCAGCACATTTGCTTTGTTGTGCTCGGTCCCTTGCTGCGGTGGGCAGTAGGAGGCGTACTGTCTAGAGTACGGCCGCTCCGCTTTTGCACCCTGCTCCCTCTTCTGCTGTGCTGGTGGCTCTGTGCGACCACCGCCTCTTCCTCTGAACTACATCGGTCACTCGCATGACCTTGATTCCATGTGGGGTCGAGGACCTCATCGTCCTCCACATCATCTTCCACCCAGTCTTCACCCCTGCCTTCCTTGTCGGTCTGCACGCTTTCGAAAGCCCTAGCAGTTGGCACCTGTGTTTCGTTATCATCCGAGACGTGGTTGGGCATCAGTACACTCAATCTCTTCCTCTTCTGGGGCAGGGCTAGGTGGATAGCCCTGGGAAACCCTGCTAACAGAGTCATCAAAAAGCAGAAGAGACTGCTGCATGACTTGGGGCTCAGACTGCTTGGCTGATTTGCAAGGGGGTGAGGTGAAAGACTGATGGACATCGGCTGCAGGTGCCAACTGTGGTCTTTCAGCATGAGACTAGGTGGGAGACAATGTGAAGGAACTGGATCCACTGTCAGCAATCCAATCTACTATCGCCTGTCCTTGTTCAGGCCTCACCATTCGTAGAGCAGCATTAGGCCCGACCAAATACCGCTGCAGGTTTTGTCGCCTACTCGCACCTGAGGAAGGGGTTTCACTTTTGCGTGTAGCTGGTACAGATCGACCACGTCCTCTCCCTGCAACAGGAGCTCCACCAGCAGCACCACGACCTGGGCCACGTCCCTTATTTGACGCTCTCTTCATATTTTTCGAATTTAGGATCCGGCCCTAAATGGGTGCTTAATTAATAGAAAAAAAGAATGACAGTATGTAAAGGGTGTATCTTACACGACCTGAACCAGACTAGGCCTCAATTAAAGATTTCTTTGCACAAAATGGCTGCATTTCAAATGGCTGTATTTCAAATGCCTAATTCAAACCCCTGTATGTAGGGGGGTATCTCACACGGTCTGAACCTGTGTAGGCCTGAAGTAAATTTATCTTTGCACAAAAAGGCTGTATTTCAAATGGCTGTATTTCAAATGTCTAATTCAAACCCCTGTATGTAGGGGGTGTGGCAATGTGAACATTGAGGTGTTGTTTCCCCAGGTTCCAGTCCGGGACTTGAGGCATGCTCATGTCCAGGGATCCTATTTAATCCTGCTACTGGATCTTGGATGTGTCTCACTCTGGAGTGTCTTGTGAAGCAGAGTCCTGGTGAGGCTCTGTGTGAGTGGTCTCAGCCGGGTGGGCTGAGGGACCACGAGGCTAGGCGATAGCCTGAACTTTGGGGGATGCGGTGACGCCTGTGAAACAAGGATCACGAGGCCAGAGTCAGGAGGACTACTGGGCCACAATCTTCCAAAAGGTATTGAAGTGTCACAGCCTGAAGGTTGCTGGACTGAATGGCTGAGGAAAGCCGCATTTGTGTAGTGTACGGGGACTGTAATGCCCGTCACTACAGAAGGGTCACTTGTGTGCTGTCGTCCCCCCCTTATTTATGGGGAAGTTGGTATAAGTCATCTTTATAAACTGTAATGCTATGTATTTCCCTGTTACTGTGAAACTTGCATGTACAGGCCTGCTAGGGGTGTCATTCCAGCTCTTAGTCACTAGAGGGAGCTAGGGAGCCCTAGGTTATATAAGGCCCAGTCAGGGAAAGGAGAGTCAATCTAGAGTCTAAAGTCAGTCTAGTCTAAAGCCAGTCTACAGCAGTTGGAGTTTAGACTATGTCAGAGTCAAGTCCAGGCCGGAAGCCTGCAGACCAGGAGAGGGAATTGCAGTCCCTGTAACGGGGTTCCAGATTCAAAGAGAAGGTTCCCCTCCTGAGTTCACCTATGCAGAAGCAGGAACACCTCAATTAAAGAGCCTGAGGAAGCTGAGAGAGAGACAGAGGCAAAGCTCAGAAAAGCAAGAGGTACTCAAGACAACAGAGGAGGTACTTGATAAAGATAAAACCAAGGATATACGCCAGAGCTAGGGTATTGGGCCTTGGAGAAGATTTTCTATGTTCCAGGATCAGTCAGGAATAGAGTGCAAGCTGCCTGTACTGCAAGTCCTGTGTTTAACACTCTGAAGTCACCTTGCTATACATATATTGCCTGCATCAACTGTATTGAAAATCAACTGTCTGCAAAGGAACTGCGTTTCCGTTAATGTCCCTATATGATGACTACTAAAGTTTGAGTTCTGCTTTAACATCACGTGGTTCCTCAGTTATTCCTGCTATCAGCAAACGGCGTGCCACCGTTTAATTGGCACTGGCGTCACGAACATTTCTCATTATCACCTGCCCTTGCAGAGAGTCAGCCGTCTCAGGTTAGTGTCTATTGCACTACAACACCCAGGAACATTTCTACACCTAACTTGAGTACGCTGCATTTGTGTTCCATGTGTGAATAGGGCTTTCAGGGATACGCTTATGTGTTTAGTTAGAGCCTAGCCGGGCAAGGGTTTGTTATTTGGTGTGGATGTCACATGTGATAATTTGAAGCTGCGACTTCTTAACCTGTGCTTTGCTAAAGTGTCTGAAATAAAGCAAGAGTTTGGACATTCTACCCTTGTCTGCGAAGATATTTGTGAGTGTGACCCCCTGAAAAGAGACAATCCCTTACAATTGGTGTCGGATGCGGGCAAGGTGTCCATGAGAAAAGGGCAACGGTCGGTTGCTAGGGGCAACGCTGAGACTGCAGGTGCTGTGCTAAAAGCAGTTTTTTTTGCCGTGTGTGGAGTTAAAGGGCCGGAAGCTTTTTTTTTTTTTTTGTCCAGTGGAGCAGGTGCTGCTCATATGAGTGTGGACTATTAACGGCAGTGAATTAAAGGGCCAGTAGCCTAGCAAAAGTCGACTTGTGGCTGAAAGTTTTTCCTGCTACCATGGGTCTCTGGGAAAAGTACGTCCGGCGGTGCTGGCGCATGCAGCAGGAAGAAGAAATGGCCATAGCAATTGGTTACACTAAAAATGAATTGGCGAGAGGCTTTGGAGGCACAGTTGCAGCTGGCCTTGAGAAATGGGTTCTTAACACTGTATGGACCCTGTACAAAGTTCCAAGAGGTTGGTGGTGTGCCGGGACTATCGGAGGGGAAAAGCAAAGATATGCCGTTGCCAAGGGCAACCGTCGGGAAGATAAAGAGGGGGAGAGCGGTTCAGCTCTCAGGAGGTCGAATGTTCCCTACCAGTGGACACAGAGTCCTAGAGAAGATGTGCTGAGGATCTGCGAGGCTGTTGCTAAGGGCAACAAACCACAACAGCGTGCGGCTGCGCAGCAGTTATGGAGCGGAGCAAGTGGCTCATATTCTGTGGCTGGAGATCCCAAAGACAGGTCTTCCGAGAGTGTGACTCCACATCTGGAAGGAGGATGGAGTCACGGCATTTCTCGTAGCAACCACTGCAGTCAGGAGGCTGCAGGTGATTTTGTAATGGAGGATCCTGGAGTATCCTTGGATTCTGGGACTGCCGAACCTGTGACATCGCTGTGTAAGATCGTTCCAGTTATTAATTATGTGACAGACCCAGTGACAGTGAGCCGGCGGCAGGGGATACCTGCTGGGACGGTGAGTGATAAATCACCGAGGCGGGAAACTGTCTCGGAAGTGTGTGACATTGGAGAAAATGCAGGGTCTGAACAGGCGGGTAAGCCTGTTGCAGTTGTTCCCTTGCAGGACTTTGCGGGGGAGAAGGTTGTTGTGTTGCCCAAAATGCCCGTGACTAAGGCTAGGCATGGGGTGGAGAAAATTAGAGACTAGGGATGAGTGAACCCGAACTGTATAGTTCGGGTTCGTACCGAATTTTGGGGTGTCCGTGACACGGACCCGAACCCGAACATTTTCGTAAAAGTCCGTGTTCGGGTTCGGTGTTCGGCGCTTTCTTGGCGCTTTTTGAAAGGCTGCAAAGCAGCCAATCAACAAGCGTCATACTACTTGCCCCAAGAGGCCATCACAGCCTTGCCTACTATTGGCATGGCTGTGATTGGCCAGTGCAGCATGTGACCCAGCCTCTATATAAGCTTGGGTCACGTTGCGCTGCACGTCACTCTGCTGATTCAAGCATAGGGAGAGGTTGCAGCTGCGACGTTAGGGCGAGATTAGGCAGTGATTAACTCCTCCAAAAGACTTCATTCTGTGATCGATCTGCAGCTGTGGATCATTGAAGTGCTAGTATTGACTTGCTCACTTTTTTGAGGCTGCCCAGAGCGTTTTTAGATCACTTTTTTTTTTCTGGGGTGATCGGCGGCCATTTTGTGGCTTGTGGTGCGCCAGCACAAGCTATCACCAAGTGTATTTAACCATCAATAGTGTGGTTATTTTGTGCTATATCCTACATCAGCTGCAGGCTGAGCCTGTGTCACCGAAGTGCATTTAACCATCAACAGTCTGGTTATTTTTTGGCCATATACTACATCAGCTGCAGGCTGAGCCTGTGTCACCGAAGTGCATTTAACCATCAACAGTCTGATTATTTTTTGGCCATATACTACATCTGGTGCAGGCTGAGCCTGTGTCACCCAAGTGCATTTAACCATCAACAGTGTGGTTATTTTTTGGCCATATACTACATCAGGGGCAAGTTGAACCTGTCACCCAGCGCCTAAAAAATATACCTGACATTTCTATTCAACCAAATCTGTACTGTTTTAGCTGGTCAAGTTATTTGTAGTGACCGTAAAAGCACACTTTTTGTTCTGGGTTGAAAAACTATTCCCAAATTTGCCATTCTCAAAATAACTAGTTTCTGGTATATGAGGCCTACTTGAAATCTATCCCAAAAAGGATATCTTACATTGAAGGTACTGATAGTGTCATTCAGAAAAACCTAAGACACACGCTACCGTGCAGATAGAAGTCTGATTCTGAGATTAAACCTTAACCTGTCACACAGTGCAAAAAAAAACAGGTCTCACATTTCTATTCAAGCAAATCTGTACTGTTTTAGCTGGTCAAGCTATTTGTAGCGACCGTAAAGTCCTCATCATCAGGAAACATAAGTGGTTGTGCGTTAGTGCATTCTATCTCTTCCACCCCTGGTGAAGAGCTAGGTGGATGCCCTTGGGAAACCCTGGCAGTAGAGTCTTCAAACAGCATAAGAGACTGCTGCATAACTTGAGGCTCAGACAGTTTCCCTGATATGCATGGGGGTGATGCGACAGACTGATGGGCTTGGTTTTCATGCGCCATCTGTGCGCTTTCTGCAGAAGACTGGGTGGGAGATAATGTGAACGTGCTGGATGCACTGTCGGCCACCCAATTGACTAATGCCTGTACCTGCTCAGGCCTTACCATCCTTAGAACGGCATTGGGCCCCACCAAATATGTCTGTAAATTCTGGCGGCTACTGGGACCTGAGGTAGTTGGTACACTAGGACGTGTGGCTGTGGCAGAACGGCCACGTCCTCTCCCAGCACCAGAGGGTCCACTAACACCACCACGACCATGTCCACGTCCGCGTCCCTTATTAGATGTTTTCCTCATTGTTCCCGTTCACCACAATTTTGAGAATGGCAAATTTGGGAATAGTTTTTCAACCCAGGTCGTGGTGGTGCAGCCTTTCAATCAAGGTTGTTCCGTGATTTGTGGGGTAGAAACACTTCTGCGGTCGGTCACCTAACTCCCGCAGAACTGGTACCTAGCACATTAAATGAAATGACCATTAGAAACAGTGGAGCTGATAAGGTGCAAAGTGATGGTACCATGTTTGCCAAAATGCATAATGAAAACAGTGATGTAGTTGAAGTAAAAAATGAAAATGTGAGGTCATGTGAAGTATATGATGATGACATGTCTTTTCCCTTTCAGGATGTGATCAGGAGAGAAGTGCCCCCTCCTGGTAAAAATATATGTGATACAAAAATGCTGGTTAATGTTGTGAGCCCAGAGGGTGTACCACACGTACCAGAGGTGGATATGCAGTACCCACTGGGGTTTTTGGTTGCTGGGGAAGTGTTCAATGTGGGGACCAGTGCATCGGTGCCCCTAGAGGTCAGAACTGATAATGATGACACAAGTAATATAAGTGACGCATGTGCCGTGGTCGATAGCAACTCAGAGAGAGAGGCTGCCATGTCGCGTTCTTGCCAAATTGACGTAGTTACGGGTAGCAACCAGACGATAGTTGTACCTGACGTGACTAGAGTTGAGTGGGGAGACGCCAGCCTAGTGTCTGAGACCCATATTCAGGCAGCGGATAGATGACATGACCTGTCAGTACATCTGCAATCATGAAGATGACTTCTCTCTCTCCACGCGGTCCCTAGATACGATAGAGAAGGGACTAGTTGTCATCATAAAGACATTGAAGAAGGCTGCAGAAGGGTCAAAAGAAGAGACCCCGGAAAAGATGAGTGAACTGAAGGGTCCACTGCCTGGTGTCCTGGAGAAGAGGAAAGACTCCAGAAAGACACGGAAGTCTGTAGTCGACATCGACAATGGGCTTGAAGAGTCCCTGGGTGGAAATCCCACAAAGTGCCTAAAGGAGAAGGGTGGTACTCCTTCGGCTGATGCAGCAGCAGAACAGAGTAAAGAGCCGCTGGAACAGGAGCTTATATAGAGCCTGGGTCACATGCTGCTCCGGCCAATCACAGCCATGCCATTAGTAGGCATGGCTGTGATGTCCTCTTTGGGCAAGTAGTATGACGCTTGTTGATTGGCTGCTGTGCAGCCTTTCAAAAAGCGCCGAACACCGAACCCAAACTTTTACGAAAATGTTCGGGTCCGGGGTCCAAAAATCCTAAAGTTCGGTACGAACCCGAACTTTACAGTTCGGGTTTGCTCAACCCTACTCGCCCATAATGTTTTTTAGAGTGTCTCCAGCAGGCCCTCAACCATAATGTTTTAGAGGGTCAGCTCAGCAACAGACCCTCACCCCTAAATTTTTAGATGGTCAGCCTGGCAGCAAGCCCTCGCCCCTAATGTTTTAGATGGTCAGATCAGCAGCAGGCCCTCGCCCCTAATGTTTTAGAGGGTCACCAGCAGGCCATCAATCATAATTTTTCAAGGGTGTGTATGATGCCCTCCTTTATGTGTAATAAAGGGTGTATTGGCGTGCAGGTTCCTTGTAATTTTTGGCAGCCCTTTCCCTTAGTAGATAGGCTTTATGAGTGTAGGAGTCCCACTACCTGAACAATTGTACCACCATGTGAATGACACCCTCCTTTATGTAATATATAAGTTGAATCAGAGTGCCTCTTCCTTGTAATTTTTGGCAGCATTGGCACTTTATATACAAGTAAATATACAGGAAAGAATGTTTCTTAACAACTTTTCCTCTAAAATCGATTTTATCTTCGGTTTGTTGCGTATTATTGTCAGTCTGTAAAAGTGGCGTACTACTCGGACAACATCGTTCCCAGCAGCTACCTGGGAGTCCAAGATGCATCCAGACATCCTCCCCATGCTGTTCCCGAACCATTTCAAGTTCTCCCATTGACTTCTATGGTGCTCTGTAGAGCACTTTGGTGCTCAACCAACACTACTGGTCACATGACCCTTATCAGCCAATAGAAGCTCGCAAGCCCTTAGTCTCCATATTCACACAGTTTTACACCAGGTTTCCATAAAAACCTTTAAAGGAGCAGGGCGCTGTGGATGACACTGTTAAGGGAGCGGAGTGCTGTGGTGGTCACAGTTCAGGAGCAGGTAGGGTGGCCATTCAGGCCACCCTCAAAAGACGTACCTAAAAACTCCTCCACCAGGTCCCGTTAAGCCATGCCCTCTCCCACTCCGCATTGAAAAAATTAAGATAAAAATCAACTTCTGTCAGCTGCAGGGGTGGGAGGGAGGGTGACTTTCTCCTTGCAGCCCATGCTCAGACAGTACAGTCTGCGCCGGACGGAGGACAGGGAGTCTGAAAGCTTGACTGTCCGGTCGAAAACTGGACCTCTGGCCACCCTAGGGGCAGGCTGATATAGAGGTCACAGTTAAGGGGACGGTCCGCTATTGAGGTCAGTGTTAAGGAGCAGATTGCTATAGAGGCCAGTGTTAAGGGGATGGGGTGTTGTGGAAATCACTGTTAAGGAGATGGGGTACTGTGCAGGTCACTAATAAAGGGGCGGCCACTGTGGAGGTCACTGTTAAAGGGGCGGGATGCTGTGGAGGTCACTGTTAAAGGGGCGGTTGCTGTGAGAGTCACTGTTAATGGGACAGGTAACTGTGGAGGTCACAGTTAAGGGGACGGTCCGCTATGGAGGTCAGTTTTAAGGGGCGGGTGCTGTAGAGGTCACATTTTAAAGGGTTTCTACCACCTCGTTTTGCCATATTTAGCGGTCAGACACTAGCGATCCGCTTGTGTCTGCTCTATCAAACAATGCTATTATAATAGCTTTTTGTGCAGCCGTTTGCCTAAAAAACTAACTTTTATTGATATGCTAATGAGCCTCTAGGTGCTATGCGGGCGTCTTTTCAGCACCTAGAGGCTCGGTCTACTCACCCAAAATGCCGCCCAGCGCGTCCCTCCAGCCCGCCCATCTCCTCTGGAATGCGATCCTCCCTCTGAGCCAGCGAACGAATTCTCGCGCCTGCGCCGTGCGCGTCTGTACTCGGCGCAAGCACAGTGAATGTCTGACAGCTGCCTGCACAGACATCTCGGTCATCGGTGCAGGCGAACTTGTATTGGAGTGCAGTGGGCATAGGTGATGAAATAGTATCCGGTCACCTCCTGCACACAATTGTCTCTCATGATTGTGATCATGAAAGACCGTATGGATGGAGATCCCTTTAACTGGGCATACCTAGAATCCTTGGCATCTGTCCGTACTTTTAAAACGGTGGCTCGGTAAAAGCCTTCCAGTTTTACCAGACCACTCTGGTCATTCCATAGGGCAGGGATGGCCAACCTGAGGCTCTCCAGATGTTGCAAAACTACAACTCCCATCATGCCCGGACAGTCTACAGCTATCAGCCTACAGCAGAGCATGGTGGGAGTTGTAGTTTTACAACAGCTGGAGAGCCGCAGGTTGGCCATGCCTGCCATAGGGCCTGGCCAGAGTTACTGCAGTTTAACTTTAACATCACTATACTGGTTCGTATGTAATCTGTGGACACATGTCCCGGAACATAACTGGATTCCCTAGTGATAATCATCTGGTAATCCCTTAATATACAATAAGCTTTTAGGGTACCCTTTACCGGAATGGGTCTATCAAAATATGTCTTTACCCTCAGCCCATCTTGGCTATCCCTCCTTATGAAGGCATCTTTAAGGATATACCAGCCACTATACTCTGCCCCCGTGACATCCTCAGGACTCAGAACCCCCTCCTTGGTACACAACACCGTGGTAGTGTTGGCTTCCACTTGTTTGTAAGGGTGCAAGTGAGGGTCCCTAGACACCCATCTTAAAGATCTCATAGGAGTAGGGTCAGAGTCCCGAAAATGTCTGAATTCCTTGAGGCAGAGGGCATGTAAATCATGTTGTATGGCAGACACATTCTCCACAGGGGTATAATGTTGAATTACACGTTTGGCAAAACTCTCCCTCTGGAAACCATACAGATACCACTGTCCTGGTGTAAAGGAAAAGTTCTCGTATGGTTCCAGGATTTTGCCCTCCAAACATTCCACCATTAAAAGGCCGGGTTTACCAATAGAGATGTCGCGAACATAAAATTTGCAACCGGGCGAACCGCCATAGACTTCAATAGACAGGCGAATTTGAAAACCCACAGGGACTCTTTCTGGCCACAATACTGATGGAAAAGTTGTTTCAAGGGGACTAACACCTGGACTGTGGCATGCCGGAGGGGGATCCATGGCAAAACTCCCATAGAAAATTACGTAGTTGACGCAGAGTGTGGTAAGGTTGTATTGCTAGAATTGACGAATATAGCACTATATTCTTAATCTTCGTTATATTCTAGCAATACAACCATTAGGAACCCAGCTCTAAGTTGAATTCGCAATGCGATTACAACTTAGTCAAATTTGTGACACTGCAGCTTCAGAATAAATCTAAGATGGATGCTGTCCTTGCTTTTTGATAGGAGGTGGGAGGGTCTGGGAGGGAGGGTATGCTGATTGGCTGGAATGTGTCTGCTGACTGAGAGGTACAGGGTCAAAGTTTGCTCAATGATGATGTATAGGGGGCGGACCGAACATCGCATATGTTCGCCCGCCGTGGCGAACAAGCGATGTTCGCCGGCAAATAGTTCGGGACATCACTATTTACCAATAGATATGTTGGCCATACCATTATTAACTCCCAGGCCCTCCCCCGAAGAGGTTTAGCCTGCCATCATCATGCTTACCACCAGGAGAAACAGGTCTCTGGCGATGGCGTTCTTCACAGGCTCTGACACTAGGGGTTCATTGGGCAGGCATAGGGGCATTTTGCGTCCGGTCATTAGTTCAAACGGGGTGATACCGGTACTGGTAGCCTCGGAAGCTCGGATTCCCATTAGCACGGCTGGCAGAGAGGTTACCCATGAGAAACCCTTCTCCAGTAGCGCTTTAGAAAGTCGTGTCTTAATGGTCCGGTTCATAAGCTCCATGATGCCCGCAGACTGAGGGTGGTAAGGCACTTGCAACCTTTGCTTTATGTCTGAAAAACCACAAAGCAATTTCATTACCTTACCCGTGAAATGGGTCCCTCTGTCTGACTCTATCAATCTGGGGATACCCCATCGTGATAGAACCTGTTCCCAGAGAACACGGGCAGTAGTTGTTGCCGAATCGTTGACCGTAGGGATGGCTTCTACCCATTTAGAGAAGACATCCACTACCACCAGTGCGTAACGATAGTTACGACTTCCTGTTGGGAAAGGTCCTATAAAATCAATTTGTAGTGCGGACCACGGACCATCTGAACGAGGAACTCGCTGAAACACCGGCTTCAGGGCTGATGCCCTTGGGTTAACCTGAGCGCAAACCAGGCACTGTTGTGTAACTTCCTCTGTGTTGGACATTCCCAGCCAGTATAATTTGTCTCTCAGGAGAGACAAGAGTTTATCCCGGCCAAGGTGTCCAAACAGTTGGTGGTTTAATCTGGTTAGCTCTGCTTGCAGATGCTGCGGAACCACGGGAAGAGGAAGCTGTTGTGTACCGGTATCGTAACACAGGATCCCTTGCTGTGTTTGACCAGGAATGCTATGGAGATGTGAGGTGTGTCATTAGAAGAGGATCTTTGGCCTGTTCCTCCTCAAATGACACTGGGCCTTTATTCAGGTAGTAGAACCGAAAACAATTTCTCAAGCAATGAGAAAGTCATATATGAGTAATAACTCAATGAAAACCGAAAGACAACAAAACACATATGCATGAATAATATATTTATTAAATAGTCACATAAAGGACAACAACATAGACAGTAATGAATAAAATTGATAAACAAATAGCAGTAATGTAGTGGTACTGTGGACCAGCGCCTCACTAAGGTACCAGATAGTATGTCTATCCCCAAAGCGTACGTCACCTATTGGTCTGATTAAGCCTAATGGCAAATATCTGAGATGAATGATCTCCTATCCAGACCAAACAGTGGCGTAAGCTTATTGAATGATATAAATGTTGTCATGCTGGCCAGGTTATAAGAGTGAACGAATGCAGTGTGTGGATGAATTATTCACACCAAGTAGCTGAATTGCAACATGCACCCAACACCCAAATACACAGCCAGCATAAACAACATGCATGAATAAAATTACAAATGCAATGTGAGGGGAAACCAACCTGGAGACCTGAGTGAGCGCACCCCTGACGCGCGTTTCGCACAGCTTCCTCAAAAGGGGCGTGTTGAGGAAGCTGTGCAAAACGCGCGTCAGAGGTCCGCTCACTCAGGTCTCCAGGTTGGTTTCCCCTCACATTGCATTTGTAATTTTATTCATGCATGTTGTTTATGCTGGCTGTGTATTTGGGTGTTGGGTGCATGTTGCAATTTAGCTACTTGGTGTGAATAATTCATCCACACACTGCATTCGTTCACTCTTATAACCTGGCCAGCATGACAACATTTATATCATTCAATAAGCTTACGCCTCTGTTTGGTCTGGATAGGAGATCATTCATCTCAGATATTTGCAATTAGGCTTAACCCTTTCATGACCAAAGGTCATTGATGCCCCAGTGTCCAGGTCAAAATTTACAAATCTGACATGCGTCACTTTAAGTGGTAATAGCTTTGGAACACTTTTACTTATCCACGCCATTCTGAGATTGTTTTCTCGTGACACATTGTACTTCATGACATTTATAAATTTGAGTCAATATATATCACCTTTATTTATGAAAAAATCCCAAATTTACCAAAAATAAATAAAAATTTAGCAATTTTCTACATTTCAATTTCTCTGCTTCTAAAACAGAAAGTGATACCTCATAAAATATTTATTACATAACATTCCCCATATGTCTACTTTATGTTGGCATCATTTTGGAAATGTTATTTTATTTTTTTAGGACGTTACAAGGCTTAGAAGTTTAGAAGCAATTCTTAAAATTTTTAAGAAAATTTCCAAAACCCACTTTTTAAGGACTAGTTCAGGTCTGAAGTCACTTTGTGGGGCCTATATAGTAGATACCCCCATAAATGACCCCATTGTAGAAACTAGACCCCTCAAGTTACTTAAAACCAATTTTACAAACGTTATTAACCCTTTAGGTGTTCCACAAGAATTAAAGGAAAATGGAGAGGAAATTTCTAAATTTCACTTTTTTAGCAGATTTTCTATTTTATTACATTTTTTTCTTTAACACATTAAGAATTAACAGCCAAACAAAACTCAATATTTATTACTCTGATTCTGCGGTTTACAGAAACACCCAACATGTGGTCGTAAACTGATGTAAGGGCACACAGCAGGGCGCAGAAGGAAAGGAACACCGTATGGTTTTTGGAAGGCAGATTTTGCTGGATTGGTTTTCTGAACGCCATATGTTTTTTATTTTTCTACCGATCGTCTTGTGCAGGGGCTCATTTTTTGAAGAAAGAGTTGAGGTTTTTATTGGTACCATTTTTGGGTACATAGGATTTTTTGATCATTCATTATTACACTTTATGGGACAAGGTGGCCAAAAAATTGGCTGTTTTGGAACCTTTTTTTTTTTTTTTTTTTTTTACAGCGTTCATCTGAGGGGTTAGGTCATGTGACAGTTTTATAGAGCAGATCGTTACGGACGTGGCAATACCTAATATGTATACTTTTTCTTATTTATTTAAGTTTTACACAATAATAGCATTTCTGAAACCAAAAAAATGATGTTTTAGTGTCTCTATAGTCTGAGAGCCATAGCTTTTTTATTTTTTGGGCGATTGTCTTAAATATGGGCTTTTTTTGCGGGATGAGGTAACGGTTTGATTGGTACTATTTTGGGGTATATACGCCTTTTTTGATCGCTTGCTGTTGCACTTTTTGTGATGTAAGGTGACAAAAATGGCTTATTTTTTTACACCGTTTTTATTTTTTATGGTGTTTATTGGACGGGGTTGATGATGTGATATATTTATAGAGATGGTCGCTACGGACGCGGTGACACCTAATATGTGTGGTTTTTGTTAGTTTTTTTGTTTTTTTTTATAGGAAAAGGATTTTTTTTTTACATTTTTATTTATTTATTTTTACTTTTATTATTTTCAATTTTTTTTTTATCAGTTCCCTCTTGGATCTTGAAGATCCAGTGGGGCTGATGGTTGTACTATACTTTGCAATGCTTTTGCATTGCAAAGTATAATACAATCAGATGCCTGTAGGTGGCAGCATCGGACGCCTATGCCATGGCAACCGGACGCCTTTGCAAAGCGTCCGGTTGCCATGGCAACCATCGGGCGCTGCGATCGCAGCAGCCCTGATGGTTGAGAGAGAGGGAGCCCCCTCCCTCTATTAACCCCATGGATGCCGCTACTGCGGCATCTATGCGGTTACAGCAGTGTCAGCATAGAGCTGACACACGCTGCTGATGGCGGCGGCTCAGGAATGGAGACGCCGCCATCACTCACAGAAGGGGGACCGCATCGGGGGCAGCATTTTACTTATAACAGATCGGGACAGGAGGGGGCGGACGCATCGGGGGCAGGGGGCAGCATTTTACTTATTACAGATGGCGGCAGGAGGGGGCGGACGCATCGGGGGCAGGGCGCAGCATTTTATTTATTACAGATCGGGGCAGGAGGGGGCGGACCGCATCGGGGGCAGGGTAAGAAGAAGGACAAGAAGGGGGCACAGATCGGGGGCTTCAGGACACATTACCGATTTCAGGCTGTGATCTGCAGAGCGCAGATCAGAGCCTGAAACCGGCATTTTAACACTGCCGCGATCCGATTGGTTAGTCTGCACAGACTAACCAATCGGATCGATTGCCGGCAAGGGGCCACTCTGATTGGCCCCTTGCTGGCATTACTAGACTGTATGCTGTCCGTGACAGCAGCAGGGCTCGGGCAGAAGCTTTAATCCAAGCGCTTTGCAGCGCTTGGATTAAAGAGCTGGCTTGACGTCTATACACGTGATAGCTGCACGGGGTATGTGCAGCTATCACGTATATATACAGATTGCGGTCGTGAAGAGGTTAATCAGACCAATAGGTGACGTACGCTTTGGGGATAGACATACTATCTGGTACCTTAGTAAGGCGCTGGTCTACAGTACCACTACATTACTGCTATTTGTTCATCAATTTTATTCATTACTGTCTATGTTGTTGTCCTTTATGTGACTATTTAATAAATATATTATTCATGCATATGTGTTTTGTTGTCTTTCGGTTTTCTTTATTCAGGTAGGTACGAACTGCAATCTGGTAGGCTGGTAGCGGCTCAGTGCCTATTTCCCGAAGGATCCCAGACACTGCCGCTAGTTTGGCCAATTCATCTGCCTTGTTGTTACCTAGCGTCAAAGGCCGTGTGTGCCATGCCCCATTCCCAAAGTTCTTTCAGGACCGTTAAATGAGCCAGAGGTTTGTTTTGGCTGTCCACAAAGCCTCGTCTTTTCCATGTGTCCAGGTGCAGGGTGAGAGAACGAACTACATATGAACTGTCGCTATATATAGCCCGTTTCCCTGGGGGTTGAAGAAGCAAGCTTCCTTGACCGCCTCCAGTTCTGCCCACTGTGCCGATATGTGACCTGGTAACTTGACAAGACTCTGGGTACCTGTGGTCTCATCCAGCACAGCAAAACCTGTGACATAGGTCCCATCCATGTAGAATTGAGAGCCATCAACAAAGATGACTCTGTCTTCTGGATGTCTATCGGTCCTAAAAATTTGTGGCTCGTTGATATGCGCTGGTTGGCCACAGTCATGTTCAGTTCCAGTTAGGTTCAGTAACTGGGACAGAACATACTTAGTTTTGTGGTTCACCTGCAGACTCCGGCCACTGAGATCCATAATCCACCTCCTGAATCTCTGTTGGGAGACTCTAGGGAGTGTATCACGGAGCAGGAGGGCCAATGGAGAGTGTGGAGTCTGCAAAGTGAGGGGCCTGAAGCCTACAATATGCTCGGTGGTTTTGACGGCATAGTGTATGGCTGCCAGTTGTTTGGCACACTCATCGAACCCTCATTCAACGGGCGAAAGTAACCTGGAGAAGTATCCCAGCAGTCTAGTGTCATACCCTATGTGCTGTAGGAGGACCGCTGAGATAGACTCCGTCCCTGCATGCACCTGTATGGCTATTTCCCCTTCAGGATGGGGAGTGGCCAGTACAGGGGCAGAGGAGAAGTCCCTTTTCAAAGTAGAAAAGGCCTCTTCCTGTGCATCAGACCAACCTTTGATTGAGGGGTCTTCTCCTCTGAGGAGTTCAGAGAGGGGTTTCGCTTTGGCAGCAAAATCCTCTATGAACTCCCTCATGAAATTAGCAACTCCCAGGAATTTTCTCAAATCCTGTAGAGTGCCCGGCCTAGGTAACTTTACCATGGCTTCCACTCTGGCTGCCACGATTCCTTTGGCTCCAAAATAAATTTGGACTCCAAGGAAAGTCACCTCTGTTCTGGCCAAATTTGATTTGTGGGGACTCAGCTTGAGTCCTGACTTGGCCAGGAGTCCCAATAGCTCTTTTAACAGAACCAAGTGTTCTTCTATGGTTTCTGTGTGTAAGAGCAAGTCGTCCACATATTGCAGAAGGCATCCCGGCTGTGAAAATACACTCAGAACGGCCGCCATTGCCTGGTGAAAATACGTGGGACTACTGTGGAACCCCTGGGGAAGTACACCGAACATGTACTGTTTGTCCCCTGTAAAGGCAAATTTGTACCTACAGTTTTCAGTGAGTTCAATTGAAAAGAACCCATTGGCAACATCTATGGTCGAGAATATGCGACTTTTGCCGCTTATTCTGGCCATGATGTCGGGAGTCTGTGCCACCACTGGAGCGGACATTGGGGTGTATTTGTTAAGGATCCGGAGGTCTATGGTGAGCCTCCATGCATTGGTGTCCTTTATCTTTACTGGCCAGAGGGCATTGTTGCATTTAGGCTGGGTTCACACTTGAGCGTTTTACAGCGCGTTCAAACGCGCTGTAAAACGCTCAACACATGAAAACCAATGCTTCCCTATGGCCCTGGTTCTCACTTGAGCGTTTTACAGCGCGTTTGAACGCGCTGAAAAACGCCCTACGCTCAAACAAGTTCTTGAGCTTCTTTGGGGCGTTTTGACGCGCGTTTGTGGCCATAGGACACTGCAGTCAATCACACAAACGCGCGTCAAATGCGCGTTTACTATTGCATAAAAACGCGCAACAAAAACGCGCGTTAAACGCGCATATAAAATGCGCTCAAGTGTGAACCCAGCCTTCGAATTGCCCTCTATGACCACCCCCCTAGTTTTCAATTCCTGGACGGTGTCCAAAATTGAATGGGTGGCTTCTGGCGGAAAGCGGTATTGTCGTTGAAGCGGAGGGTCGGGGCCTTGTATGTCCACCTGAACTCCAATCAGTCTGCCACAATCGTTTTTTCCTTGGGCCCACAGATCGGGGTACTCGTACACAATAGGCTCAAGGTCTGGATTATGCGAGATCTCAGGCCATTTGTGTTCGAGTACTTCAGTAGAGTTATCTACTGTTGGCAATGGTGGTCCCAGAAACTGGCTTTGGATGACAAACACCTTGGATTGTCTGGGACCCTTCCATACAATACTATTTGCCAGATCTAGGATCCACCCATTTTGTGTCATTACGTTGGTTCCAATAATGTTGTCAGAACCGGGGTAATACCACATGGGGATCCTAAGGGTCATGTAACTGGTAATCTGGCCTTCCTGTTTTTGATGCTCACCAATGGTTTACATCTTGTGGTGAACACTCTGTATTCACTCTGGTGAAGTCTTCTCTTGATTGTTCACTTTGACACATATACACCTACCTCCTGGAGAGTGCTCTTGATCTGGCCAACTGTTGTGAAGGGTGCTTTCTTCACCAGGGAAATAATTCTTCGGTCATCCACCACAGTTGTTTTCCGTGGTCTTCCAGGTCTTTTGGTGTTGCTGAGCTCACTGGTGTGTTCCTTCTCTTTAAGAATGTTCCAAACAGTTGTTTTGGCCACGCCTAATGTTTTTGCTATCTCTCTGATGGGTTTGTTTTGTTTTTTCAGCCAAATGATGGCTTGCTTCACTGATAGTGATAGCTCTTTGGATGTCATCTTGAGAGTTGATAGCAACATATTCCAAATGCAAATAGCACACTTGAAATTAACTCTGGACCTTTTATCTGCTCATTGTAATTGGGATAATGAATAACACACACCTGGCCATGGAACAGCTGAGAAGCCAATTGTCCCATTACTTTTGGTTCCTTAACAAGTGGGAGGCACATATGCAAACTGTTGTAATTCCTAGACCGTTCACCTGATTTGGATGTAAATACCCTCAAATTTAAAGCTGACAGTCTGCGGTTATTGCACATTTTATTCGTTTCATTTCAAATCCATTGTGGTGGGGTATAGAGCCAAAAATTTTACAATTGTGTTGACGTCCCAATATTTATGGACCTGACTGTATAACCAATAAGCCCACCCATATAATATACCATATACATAGAGATGCATGCTGCCAAGGGGGCATACATACATCTCCATGTATACACACATGTCCCACCTGGACGGGCCCATAGAAAAGGGCCAATATATATGTATATATGTCAGGGCATATATACATATATATTTAAATATATCACTTTCCTCAACAGTTACCACAAAGCATGATGAAATGCGGTGCAAGTCAACTTCGATTCGCTCATCTCTAATTCTAATCCTGCCTGTAATGGTATCACCTCTGTGTATAGATAAGAAAGAATCCACTATTCACAATGAGTGATTGTCTAGTCTTATCTATTCTTTCCTTGTACAATGACCTCTGCACAGGGCACAGAGCATGCCCAGAAAACTCTCCCATAGAAGTCAATAGGGTCCCCTCCTGTTCATTGTGTCTACGGCCCATGGGGCTGCCATAATACAATTTTTTTAATACTTTGTAAATGCTGTTTTGAGCAGCTCAGGAAAAATAGCTGCCCCCATAATCAGGTTCAGCAAATAAAATAAAAAATCTACAATCAGAAAATAAAAACAGATTAGAAAAAAGGAGGTGTGCTACTATCTGATTTTTAAATGCCAGCTAAAAATTTTGGACACAATTCCTTTGAGAAGATCATATTTGTCAGTAAGCAAGGCTTGTGTGATGAAACGCATACTTCTGTTCTCTTCTTCTTAGGCCTCATGCACACGACCGTTGTTTGGGTCCGCATCCGAGCCGCCGTTTTGGCGGCTCGGATGCGGACCCATTCACTTCAATAGGGCTGCAAAAGTTGCGGACAGCACTCTGTGTGCTTCAATGGAAGAAAGAACCGGCACTCCTTGCAATGCAATCGTAGATATTTTATTTGCCACTTATGGATAGAAGTGACGCGTGTTTCGGCACATGCAAGTGCCTTTGTCAAACTCAAACAAACCGCAAGTGGCATTGAAATGAACATATGCTTAAATAGCTCGCCCCCGGTCACGTGATAGAGGCCTTCAAGTCATGTGATTCTGACGTCATATTGGCAATGTATCAGAAATTGTTTACAAACATCTAATCTCGAAAAAAACATAAGTAAATGCGATCGCAATGAGTCAATTACACTGCGGAGACACATAACAGAGTAAAGGTTACATAATTCACTCACAGATGATGACTGTATCTAACAATCATCTCCCATAGGAGTAACATTATAAGAAACTATTCACCGCGTACTCTCGATTTAACCCTTTGGGTGTCATCGTTTGTAGGCGGTGAATCCAATAGGCTTCACGTTTAAGTAATAACTCCACTCTATTGCCTCCCCTTCGAGGTGGCAGTACCTCTTCGATAATTTGAAATCGAAGTTGTGACACATTATGTTTCTGTTGGTGAAAGTGCAGGGGGATTGGCAATAATAGGTTTTCATTGCGAATTGTCGACTTATGTTTTGCAAAGCGATCTTTCATTCGCATCGTGGTCTCCCCTACATAACAAAGTCCGCATGGGCATTTCAGCAGGTATATAATAAAACTACTATTACAGGTGAAGTGTCCCTTTATTGGAATTTGTTCCCCAGTATGTGGATGTGAAATGTGGGGGCCTTTTATTATGCTAGAGCAATGGATGCAACTTAACCGCCTCCGGACCGCCTAACGCAGGATCGCGTTCCGGAGGCGGCTCACTCAGGCAGAGTCACGCATATACGCGTCATCTCGCGAGACGCGAGATTTCCTGTGAACGCGCACACACAGGAACTGCAGGTAAGCGAGTGGATCTACAGCCTGCCAGCGGCGATCGTTCGCTGGCAGGCTGTAGATGCTATTTTTTTTTTTATTTTTTTTTTACCCCTAACAGGTATATTAGACGCTGTTTTGATAACAGCGTCTAATATGCCTGCTACCTGGTCCTCTGGTGGTCCCTTTTGCTTGGATCGACCACCAGAGGACACAGGCAGCTCTGTAATAAGTAGCACCACACTACACTACACCCCCCCTGTCACTTATTAACCCCTGATCATCCCATATAGACTCCCTGATCACCCCCCTGTCATTGATCACCCCCCTGTAAGGCTCCTTTCAGACGTCCGTATTTGTTTTACGGATCCGATCCGTGGATCCGTAAAACTCATACGGACGTCTGAATGGAGCCTTACAGGGGGGTGATCAATGACAGGGTGGTGATCACCCCATATAGACTCCCTGATCACCCCCCTGTCATTGATCACCCCCCTGTCATTGATCACCCCCCTGTAAGGCTCCATTCAGACATTTTTTTGGCACAAGTTAGTGGAAATTGATTATTTTATTTTTTTTTCTTACAAAGTCTCATATTCCACTAACTTGTGACAAAAAATAAAATCTCACATGAACTCACCATACCCCTCACAGAATCCAAATGCGTAAATTTTTTTAGACATTTATATTCCAGACTTCTTCTCATGCTTTAGGGCCCCTAAAATGCCAGGGCAGTATAAATACCCCACATGTGACCCCATTTTGGAAAGAAGACACCCCAAGGTATTTCGTGATGGGCATGGCAAGTTCATGTAAAATTTTATTTTTTGTCACAAGTTAGTTGAATATGAGACTTTGTAAGGAAAAAAAATCAAAAAAAAAAATCATCATTTTCCACTAACTTGGGACGAAAAATAAAAAGTTCTATGAACTCACTATGCCCATCAGCGAATACCTTAGGGTGTCTACTTTCTGAAATGGGGTCATTTGTGGGGTGTTTTTACTGTCTGGGTATTGTAGAACCTCAGGAAACATGACAGGTGCTCAGAAAGTCAGAGCTGCTTCAAAAAGTGGAAATTCACATTTTTGTACCATAATTTGTAAACGCTATAACTTTTACCCAAACATTTTTTTTTTTTTTACCCAAACATTTTTTTTTATCAAAGACATGTAGAACAATAAATTTAGAGAAAAATTTATATAGAAATGTAGTTTTTATTGAAAAATTTTACAACTGAAAGTGAAAAATGTCATTTTTTTAAAATATTTTGGTACATTTTGATTAATAACAAAAAAAGTTAAAATGTCAGTGATGGAGTATAAGTAACTCCATTTTGTCTTATTCAGCCATGTGTATTACATTTGGTTAGTGTACTACAAAATACCCCTTCCCCCTATGAATGTGAGACACTTCCTTAAACTGTTTCATGAAATCCATATATGCCTTAGTTTGAAAGTATGAACACTCCTACCATATAAGGCCATCTGGCTCAAGTGTCTGCTAGCTCATGTGTATATACCTGATTGGTCAAATGCTGTTACTATGAGTCAGTTATTATGTTAATGCAGAAGCTTATGTGTGACCATACTATAGGTCAAATACTAATGCTAACATATGATTGGATGTAAAGGAAGCTCAACCCCCTCTATTAAAACTGTTTGCCAGCTATGAATAAACTAGAATGGGTTAGAACTACACACTCTTCAGTGTTATCTTATTCATTCTCCTGGTACTGGTTAGAGTTAATTCAAGCTGATCACCGAAATCTGAAGACAGGGACAAGTTAGGTAAAAGAGAGTAAATTTTCCTAACAGTTCTGGGGACTCAGTCCGGGATTGGGAGGGTCCTCTTCAGGTCTACAGTGAAAGACATCAATTTTTGTCCAACTCTTGGACCTGGAGCACTGACCAAAATCTCATCCAAGTAAGTCGAACCCTCTATTTATGATTTCGGTGAATTGCGGTGTCTGGGACACGCAGAAGCTATGATAGCTTTAAAAAGTTGTTGATTATAAGAAGCTCCAGGAGCTCATATCAGTATAGTGCACTAAGGATTTCTGTTTAGGAAACAGAAGGTTACAAGCTTGGATTAACTCTTATATATATATAGTATAAGTATTTTAGAAGTAATAAGATTATCTGTTTGTGTGAGATACTGATCGGTTGGTAAGTGAACGGTCGCATCCCACTGTTATTATCAAATTGATGTATTTTGGGTTAACTACCGTTAATGTATTGTTTGTGTTGTGGAGGACTGCAAGACGCCCCAGTTTTTCGGCTAAGAGCGATCTGTTGACCCGGAAAATTTGAACGCAAGTGGCAGTCCGAAACAACAATAGTCGATAGGGGTCCAAAGAGTATAGAGAGACATTAAGATACGAATCAGCTGATCAGTTGACAGGTCTTGTCGGCGCTATTTCAGTGCAGTACAGCCAGTCCTGACAGTGATTGTCTCACTTATTCTTTGAACTATAAATACTAACATGGGAGGACAAGGGTCTAAAACTAAATTCCCTAAACCAGAACCAGGAGAGACTTGCAAAATCTATGTAGCCCGTGTTAGTCCAACAAACTATTACCTGATCAACTCGTGGGTAGATAATGTAGCAGGCTGGACCGAGGTAATGGATGCTGCAGATCCATTCCCCAGGGACGGTGATAATAGTATTTATCATATGGATATGGTCAAAGGACTATGTCTAGGTGATAAAACAGCCTGGCCGCATTTCGATGCGGATCCTTCCTGGGACATGGATTACATGTCCAGGAGTGCAGAACAATGGCTGGAAATAGCCCCCCACTGGTATGATGCAGGTAATAGCAAGAAGAATAAGAATCTAAATAGTCCCAAAAATGATAGGTCTCTACATGAAATAGAACAGGAGGTAGGTACAAAGAAGAGAAGTCAGAAATCCCCTCCACCTTATAATAAATCCACCCCCACGGCACCTCTGTATCCAGTTCTGACTCAGATTGAGGAAGATGCTGTAACAGCGGTTATACCATTAAAACTAGAAGAAAAATACCGACCCCCCATGCCAACATTTGGAAACATAATGGAGCGCGGTCTAAATATTGGCACACCGCATACTAGTTATACTACACGCAGTACAAGTAGAATGAAAGATGAAACAGAAAAGGAAGAATCAAAAGAGGAAGTCCAAGTAATCGCTCCCTTTCTGACAGTAGGACAGCACTTAGTAAAAAAGCCCATAGAAATAGAGGATCTCAACAAAATTATAAAGTATTGTCCAAAACCTTCCATAGCCCCACTGGGGACTATTACATACCTAAAAAAGGCCTGTAGAGGGCGCAACTACACACAGGAAGATTTAAGGCTTATCCTGGATGGTATAGGAACACACACAACCTGGAATTGGGACAAGGTTAGCTCCATATCTACTATTACACAACGCAGTGATGCTCTAGATTATGTATGTAATACAGAGGTGGGTCAGAAAAGGATATGGGCGGAGATTGAGGAACATATGAATGAGGTATTCAAACAAAAATCTTCATTGCCCGTAGCAGTAGCCTGCAAACAGAAATCTGCTGAGTCGGTCACTGAATTTTGGAAGCAATTTATTGATTGCTGGAAGACCGAGGCGGGTCTACCTGTACGTGACAATGATAGTTTGATTATCTCCACATTTGTAAACAATCTATCAGATAAATTGATCCTAACTGTGAAACAAAATGTGTCCTCTTAGACTTCAGATGCAACTGATGAGTTTGAGAAACATCTCTTTGAAAAGGAAGCAGCTGGATGCTTTGAGATTAGGAAAGCAACTTCCCCCACACACGCATATGCTAGCAGAGGGAGGGGGAGGGGGAGGAGAGGCAGAAATAATAGAACCTACAATGAAAGACAGGACTCATTGCCAAATAATTGTTGTTATAACTGTGGAAAAGAAGGACATTGGGCACGTCAATGCCGTGCGCCAAGACGGGATGGGAAAATTCAAGATTACAACACACAGAAACCTGATACTCAGTCACAAAATAATCAACCAAGTCAGATAAACCACAGACAAGGTCCACAGAGTCAGCCCAGATTCCCATTAGATTGGCATCAAAACTCATACTGAGGATGCCCTGAGGGACGAAGCCCCGCTTTCACGCAGGTCACCACACATTGGAAGGACACACCAGTAATTCTACTTAGAGTAGGAGGAAGAAAAGTGGGATTTTTAATAGATAGTGGAGCTACTTCTAGTGTGTTAAACAATTCAATGTACAAAGGGCCTTTAAGGAAGTGTGCGCCCTCTATGGGAATAAATGGGGTACTGACGAGGACATACAGAACAGATTCCTTACCAGTAGAAACCATTGATAGAGAATACATTACGGATCATGCTTTTAGCATCACACCTGAATGTCCTGTGAGCCTTCTGGGAAGAGACTTATTCATTAAGTTAGAGTTGCAAATTACTGTTGAGAACAATGGCATCAGTGTATACTCTGATGCTTTGCCCATAATAACCCCCACACCTCTGATCTTTACAAACTTACAAGATCACTCAGAATTAGAGGAAATAGACCCATCATTATGGGCAAGAGGGGACTATGACACAGGATTCATTGACTGCACACCATACAAAGCAACCATCAAAGAGGGCAGTACACCTGTATATCAGAAACAATACCCACTGTCAAAAGAGAAACTTGATGGGCTTAGGCCAATGATTAAGGAATTCCTACAAAAGGGAATCCTGGAAGAGGTGATTTCACCCTACAGCACGCCCGTGAATCCAGTGACAAAGGCAGATGGTACTACCCGCTTTGTGCAGGATTTAAGGGCAATAAATAATATCATTGTGCCTATTGCTCCTATTGTCCCAGATGTCACTTCACTTCTTTCTGCAATTCCTGCAGACGCTGTCTATTTCAGTGTGATAGATCTGAAGAATGCTTTCTTCTCTATCCCAGTTGATAAGGCAACCAGACTACTTTTTGCTTTTTCCTTTGATGGACGACAACTGACCTGGTGCAGAATGCCTCAGGGATTTGCTGATTCACCTGTAGTGTACAGCATAGTCCTCCAAGCCACGTTAAAATCCTGGTACCCCCCCCAAGGCTCTGTGTTGCTGCAATATGTTGATGATTTGTTACTGTGTAGCATGTCAGCGGAGGCCAGCATTCAGGATGGTTTATCACTGTTACAATGGTTGTCAGGATGTGGTCACAAAGTGACACTTAAGAAAATGCAATGGTGTAAAATGCAGGTTGAATACTTGGGCTTTGTCCTCACAAAAGGTGAAAGGAGAATCAGCGCAGAAAGAGTCCAGTCTATTGCGGGTTTGGTCGCCCCGCACACCAGGAAAGAAATGTTATCTTTCCTTGGTATGATAAATTACTGTAGACAATGGATTCCTGATTGCTCCTATTACGACAATGTTTTGAGGCAAGCCACTCTGGATGGAAATCCAGATCTGATTAAATGGTCTTCTGAAATGTACAATGCATTTGATTGTCTGAAATGTTCACTCATGTCGAGTCCAGGGCTGGGCCTCCCTGACTATAATATGCCCTTCCACATGTTTGCACGCCAAAATTGTAAAACCATGGCGGGGGTACTGACACAAGAACACGGAGGCAAGTTGCGTCCTTGTGCGTTTTTCTCAAAGGTTATGCCCACCTCTGTCCAGGGGATGCCGGCATGTCTGCGTTCCCTTGCAGCCTGTGCAATGATGGTAGAATTAGCAACTACTTTCACCCTGGGACATTTAACCTTCTTGCACACTACACATGATGTTGTAGGCTTACTCAGAGGTGTACATACACAACACATGTCAGCGCAAAGATTATCTGGATATGAGATCCTGTTGCTCAGTAACCCTTCACTCCAGATTAAATATGCATCTAACATTACAGGACCAGCACCTATTTTGAATGCATTACTAGGGCTGAAAGGAACAGAAGATGCCCTTCCTGACACACATGATTGCCTACAGGTGCTCAATCATGAGACGTCACCTAGGGCTGACTTATCAACTGTTCCCATACCTGATGCACCAGAAGTTTTTGTTGATGGATCATGCTCTCGCCCCACTGATACTATAGTCTGTGCAGCATATGCTATTGTTATGCTGCCAGATATAGTCTTGGAAGCAAGCCCAATTCCCATCCAGTCTGCACAGGCAGCTGAACTCATTGCACTCACAAGGGCTTGCATACTACACACCAATAAACCTGTCACTATTTACACAGACAGCAGATATGCTCATGGTGTAGTATGGGATCATGGGATGATTTGGCAGAGGAGAGGATTCACTGCAGCAGACGGTAAGAGAATCTCACATGCACAGCTAGTCACGGACTTCTTGGCTGCAATCAGATTGCCTTCAGATCTAGCTATAGTACATTGCAGGGCACATACAAATAGAAAAGACAGAATTTCAAGAGGTAATGCATTTGCAGATAGTGTAGCTAGAGACACAGCCAAGAGTAATCCAAATAGAATGAATCATGACAATTGGGAAATGGCAGTCCTACACCCACCCTCACCTGATTTGACACACATGCTAACAGACCTTCAAAGGTATGCAACTGAAACAGAGGAGAAGGATTGGTGCTATCCAATCTTGCAGAAAAATCCAAAGTCTGGATTGGTCTGCAAGGAGGGGAAGCCTTGCATACCTCAGCATAGTGCATCCATCTTCATTGCACACTTTCACGGGGTAGGACACAACAGCATACAAACTACCCATATGTTGTTGAGCCAAAGTTTTTACATCACTGATAGCAAACAGCTAGTCACAGACTACATACACAGATGTATTACGTGCTTGAGAAACAACCCTAACAACCCACTGAAAATACCTCACCAACACCTTGACTACCCCACTACACCATTCACCCACTTGCAGGTGGATTACACGCATATACCTAAAACAAAAGGGAAACAAGAGTATGCATTAGTGATAGTGGACATGTTCTCAAGGTGGCCAGAAGTCTTCCCTACAAAGGCAGAAGATGCTAAAACTACAGCCAAAATTCTGACTCAGCAAATAATCCCAAGGTGGGGCTGTCCTCTGGTTATTGAATCAGACCAGGGGCCGGCCTTCACCTCAAAACTTAACAAGGAGGTAGCTAGACTGTTACAGGTGGAATGGAAATATCATATTCCGTATCACCCACAAAGCTCAGGCATTGTGGAAAGAATGAACAGGACAGTTAAAGACAAACTCAGAAAGGCCACTGCTGGTACATTTGAAAAATGGAAGCAAATCCTACCCATAATACTTGCAGAAATTAGAATGACGCCTAATAAGAAGTTAGGGATGTCACCATTGGAAATTCTCATGGGTAGGCCTTTCCCCACACCATGGGCAAGAAACCCCCTGGTAGTGCAGGAAGGGGACTTGGACCTGATCAGGGAAGAGTATGTTACTAATCTGATCAAAGTCCTCAGTAAAACTGAAGAAAAAGTTGCTTGTAAGTCTCCTTCTCTTCCACAGGAACCAACCCATCCATTCCGGGTAGGCGACCAGGTGATGATCAAGATCTTAAAGAAGGGAAAGGAACCAGGAAGCTTCACCTACGGACCACCCACCGAGGTAGTCGCGATCACCAGAACAGCAGTCCTCACTGAACAGTCGCCCACGTGGATCCACGCCACAAGGAATAAGTTGGTGAAGAAAAGAGAGGTACTAACGGGGGCAGACAGCCCTGACCTCCAACGAGGCCCAGAGGTACTAACGGAGGCAGACAGCCTTGACCTCGAAGAAGATACAGAAGGGGTACTAACGGAGGCAGACAGCCTTGACCCTCAACGAGATGACGCAGTCGGGAAATTCCTCGAGATGGCTGAGATGCAGTGCCTTAATAATTGCAATTTTGTGTCTCCTACTTACTGTCCCATGGCTGTGGGACAGACAGATATACTTGAAAACAGAATGCAGAGGGGAAGACAATTTATGGAAGACAAAGGAGAACTTATGGCTGTACCTGGCCAAAACTCTGAACTTAACTGACTTTTGTCTCCGAACCACTTTATCGGCATCTAACATTTTGGAGACATGTCTGGTAGCGGTCCCCACCCCAGTAGCTGTATGGACGGGGCTCCTACGTTCCCAATGGAATGACACAGACTTGGAGGATCATGATGTTAAATACGGATATGTAAATCCTTATAATGCTTGTTATGACTGTCCTACATATGAGAATCTGCAGAGTAATATGATAGAAATAATTACAGGTCTTGTCACAGAGGCAGAAATATGTTATAATTTCACCTGTGATGAGACACTATTGCCCCCCTGCATACAAGCAAAAATGCAGAATAAGACTAAACCAAATATTTGTGATAGAGATTTAGGTAGTTGTAAAAAGATAATATCAGGAAAAAATATGCAATGCAATATTACTAAAACAGTACCATCCCTAGACAAACATGTACCTCTACCAACAGGATGGGTATTGGCCTGTGGGAATACTAGTTACACATACATACCGGCCAATATTACAGAGGGACCCTGTACAATAGCCAGGTTGACATTAGCAATGTTACCACTATTCCCAGCAATGCAGACACGACACACGAGAGACACTTCCCTACAGTTACCAGAAAATTGTGATTATAATGTGAATCTCCTCTCTAGAGCAGAATATATGAGTTTAGGGATGTCTTTGATAGGAGTACCAGGTTTGGCTGTATATAACCACAGGACAATATCAAAACTTGCCTGTTTTATGGTAAAACAGATAAATATCACTAGTGCAATTCTGCAAGATATGCTGCTGGATATACAATCATATAAAAAGGCTATCTTGCAGAATAGGGCAACTATTGATTATTTATTGCTCCAACATGGTATAGGATGCTCAGCGTTCGCAGGGATGTGTTGTTTCAATTTATCAGATCACTCCCGTGGAATAAAAGATAAAATAGGCCAATTAGAAGAGATGATAAAACATATAAAACAAGATGTTTACCAAGGTTGGTGGGACTGGCTTTTTGGCTGGATACCTGACTTTGGTCAAATAAGATATGTTGTAGGAGTGGCATTTGCCGTGGTCGCTGCAATAGTGGGTCTCTGCTGTTGTCTACAGTGTGTGCCCTCCTTTCTTACCATATGTAAAAATGTGGCCGAAAGAGGGGTACACTCAACATTCCTCTATACACCGGTAGAGGTAGAAGAGGTAAACCCAACCTCAACAAAGCCTGAGGATTATACTCCTGAAGGGTATATGGAATATCTAAAGGCTTACAAGCAAACAAAGGAAGAGCAGAGAAAGAACCATATAGTATAAGGTATATATATAAGGTTCTTAGAGGGGATTGATGGAGTATAAGTAACTCCATTTTGTCTTATTCAGCCATGTGTATTACATTTGGTTAGTGTACTACAAAATACCCCTTCCCCCTATGAATGTGAGACACTTCCTTAAACTGTTTCATGAAATCCATATATGCCTTAGTTTGAAAGTATGAACACTCCTACCATATAAGGCCATCTGGCTCAAGTGTCTGCTAGCTCATGTGTATATACCTGATTGGTCAAATGCTGTTACTATGAGTCAGTTATTATGTTAATGCAGAAGCTTATGTGTGACCATACCATAGGTCAAATACTAATGCTAACATATGATTGGATGTAAAGGAAGCTCAACCCCCTCTATTAAAACTGTTTGCCAGCTGTGAATAAACTAGAATGGGTTAGAACTACACACTCTTCAGTGTTATCTTATTCATTCTCCCGGTACTGGTTAGAGTTAATTCAAGCTGATCACCGAAATCTGAAGACAGGGACAAGTTAGGTAAAAGAGAGTAAATTTTCCTAACAGTCAGCAGCAATGAAATACCACCAAATGAAAGCTCTATTAGTGAGAAGAAAAGGAGGTAAAATTAATTTGGTTGGTAAGTTGCATGACAGAGCAATAAACGGTGAAAGTAGTGTAGTGCAGAATTGTAAAAAGTGGTCTGGTCATTAAGGGTGTTTAAGCTACGGGGGCTGAAGTGGTTAAAGCTGCTCTTCCATGTCATTTGTAGTAGAGTGCTTGAAATCCAAATTTTTGGTTTTTGAAAAAATAAAAGTAAAAGTTTTTGGAATATTCACATAAAAATTCTTAAATTCCTCTGGGTGATGTGATAGCAACTAGGGCCTGATTTGTCATAGACTGGCAGCATACACCTGTCTATGATAACCTCACACACTACAGGAGGCTGCTCTTAGTTTATGGCTGGTGTAGATTTCCATCTTCTTCTATGCCAGAAAACGGGTGTTCAAGAAAATAAATGTGGCAGGCCACTGGCCATGAACCCTTCCTGACCTTGTTATGCTCCCTTTTCAGGAAAGGGAATTTAGGAAAACAAATGTCACTTGCACAATAAAATTTGCAAAGGTTGAAAAACATGCAAACACGCAGTTTGCGACTTTTTCACTCCATAAAACTGGCATGTCACTAAGGTCCAAAAGCTCACCCCGAAAATGAAAGTACAAAATCACTAAAGCAGATCCTGTACAAAAACAAGATTTAGCGCATTAACCCCTTTAAAACCGGCCTATTTAGGGCCTCAATGATCAAACAAATTTAATTTTTTTTTTTTTTCTGATTACATTTAGGTTTGAGCAAATCAGCCTTCGGATCATCGATTTGAAGTTGATTTGATCAAATACTTACATTTGAATGCTGAATAAGTAAAACAACAAAATGTATTGGCTCCGTGGAGCCAAAGCTCGTTTTGCCCGAAGTCATGCAAGACTTTGGTTAATTCCTAGTGTTTGCATAGCTGCGTATTAAAAACAACTTAAAATAGCAATCTGAACTGGGTGTAAGACACTCCTGTTTCGCGGTTCTCGTGGGGCTCGGCCTGTGGGGGACCCCATTGGAGTAGCGGGACAGGTCACGCATGTGCCTGCGGAATCTTCGGTTCCTACTCCTTTGCGGGCGGACGCGCTTGAGCGTCCACGTGCACGCTTGAGATGAGGTTCGCAAACGGTTACGCGTCCGAACGTACGCGCATCTTATTCGCTACGCCGGCCGCTGCCGGGGAATATACCTGTACATAAACTCTAGTAGTTTAGAGGGCAGGCATGGGTTAAGTGATCAATGACCAGCTAAGGCCGCACAAGTGTCAGGGATTAGTATAATCATATGGCCTACGAGGAATAGACACATGGCACTCTGTGATTGGCTAGCAGGTGTTTAAGAGGTGATCTCCTTGGCTGGTCAGTGCCCACTGTTGTTTTGACAACCCGGGTGTATGTTGCAGTTCACATTCTTCCAGACTACCTGTGCATGACCTCTGACTTGCTCAATCTATCTCTAGAGACTGCCTGTGGGAAACGTCTATGCGGAACAGTTTCTCTCGTGTTGGACCTCGGATCAGACCCTGGAAATGTCTCGTCCCTAGGTACTACGTTACACGGACTATTTCTATGCATATGAACTTTGGCCTGGTCTGGCTGTCCCTTGTGAGTTTTCCTGCACAAGTTATTATTTGGATATATTACCTACTTATGATTTCTGGTCTGGACTGTACTGCCGTCATTTAATAAATCCGCCATTGTTTAAACTCTGGTTGTTTGGGGTTCTGCACCATTACACTGGGCTTTGGTACTGGCTGGTACATCGTTATCAAAGCCCAGTTTGGATTGCTATTTTAAAGGCAGGGATCTTAAAAATGGTAAAGAAATAAAATACAAAGGTTACTTTTCATAATGCAATGAATAATCTTTATTTACATAAAAAATGAAGCTGCACATTTAAGTAATGCAGTAGGGGAATAGTTATATTTTTATTATAATTATTTTTTGGCAGGCAAATAAAACCAAAACGTGAAGAAGTAAACAATGATCTAAGCTTGAGAATATCAAAAAGAAGGCAATCATCGGATTTTCAGTCCATATGGAATAGACAAGAAGGAAAAAACAGCAATCTTCAAAGTGTTTACAGAACACCTCAGCAGCAATGAGTTTCCTTTTCTTGTTCTTTTTCCAGTTAATGTTCATTTTCAGTTAAAGTCTAGACTAGATGATAATAGGAAAATGTTATGATTATATGTGTGATAGTCTGCAAAGAAATGTATACATTCAAAATAAGATGGAAGACAAGGCAGGTGTAAGGAATAACTCATACAGTCAATTTTCCATTAAAATACATGTAACATAGTATATGTCTGAAAAAATACATTTGCCATCCAGTTCTGCCTGTTATCCTGCAAGTTGATCCAGTAGAAGCCAAAAAATTCCTTCCCGACTCCAATCAGGCAATCAGAATAACTCCCTGGATCAACGACCCCTCTCTAGTAGCTATAGCCTGTAATATTATTACGCTCCAGAAATATATCCAGGCCCCTCTTGATTTCCTTTATTGTACTCACCATCACCACCTCCTCAGGCAGAGACTTCCATAATCTCACTGCTCTTCTATGTTTGTGTACAATCCTTCTTTCCTCCAGATGCAGAGGATGTCCCTTCGTCACAGTCCTGGGGATAAATAGATGATGGGATAGATCTCTGTACTGACCCCTGATATATTTATACATATTAATTAGATCTCCCCTCAGTCGTCTTTTTTCTAAAGTGAATAACCCTAATTTTGATAATCTTTCAGGGTACTGTAGTTCCCTCATTCCAGTTATTACTTTAGTTGCCCTCCTCTGAACCCTCTCCAGCTCTGCTATGTTTGACTTGTTCACAGGAGCCGAGAACTGTACACAGTACTCCATGTGTGGTCTGACTAGTGATTTGTAAAGTGGTAGGACTATGTTCATATCACGGGAATCTATGCCCCTTTTGATGCAACCCATTATCTTATTGGCCTTGGCAGCCGCTGCCTGACACTGGTTTTTATAGGTTAATTTGCGGTTTATTAAAATTCCTAGGTCCTTTTCCATGTCAGTATGTATGGGTGACTTGCATTATTCCTTCCCATGTGCATAACTTTACATTTGTCAGTGTTAAACCGCATCTGACACTTATCTGCCCAAGCCTGCAATCTATCCAGATCCCTCTGTAGTAGTATACTGTCCTCTTCCGTGTTAATTACTTTACAGTTTAGTGTCATCTGCAAAAAATTGATATTTTACTATGCAAGCCTTCTACAAGATCATTAATAAATATATTGAAGAGAATAGGGCCCAATACTGACCCCTGAGGTACCCCACTAGTGACAGTGACCCAATCTGAGTGTGTACCATTAATAACCACCCTCTGTTTTCTATCACTGAGCCAGTTACTTAGGCTACTTTCACACTTGCGTTCGGAGCGGATCCGTCTGGTGTCTGCACAGACTGATCCGCTCCTATAATGCAAACGATGGTATCCGTTCAGAACGGATCAGTTTGCATTATATTTCAGAAAAAAATCTAAGTGTGAAAGTTAGTCAGACGGATCCGTCCAGACTTTGCATTGAAAGTCAATGGGGACGGATCCATTTGAAAATTGCACCATAATGTGTCAACTTCAAACGGATCCATCCCCATTGACTTACATTGTAAGTCTGGACGGATCCGTTTGGCTCCGCACGGCCAGGCGGACACCCGGACGCTGCAAGCTGCGTTCGGATGTCCGCCTGCTGAGCGGAACGGAGGCCAAGCCGGCCCAGACTGAGGCATTCTGAGCGGATCCGCATCCACTCAGAATGCATTGGGGCTGGACGGATGCGTTCGGGGCCGCTTGTGAGAGCCTTCAAACGGAACTCACAAGCGGAACCCCGAATGCAAGTGTGAAAGTAGCCCCACAGACACACATTTTCTCCCAGTCCGAGCATTCTCATTTTATATACTAACCTTTTATGCGGTACAGTGTCAAATGCTTTGGAGAAGTCCAGATATACGACATCCATTGATTCGCCGCTGTCAAGTCTAGTACTTACCTCCTCATAGAAACTGATTAAAATAGTTTGACATGACCGATCCCTCATGAAGCCATGCTGATATGGCGTTATTTGCTTATTTTCATTGACGTACTTCAAGATAGCATCTCTTAGGCCTCTTTCACACGAGCGTGACGGATTAGGTCCGGATGCAATCAGGATGCGTTCAGTAAAACTCGCACCACTTTGCAAGCAAGTTCAGTCAGTTTTGTCTGCGATTGTGTTCAGTTTTTTCCACGCGGGTGCAATGCTTTTTGATGCGTTTTTCACACGAGTGATAAAAAACTGAAGGTTTACAAACAACATCTCTTAGCAACTATCAGTGAAAAACGCATTGCATCCGCACTTGCTTGAAGATGCAATGCGTTTTTCACGCAGCCCCATTCACTTCTATAGGGCCAGGGCTGGGTGAAAAACGCAGAACATAGAACATGCTGCGTTTTTCATGCAACACAGAACGGATGCATGAAAAAAAATGCTCATGTACACAGACTTATTGAAATGAATTTGTCAGGATTCAGTGCCGGTGCTACGCTTTCACGTCATGCATCGCACCCGCACGGAAAACTCGCTCGTGTGAACGGGGCCTTACAAATACTTCAAACAGTTTACCCATGACAGATGTTAAACTTACCGGCCTATAGTTTCCGGGCTCTGTTTTTAGGCCTTTTTTTAAAATTTGGCACCACATTTGCTATGCACCAATCCTGTGGAACACTCCCTATCAGTATTGAGTCCTTAAATATCAGAAATAAGGGTCTGGCTATGACATTACTTAATTCTGCCACAACAAAGAGTCTTTTACTAAATATCAACAATTAGGTGATTTCTATAGGGCACATCTAGGGTGCTGTCATGCTGGCGGTCCGTGCCCACAGCTATCCTGCTGTACCGGGCAGGAGCGGTCGTTGCTCCTCTTAACCCATGTGTATTAGGATTAGTGATGAACGAACAGCGGCCTGGACGATTCGAGAACGCGAACTCGCGTTCGCGATCAAATGTCCACGAACTGCACTTTTCGCGGCGGGCCCCATTCACTTTAATGGCAGGCGATCCTGAAAAACCTTCAGGTCATATTTGCAGCCAGCAAACACTTACTAGAAGTGCATAAATAGTCCCTCAACATGGAAAGTGACATACCAGACGGGGGTCATTGGCAAAAATTCCCACAAAAAATATGAATATTAATCAGGGGCCATTTTTATGCGTCTTAAAGGGAAACTTTCAAAATTGTGCCCTGCTGGAGCCTAGAAAAATTTTGTTTATCGGTTTGATGTATGCAAATGTGCAGCACTCCACGTTTTTGTATCCTGCAGAGTCCATTAAAAAAAATGCACACGTTAACATAAACTTTATTTCTACCATGGAACTGTAAGGTGAATGGACGCCACTGTACGGCATCAGTCTGAGGCATCTGTTAATGCATACACGCCATGTAATGACAGAGTGCTACCTGGTCCTGGTGGTCAGGGATGAGGACTGTGTTTCCCAAGGATAATTTTGTACTGGGAAATACAGGGCACAGTATAATACACTAGAATCTATATAATATAAAGATATTAGCCCTACCCCCGAATAATAATACAATTAGGTGATCATTTATAATATAGATATGTCTATGTTAGGCGTATTTCTGACACAGACTGTGGCACAAAGGTCCTTAGCACCGCAATCTGCATATTTTTCCCACTCATGCCAGGTCTAAAAAAGGATGGCGTGGGCAGGGAAAGGGATGCAATTATGGCCATCCACCATACATTGACCGGATAAAACCTCTGTACAGTGACCAGATAACACCGCCTTACCGTTACCGTATAAAAGGGCATCAGCGACAGGGACGTGCACACATAGGGATGAAAGGGGGCTTGAGCCCCTGCCCTTTTCATCACCGGCCCCTTAAATGCCCTCCGCTCTTACAGAAATTTTATTTTATTGGAACTTTTTTTTTTTTTCATAATGCGCAGATGCTGGCACTCACTGTCACGTGCGCTGCGCATTAATCTTTGTTAATTATCAAGACCAGACCCGCCGGCAAGTCACGTGGTACGGGCGGCGCGCACAGGCAGTCTTCTGAGCAGAGAAGAAGAGCTGCCTGGCTGTGTGTGCTCCCGCCCGTCCTGCCCCTGCTGACAAGCCGCCTCAGAGCCTCACCGCCCGCCCCTCCCGTCAGGAATCCGGATTCAAGTGTGGGTGAGTGAAGAAAAAGAAAATGATTGATGACATACCACTGCCCTGCGGCCCTGCCCTGCTCACTCAGTTTAATTCCTCCTGTGTGTGCTTGCTTGTGCTGAGTGACTGGGTTGTTGTCTTGTGTTTGTCTTGTCTGTCGGTCTGAGTCACTGTCTGTGTGAGTGTGTGAGTGTGATGTGTCTGTCTGTGATCGCCCCCCGCTCTGTGCTCTGGCTACTGTGCTGCTGCCTGGCCTGCTGACTGAGCCTGCCACACTCACTGTCATGGAGGTAGGCCATTAGTGGCGGCTGGCGGGAAAAAACAGGGAGGGGGGAGGGTGTATAGGAGAGGAGATGCTCTACCTGCCTGCAAAACCCACCCACTGCCCAGCACACCCATGCTTCAGTTTACAATCATGCCTTTATGGCCCAGCAGGCCAGCACCCCTGCTTTTTGGCTACTTGTGCTGCCTGCCACTGCCATCATGGAGGCTGGTAGTGGCGGGAAAAATGTACCGGGGGGGGGGGGGGGGTATGATATGTGCTGCCAGGCTGCCTGCAGTGCAAACCCAGGTCCCAGGCCCATGAATCACCCCTGCAGTCTGTGGGGCCACTTCTTGCTGGTACAGTGGCACATTATTGGTGGGCAGTGGCCAGTGGGCACTATATAGGGGCATCTACTGAGGCCACAAAATAGGGGTATATGTTATATGGGGGGTTCTGTACAATGGCATTTTATACTGGGACACGCTATGCTTGCATTGCTTGGTACTATGGGAAAGGGGGAGAGCAGTAATGGGGGTCATCTACCGGGGGCACTAAGAATGTGTATTTGATGTTTGCAATAGGGATCGACCGTTATTGATTTTTTTTACCTGGCCAAGATTTGGGACACAAGATTCTCTTGGCGTGATAAGTTAGATCAGCAGATCCTGATAATATTGTTACTTTGCTTGGACCGTGATATTTGCATACTCTGAGTCGCCTCAATTGTATTGGACTGCACATTGTGATTTCATATCTGTATGTACCTTTTTTCTTTTTGCATATACAAAAAAATAAATAAAAAGAATTGACAAAAAATAAAGGAATATGCATTATTACTGTATCTATACATTTATGGAGAACAAGGAAAGACTTTTAGAAAGCAACTAAGCTTTGTGGTACAAACACTTTTTCGGTTTTTGTCAAGTGCCCTTTTTTTTTTTTTTAAGCCCCTGCCCTTCAAAATGTCTGTGCACGTCCCTGATCAGCGGGTACGGTACAGGGTATGACTAGGGGCACTGCACAGGGTGTGGTAAGAGGACTCAATGCAGGGTATAAAGGTGCACAGTACAGGGTGAGGGGCACAGTCACATGACCCTGTGACATTAGAAGGTCCTTATGGTGAATGCGATTTATACGCCACCATAATGAGAGGCAGAAGAGTGAGACAGGGGTGTGATTATGTGGCTATAGATAAAAAATTTAACTGTTGGCCAGTACAGGCCCTAAAAATTAGGCAATAGTCATTCACCTGATGGCAAAGAACTTTGGATTCTGTGGCTGGAGGTACATTAGGCGGTCACAGTATAAAAATTTAACTGTCGGCCAGCGCAGGCCCCAAAAATTAGGCAATAGGAAATCACCTTACAGCAAAGAACTTTGAATTCTGTGGCTGGAGGTATATTAGGCGGTCATAGGATAAATATGTAACTGTGAGCCAGTATAGGCCCCAAAAATTAGACAATAGGCATTCACCTGACAGCAAAGAAATTTGGATTTTGTGGCTGGATGTACATTAGGCGATCACAGGATAAATATGTAACTGTCGGCCGGTACAGGCCCCAAAAATTAGGCATTCACCTGACATAAAAGGCTTTTTATACTGCTGTATATACATAAGGCAAAGACCATTCTTTGTTCTGGGTGGTGGCGGATATGTGTGGGCTGGCATGAGGAAATTAAATTACACTTGGTCATCAAAGGTGTTGAATTCCTCCAAGATCCATGCCTCATTCATTTAAAAAAATGTGAGGTAGTCAACAATGTCGTGAGCTAGGCGAGTGCACTTATCAGTCTCGATACTTCCTGCTGCGCTGAACGTCCTTTCGGACAGGACACTTGACGAGGGGTAAGCCAAGAGTTCCATGACAAATTGTGCCACCTCTGGCCACAGGTCAAGCCTGCACACCCAGTAGTCAAGGGGTTTCCCGCTTCTCAAAGCAACCACATCGGCTGTTAACCCGATGTAGTAGGGCACCTGTTGGTCTAAGCTTTCCCTGAGGCTGGATCCAGAGGGCGGCTGTCGAATTGGCTGCAAAAATTATTTCATAACTGAAGTTACCAACACATCTTCAAACAGCCCTCTTTTTTGCAGGTGTGGTAGGATTGTTACCCGCACCTGTTTAGCTGTGGGTGGAAATTACTCTGCCAGTGCCCACAACAGCAGAATGCAGCATCTCTCGCAGCAAGGCCTGGAAATGCAGCATTCTGAAAGCCCTCTGTGATGATGGTAACATGTCCGCCATTTTGTGTTTGTACCGGGGGTCAAAGTACGTTGCCACCCAGTATAGGTCCTTGACCTTTATGCTTTTATAGGGTGATTCCTCTTCAAACACTGGAGCATGAAGGCCCCCATTTACACTAAATTGGAAGCGGTGGAGCGCCCTGGCTCCTGCTCATCGGCCAGGAGAATGTCGTCCTTGGTCTTCTCCCTCCAGCCACAAACAAAACCAGGGATCCCCGAAAAGTTTAAGGCCTGATCTTCTTGCTCTTCCCCCTCCTCCTCTTCTTCCCCAGCCACCATCCTCCTCTGACTCCTCTTAAGACTCCTGCTGAATTGTCTCAGATGGAGTACCCCCCCTTCCTGGGAATTCATTCTTCATTGCTACTTCCTCATCTTCCAGATCCTGCTCCTCGACGGCTTGATAAATGACATGACGCAATGCATGCTCCAGAAAGAAGGCATAAGGTACGAGGTCACTGATGGCGCCCTGGCTGCGACTGACTAGTTTGGTGATCTCATCAAATGGCCGCAGAAGTCTGCATGCATCGCGCATGAGCAGCCACTCCGCGGTGAAATAAATCAAGCCCCCCAGAACCTGTCCTGCCGCAGAGTTCGTACAGGTAGTCGTTAACAGCACGTTTCTGCTGGAGCAGCCTATCAAGCATATACAAGGTGGAGTTCCAGCGCGTTGGGCAGTCACAAATCAGACGTCTGACGGGCAAGTGGTGTCACTGCTGAACGTCAGCAAGGCGAGCCATGGCCATGTAAGATCTTCTAAAATGGCCAGAGATTTTCCTGGCCTGCCGCAAGACGTCCTGGACTCAGGGGTATTTTGCAACGAATCGCTGCATGACTTAGTTCAGGACATGTGCCAATCACGGCATGTGTGCCATTTTGCCCTGTTTCAGTGCGCTCAGCAGATTGGCACCATTGTCGCACACCACTTTACCAACTGTCAAATTGAGCGGGGTTACCCACTGATCGGCCTGTAACCGCAGAGCTAAAAGGAGTCAGGACCGGTGTGGCTCTTGGCTTCCAGGCACAACAGCCGCAGCACAGCATGGCAACAACTCACCTGGCACGTCAAATAGATTCTGGGGAGCTTGGAGGGTGCAGCGGAAGAGGTGGTATCAGTGGAAAAGGAGGAGTCAGCCGAGGAGGATACGGACAATGGAGTAGGAGGAGGAGTAGTAGAGGAAGGCCTGCATGCAATCCGTGGCAGTAACACTAAATCCACATGGGTGCCACGGGTTACATGCTTGACGGCCGTCAGAAGGTTCACCCAGTGGGCAGTAAAAGTTGTGTACCTTCCATGCCCGTGTTTGCTAGACCAGGTGTCTGTGGTCAGATGTATCTTGGCACCGACACTGTGTGCCAGAGATATATTAACTTGCCGCTGAACGTGGCCATATAGTTTAGGGATGCCCTTCTGGGAGAAATATTTCTTTCTGGGGTCTTTTCATTGCAGTGTGCCAGTGGCCACAAAATTTCTAAAGGCCTCCGAGTCCGCCAATTTATATGGCAGTAGTTGATGGGCTAGCAGTTCCGACAAGCCAGTGATCAGCTGTTGGGCAAGAAGATTGTCTGGTGTCATCATTTTTTACGCTCGAACATTTGGGCCACGGAAGCCTGCCTTGAGCCAGATGAACGCGACGACGGAAGGTGGAGTGGAGGATAAATGGGAAGAGAGAGGAGAAGGAGAAGAGGCAGGACGTGGAGCGCCGGGAGTGTGGCTTTGTGGGTTATGACGGCGTTGCTCCCACTGGGCTCGGTGATGGGAGGCCAGGTGCCTTCTTCAGGTGGTCGTCCCTAGGTGAGTGTTGGGCTTACCGCGACTAATGCATTGACAGCACAGGCTGCAGATGGCAACAATATTATCAGCAGCTGACACGTTACAAAAAGCCCACACTGCGGAGCCATGTGCCGAGCGTACTGGGAGTGCAAGATTTGACCGTTCATGGTGGATGACTCATTCCAGATACATTTGCAGTCTGCTTTTTGCCTCCTGTGCACTGCAAGTTCTGCCTTCTTCTCCTTTTTCTCCTTCCTATCTGCTGCTCCGTCTCTCCCTCTGAACTCCCTTGCTCTTCCTCTCTTGTGGGCACCCACGTGACAGCCATCCACAAGTCATCAATGTCACCTTCACCACCACTGACATTAGAAATCTCTGAGTAGGCAGCAACAGCGGAGACCACCCTCCTCGAGCTGATCTGGGTACTGTCGTTAGACCGACTCGAGTAGAGAGGCTATGGTGGTGGTGGTGGTGTCTTTGGGGGTGCACACAGCAGAGAGTGCGGAGGGTCCAGATACTGAGGATGAAGAGGGTGCTCTGAAGCTAAAGGCTGAGTGAGCCACTCAACCAACTCTGGTGCGCCCTTTGAAGTTATCGTACTCGCCCTTTCCAACTTCCTACTTAGGCTCCGGCCTGGTGCACCTGCCCAACCCCTATTATCCCTGCAGAACAGCCTGCCTCTTCCTCTGCCTGTCATTTTCTAAATGACCCTCTGCCTAAGTCCGTAGAGAAGAGCAGTATTTGTGGAAGAAGGTATATTGCAGCCCTCAATCAGTATTTGGTGGAAGAAGGTATATAGCAATAGTGCAGTACGCAGCCCTGCAGGGTATGGCGATAGTGAGGTCACGATTACTTAGCCAAATGAGGGTTGCTCTTGGTTACTCACAGTTTGTAGGGAAACCCTGGGCAGGCGTACAGCAGTGATGGAGAGGCTGGCACAGGGGTCCTCTGGGGCACTCTCTGTGTATAGGGACCAGGCCGGTGGTAGGTGAGGTGCCCTGGGTGTTGCAGGATTAATGTGCCGGTGGCAAGATCCCTTTAAGATTCGTGACACCAGTGTCTGTAACGGTGGCACACCGATTTATAGTAGTAGGAACTGAGGAACACAGTTTGTAGTGAACCAAAACTTTTAACTATATACAGTTCTTTTAGGTTCAGTTCCATATGACAGATGCAGTGTCAAGCAGGCTTTTACAAATAATGGCAGGCAACAATGTTCTTGCAAGATACTCAGAGGGTTAAATACACTCACAGATCAGGCTGCACCTTTTCCTCAGAAATCCTGTGCACTATTCCTCAGAACTCCTGTCTGTCTTGATCCCAAGGCCCGTATGCCCTATTGGTGGCTTTATCCTTGGTAAAGAAACTTCCTCAGGTATATGTCTACTTGCATTAGATAGATCCTTTTGCCCTTCAGCTCACTTGTCTGGCTGGAAACACTTCTGCTCTGCTCTGTACTGTACTTGGTATGAACTGCAGGTTTCTCAGGAGGTAACTCTTCCTCTGGTAACAACTAGAAGCCTGGGCTGTCTAGCTGCATGTCAGAAGCTCACTTCTCACACTACTTCTGACTCTACATACCCTTTCCCTGAACAGGACCTGACTATTTATATTAGGGGTTCCCTAGCTCCCTCTACTGTCTTGGAGGAGGAATTACACCCTAACAGGCCTGATAGTCATTTAAAGCAGGGAAAATGCACATAAATAACATGAATAAAGTGACATTATGCATCAAAATGACATATAAGACGCAATGGCCCTGTTCCACAGGAGGTGGAGAACAACGTGGCCCAATTGACCCTTGTGTAGTGCCCACATTTACCTAGTGGGACACTACAATAGCACCCCTCAATCAGTATTTAGTGTAAGAAGGTATATGGCACTCCTCAATCAGTATTTGGCGGAAACAGGTATATAGCACCCTTAACCACCTCAGGACCGCCGTACGCAGGATTGCGTCTTTGCGGCGGTCCTGTTGTTCTGGGTGGACGCGCCGGTGCGTCCTCTCGCGAGACGCGAGATTTCCTGTGAACGCGCGCACACAGGCGCGCGCGTTCACAGGATCGGAAGGTAAGCGAGTGGATCTCCAGCCTGCCAGCGGCGATCGTTCGCTGGCAGGCTGGAGATGTGATTTTTTTAACCCCTAACAGGTATATTAGACGCTGTTTTGATAACAGCGTCTAATATACCTGCTACCTGGTCCTCTGGTGGTCCCCTTTGTTTGGATCGACCACCAGAGGACACAGGCAGCTCAGTAATATGTTGCACCAAGCACCACTACACTACACCCCCCCCCCCCGTCACTTATTAACCCCTTATTAGCCCTTGATCACCCCTGATCACCCCATATAGACTCCCTGATCACCCCCCTGTCATTGATTATCCCCCTGTCATTGATCACCCCCCTGTAAAGCTCCATTCAGATGTCCGCATGATTTTTACGGATCCACTGATAGACTGATCGGATCCGTAAAAATCATACGGACGTCTGAATGCAGCCTTACAGGGGAGTGATCAATGACTGTGGTGATCACCCCATATAGACTCCCTGATCACCCCCCTGTCATTGATTGCCCCTCTGTCATTGATCACCCCCCTGTAAAGCTCCATTCAGATGTCCGCATGATTTTTACGGATCCACTGATAGACTGATCGGATCCGTAAAAATCATACGGACGTCTGAATGCAGCCTTACAGGGGAGTGATCAATGACTGTGGTGATCACCCCATATAGACTCCCTGATCACCCCCCTGTCATTGATTACCCCTCTGTCATTGATCACCCCCCTGTAAAGCTCCATTCAGATGTCCGCATGATTTTTACGGATCCACTGATAGACTGATCGGATCCGTAAAAATCATACGGACGTCTGAATGCAGCCTTACAGGGGAGTGATCAATGACTGTGGTGATCACCCCATATAGACTCCCTGATCACCCCCCTGTCATTGATTACCCCTCTGTCATTGATCACCCCCCTGTAAAGCTCCATTCAGATGTCCGCATGATTTTTACGGATCCACTGATAGACTGATCGGATCCGTAAAAATCATACGGACGTCTGAATGCAGCCTTACAGGGGGGTGATCAATGACAGTTGGGTGATCACCCCATATAGACTCCCTGATCACCCCCCTGTCATTGATCACCCCCCCTGTCATTGATCACCCCCCTGTCATTGATCCCCCCCCCCCTCTGTAAGGCTGCATTCAGTCTTTTTTTTGGCCCAAGTTAGCGGAATTTTTTTTTTTTTCTTACAAAGTCACATATTCCACTAACTTGTGACAAAAAATAAAATCTCACATGAACTCACCATACCCCTCACGGAATCCAAATGCGTAAAATTTTTTAGACATTTATATTCCAGACTTCTTCTCACGCTTTAGGGCCCCTAGAATGCCAGGGCAGTATAAATACCCCACATGTGACCCCATTTCGGAAAGAAGACACCCCCAGGTATTCCGTGAGGGGCATATTGAGTCCATGAAAGATTGAAATTTTTGTCCCAAGTTAGCGGAACGGGAGACTTTGTGAGAAAAAAATAAAAAATATCAATTTCCGCTAACTTGTGCCAAAAAAAAAAAATTTCTATGAACTCGCCATGCCCCTCATTGAATACCTTGGGGTGTCTTCTTTCCAAAATGGGGTCACATGTGGGGTATTTATACTGCCCTGGCATTCTAGGGGCCCCAAAGCGTGAGAAGAAGTCTGGTATCCAAATGTCTAAAAATGCCCTCCTAAAAGGAATTTGGGCCCCTTTGCGCATCTAGGCTGCAAAAAAGTGTCACACATCTGGTATCGCCGTACTCAGGAGAAGTTGGGGAATGTGTTTTGGGGTGTCATTTTACATATACCCATGCTGGGTGAGATAAATATCTTGGTCAAATGCCAACTTTGTATAAAAAAATGGAAAAAGTTGTCTTTTGCCAAGATATTTCTCTCACCCAGCATGGGTATATGTAAAAAGACACCCCAAAACACATTCCCCAACGTCTCCTGAATACGGCGATACCAGATGTGTGACACTTTTTTGCAGCCTAGGTGGGCAAAGGGGCCCACATTCCAAAGAGCACCTTTAGGATTTCACAGGTCATTTACCTACTTACCACACATTAGGGCCCCTGGAAAATGCCAGGGCAGTATAACTACCCCACAAGTGACCCCATTTTGGAAAGAAGACACCCCAAGGTATTCCGTGAGGGGCATGGCGAGTTCCTAGAATTTTTTATTTTTTGTCACAAGTTAGTGGAAAATGATGATTTTTTTTTTTTTCATACAAAGTCTCATATTCCACTAACTTGTGACAAAAAATAAAAACTTCCATGAACTCACTATGCCCATCAGCGAATACCTTGGGGTCTCTTCTTTCCAAAATGGGGTCACTTGTGGGGTAGTTATACTGCCCTGGCATTCTAGGGGCCCAAATGTGTGGTAAGGAGTTTGAAATCAAATTCTGTAAAAAATGACGAGTGAAATCCGAAAGGTGCTCTTTGGAATATGGGCCCCTTTGCCCACCTAGGCTGCAAAAAAGTGTCACACATCTGGTATCTCCGTACTCAGGAGAAGGTGGAGAATGTGTTTTGGGGTGTCATTTTACATATACCCATGCTGGGTGAGAGAAATATCTTGGCAAAAGACAACTTTTCCCATTTTTTTATACAAAGTTGGCATTTGACCAAGATATTTATCTCACCCAGCATGGGTATATGTAAAAAGACACCCCAAAACACATTCCCCAACGTCTCCTGAATACGGCGATACCAGATGTGTGACACTTTTTTGCAGCCTAGGTGGGCAAAGGGGCCCACATTCCAAAGAGCACCTTTCGGATTTCACTGGTCATTTACCTACTTACCACACATTAGGGCCCCTGGAAAATGCCAGGGCAGTATAACTACCCCACAAGTGACCCCATTTTGGAAAGAAGACACCCCAAGGTATTCCGTGAGGGGCATGGCGAGTTCCTAGAATTTTTTATTTTTTGTCACAAGTTAGTGGAAAATGATGATTTTTTTTTTTTTTTTTTTTTTCATACAAAGTCTCATATTCCACTAACTTGTGACAAAAAATAAAAACTTCCATGAACTCACTATGCCCATCAGCGAATACCCTGGGGTCTCTTCTTTCCAAAATGGGGTCACTTGTGGGGTAGTTATACTGCCCTGGCATTCTAGGGGCCCAAATGTGTGGTAAGGAGTTTGAAATCAAATTCTGTAAAAAATGACGAGTGAAATTCGAAAGGTGCTCTTTGGAATGTGGGCCCCTTTGCCCATCTAGGCTGCAAAAAAGTGTCACACATCTGGTATCTCCGTACTCAGGAGAAGGTGGGGAATGTGTTTTGGGGTGTCTTTTTACATATACCCATGCTGGGTGAGAGAAATATCTTGGCAAAAGACAACTTTTCCCATTTTTTTATACAAAGTTGGCATTTGACCAAGATATTTATCTCACCCAGCATGGGTATATGTAAAAAGACACCCCAAAACACATTCCCCAACTTCTACTGAATACGGAGATACCAGATGTGTGACACTTTTTTGCAGCCTAGGTGGGCAAAGGGGCCCACATTCCAAAGAGCACCTTTCGGATTTCACTCGTCATTTTTTACAGAATTTGATTTCAAACTCCTTACCACACATTTGGGCCCCTAGAATGCCAGGGCAGTATAACTACCCCACAAGTGACCCCATTTTGGAAAGAAGAGACCCCAAGGTATTTCGTGATGGGCATAGTGAGTTCATGGAAGTTTTTATTTTTTGTCACAAGTTAGTGGAATATGAGACTTTGTAAGAAAAAAAAAAAAAAGAAAAAAATCATCATTTTCCGCTAACTTGTGACAAAAAAAAAAAAGTTCTATGAACTCACTATGCCCATCAGCGAATACCTTAGGGTGTGTATTTTCCGAAATGGGGTCATTTGTGGGGTGTTTGTACTGTCTGGCCATTGTAGAACCTCAGGAAACATGACAGGTGCTCAGAAAGTCAGAGCTGCTTCAAAAAGCGGAAATTCACATTTTTGTACCATAGTTTGTAAACGCTATAACTTTTACCCAAACCATTTTTTTTTTACCCAAACATTTTTTTTTAATCAAAGACATGTAGAACAATAAATTTAGAGCAAAATTTATATATGGATGTCGTTTTTTTTGCAAAATTTTACAACTGAAAGTGAAAAATGTCATTTTTTTGCAAAAAAATCGTTAAATTTCGATTAATAACAAAAAAAGTAAAAATGTCAGCAGCAATGAAATACCACCAAATGAAAGCTCTATTAGTGAGAAGAAAAGGAGGTAAAATTCATTTGGGTGGTAAGTTGCATGACCGAGCAATAAACGGTGAAAGTAGGGTAGGTCAGAAGTGTAAAAAGTGGCCTGGTCTTTCAGGGTGTTTAAGCACTGGGGGCTGAGGTGGTTAATCAGTATTTGGCTTAAACAGGTATATGGCAACCCTCAATCAGTATTTTGTGGAAGCAGATGTATCGCACCCCTCAATCAGTATTTTGTGGAAGAAGGTATATGGCACCCCTTTATTTGTCAGTTGCCAGAGCTACGAGATGAACAACGTCATTCCACTCCTTCATGTCTTGGAACAGATGCTGGTAAAAATGGCTGGTCAGGGGACAGGAGACGTGGCACCTAGATCTCACGGCCACATGATCCCTGTGGGGGCTGAACTGGAAGAAGAGGGGGAGGAGGACATTAGAGCACAGGCAATGTGTAGCCAAATGGGTGGTTTTTCTACTCAGCTGACAGGACAGGAGGAGCAGGAGCAGCCAGAGGAGCTACAGGGCGATGAGGAAGACGAGACAGAGGACTCGGACATGCCGTGGCAGTATGCAGTGGAGATGGAGGCAGGGAGTCCCTCTGAGTCACTTGCACAAATGGCCCGATGCATGCTCACTTGCTTGCGTAGTGACAGCCGAATTGTCACCATTCGGCAGAGAGATGACTTCTGGCTCTCCACCTTGTTGGACCCTTGCTACCGGTCCAGAATGGGGGCTTTTTTATACACCCACCGAGAGGGAGGAGAAACTGAACTACTACAGAGACATCCTATGTAGTCAGTTTTCCGCTGGCTATATGTGCCATCGTCCTCTCGCAGGTCTGACCGGGGAGCCCTCAGCGCTCATGTTCCAATGCAATGGATGCTTGGGAGGGGTGGGGTGGCAGGAGCAGTTCCAGTTCCATCAGCAGCAGCCTGAGTCTACAGTTGCTGATGAGAAGCTTTCTTTACTAGTTTAGTGAAGAAACTACTTACCAGCAGCAGCAGGTAGACCTGGAGCAGGACCTGTAGCAGCAGGTGGTGGCATACTTGGACAGCACCCTGCCAACCCACATTGAAGATCCGCTGGACTACTGGGTAGACAAACTGGATTTGTGGCCGCAACTAGCAGAGTTTGCCCTGGAAAAACCATCCTGCCCGGCCAGTAGTGTGGCATCATAGCGGGTGTTTAGTGTGGCGGGGACCATAGTTAGCCGAAGGAGAACTCACCTGTCCACCAAAAATGTGGAGAGACTGATCTTTGTCAAGATGAATCAGACGTGGATCAGGCAGGATTTCCAACCACCAATTCCTGATGCATCAGACTAGAACATCCATGGTGCCAAACCAACACTTTGATAAAAGAGACCGCTTTGGCCTGACTACCTGCCTTAGCTACTACTCTGTTGCTGCCACCCGCCTGATTCCACACATCTGATGCCAAGTGCTCCTTCTTTCAGCCACCTTGATCAGCGGGTACTGATATTGTCACCCACCTTCCCACTCTGTCACCGGGTCACTTTGTGGTCTTCTGATGCTGCTGCTGCCATCTCCACACTATGTCACCTTTCCACTCTGTGGTATCCTGATGCTGATGCCATATCCATATTATGTCACCTTGCCACTCTGTGGTCTCCAGATGCTGCTGCTGCCATCTCCACACTGTCACCTTGCCACTCTGTGGTATCCTGATGCTGATGCCATATCCATATTATGTCACCTTGCCACTCTGTGGTCTCCTGATGCTGCCAATAGCGTGGAGTGGCAAGGTGACATAGTGTGGAGATGGCAGCAGCAGCATCATCAGACAACAGAGTGGCAAGGTGACATAATGTGGATATGGCAGCAGAAACAGCAGCAGGATGCTGCCATCTCCACACTGTCACCTTGCCACTCCACACTATTTCACCTTGCCACTCTGTGGTCTCCTGATGCTGCCATCTCCACACTATGTCACCTTGCCACTCCGTGGTATCCTCCTGCTGCTGTTTCTGCTGGTGTTTCTGCTGCCATATCCACATTATGTCACCTTGCCACTCTGTTGTCTGATGATGCTGCTGCTGCCATCTCCACAATATGTCACCTTGCCACTCCGTGGTATCCTCCTGCTGCTGCTGCCATATCCACATTATGTCATCTTGCCACTCTGTGGTCTGATGCTGCTGCTGCCATCTCCACACTATGTCACCTTGCCATTCTGTGGTCTCCTGATGCTGCTGCCATATCCACATTATGCCACCTTGCCACTCTGTGGTTGGATGATGCTGCTGCTGCCATCTCCACACTATGTCACCTTGCCACTTTGTGGTCTCCTGATGCTGCTGCCATATCCACATTATGTCACCTTGCCCCTCTGTGGTCTCCAGATGCTGCTGCTGCCATCTCCACACTGTCACCTTGCCACTCTTTGGTATCCTGATGCTGCTGCTGCCATCTCCACGCTATTTCACCTTGCCACTCTGTGGTCTCCTGATGCTGCCATCTCCACACTATGTCACCTTGCCACTCCGTGGTATCCTCCTGCTGCTGCTGCGATATCCACATTATGTCATCTTGCCACTCTGTGGTCTGATGCTGCTGCTGCCATCTCCACACTATGTCACCTTGCCACTCTGTGGTCTCCTGATGCTGCCATCTCCACACTATGTCACCTTGCCACTCTGGTATCCTTCTGCTGATGCTGCCATCTCCACACTATGCCACCTTGCCACTCTGTGGTATCCTCCTGGTGTTTCTGCTGCCATATCCACATTATGTCATCTTGCCACTCTGTGGTCTGATGCTGCTGCCATCTCCACACTATGTCACCTTGCCATTCTGTGGTCTCCTGATGCTGCTGCTGCCATATCCACATTATGTCACCTTGTCACTCTGTGGTATCCTTCTGCTGCTGCTGCCATATCCACATTATGCCACCTTGCCACTCTGTGGTTGGATGATGCTGCTGCTGCCATCTCCACACTATGTCACCTTGCCACTTTGTGGTCTCCAGATGCTGCTGCCATATCCACATTATGTCACCTTGCCACTCTGTGTTCTCCTGTGCTGCTGCTGCCGCAATCTCCACACTAAATCACTTTGCCACTCTGTGGTCTCCTGATGCTGTTGCTGCTGCCATCTCCACACTATGTCACATTGCCACTCTGTGGTATCCTCCTGCTGCTATTTCTGCTGCCATATCCACATTATGTCACCTTGCCACCCTGTGGTATCCTCCTGCCGCTACTTCTGCTATATCCACATTATGTCACCTTGCCACTCTGTGGTCTGATGCTGCTGCTGCTGCCATCTCCACACTATGTCTCCTTGCCACTCTGTGGTATCCTCCTGCTGCTGCTGCCATCTCCACACTATGTCACCTTGCCACCATGTGGTATCCTCCTGCTGCTGCCATGTCCACACTGTCACCTTGCCACTCTGTGGTATCCTCCTGCTGATGCTGCCATCTCTACATGCTGCTGCTACTGCCATCCCCACACTATGTCACCTTGCCACTCTGTGGTATTCTCTTGCTGCTGCCACCTCCACACTATGTCACCTTGCCACTCTGTGGTATCCTCCTGATGATGCTGATGCTACCATCTTCACATTATGTCACCTTGCCACTCTGTGGTCTGATGATGCTGCTGCTGCCATCTCCACACTATATCACCTTGCCACTCTGTGGTCTTCTGATGCTGCTGCTACTGCCGTTTCCACACTATGTCACTTTGTCACTCTGTGGTATCCTCCTGATGCTGCTGCTGTTGCCGACAACTCAGCACTCTGTTATTGGGCCACTCTGTGGTCTCCTCATGATGCTTCTGCAGTGTCCTTAAACACACTGCTTAATACTGTGATTGTGTTTCATGTAAATTGTGCTTGTATAGGAGTTCCAACAAAGTTGCACAGGGAGGGGGAGGCTCTAACAAGCCTCCCAGGGCTGACTCCGCCCTGCACACAGTACAGAGGAGAAGGAGAAGTAGGTCAGTGTGTGTGTGTGATGTCTGAGGACAAAGCTGCACCTCAGCAGCCATCTTGGAGAGGAACAAAAACTCCAAAGATAGTTCCATGTACCAGCCCATAGAAGGTAAAGATTACAGAAGAACCAGGCAACTCAGAGAGGAAGTGAGAATATTGGCTAAGGAAGGTAACTGTTGTTTATCAGGCTCTAGTCTCCGTTGCATTAGATGGAGATATTCTAAGCTACAAGCTGCCCACCATAATAAAGGAAAGAAAGGCCATCTGTGAGAACATAGTAATCCTAGAGAGGATACATAAGTATGTGATTATACAGTACAGCAGACATAGTACATCCCTACAGCCTGGAGAAACAAGGGAGAAAGATTGATTTGTATAGAGTGAAACTACCCCTTATGCAACTTTTGGAAACTAATCTGAATCACTGTAAAAGCTGCCTTGCTATAAATGACTTTTGCATATGTTGATAACCTTTGGATCAGCTTCAGTAAAGTACTGGGAGTTTGTTAAGAAACTTTGTCTCTTTTTTCCACATCATCTCCCATTTGCACCTCACAGTGCTGGCATCACGAACACAGGGTCCTAGCCACCAAAGCACCCTAAGCATACCCATAACCATCAAGGGCACCTCAACTTCCATCTGGCTGGTGTTCCCTGCAATAGAGAGTGCCCCGGAGTATTTAGTGCTGTCTTCCTCATTACTGCATGCTGACCCAGGGAGCTACAAAACCGTGAGTATGACTACTACCCCCATCAGCCCAACGTGCACTCACATACTGCCCCTGCGGTCTGGTCCACTGCACTTCCACCTCACCACTATGTTAAAGGTCCACCCTCCCCACTTCATGACTGGGCCACTATTTTGCCTTTCGGCCTGGCTGACATCATCATTTATTGACCTTTATTCTGATCTGTCAGAAGGAAGGAAAAATGAGAAGCACAATGATTCCAGTCTGTGAAGCAGCTATAAGGCCTGTATGGTCCCATCAGAATTGGCTTTTGATTTGGTAGCCAAAAGCAGGAGTGGGTAGAAAACACAGAAGACATGCAAATATTCCATTCACGTGTCATCTCTGTTTTACGTCCACTCCTGTTTTTTTTGACCATAGCAATATTGATGGATTATTGAGCAAATGCTGACCGAGTGAAGGCATATGCTCCACAGACAGGATCTGTTTTTTGAGGGGTTATTGTTCTAATGGATCAGAGGAAAGGAAAACTAATCAGTGAAGTCCACACAAACTTACTGCTGACACCCTCTCCACTCTGTCAGGGGGGCTCTACTTGTATAAGTTTTTACTAGAACAGTGTCACAAAGAGAGGGAGGGGATGGTGCACCACTGACTCCACCCACACCCCTGTCCTTGCCTACTTGAACTATTCGTCCTAGGCGGTGTTCCCTAGCCTTGGTAAGTGTGGAGGGACAAACAAGACAGACAAACATAGAATGGTCAACAAGCCGAGTCAGAACCAGGAGATAACTACAGTAGCAGTGGATTAGCAAAGACGAGTCAAAAACAAGCCAAAGTAAAAAACCAGGAGAAGCGAAGCAGACACAAGGAGCAAGTAAGGACGGAGACGATCAACAAGTCGGGAGTCAAAAGCCACGGAATAACACTGATGAACTCTGGAAAGGACCTTATTCACAGGCAACCTGTGGGCAGCAGGTTGCCTGTATATATAGTGGGGAAGAGGAGTCATGTAACGTGGCCAGCACCACATGACTCATTCCCCTGCAACCAGCCGAGCACAGAGTGCTCAGCTCGGCGCTCAGACTCCTTACAGTTGCCATGGGAGTGGAGGACGCCGACCGCGCTAAGGAGGTGGGTGCTGAGGAGACGAGGATGGGGGAACGTGAAGCCGGCGCCTCGTGACAGTACCCCAACTTTTACAAGTGGCCACCGAACCCAAAGTCACCGGAGATGGTTTGTCAGGATGATCATGATGAAACTTTTTAATCAACCTAGTCGCATGAATTCACTGGTACCCAGGACCTTTCCTCAGGTCCATAACCCTTCCAATGAACTAGGTATTGAAATGAGTTTCAAACTCTACTGACGTCAATGATTTTAGAAATGACTAATCCTGTACCGGGGGAGGGGCTGCCTGCGATGGAATTACGGGCGAAACATATTTCTTAAGTAAAATACATTGTGAATATGGAACGAATCTGGCAGCTTCAACCTAAAAGATACAGGATTAATAACGTTGAGGATTTCATATGGACCAATAAAACGTGGTGCAAACTTCCTGGATGACACCTTTAGCGACAAATTTTTGGTGGACAGCCAAACCTTTTCTCCGACCTGAAAGTCCACCCCTCTGGAACGCTTCCTATTAGCCTTAATTCTCTGATCCTCCTGAGCTTTTTCAAGGTTCAGTTGAACCCCAGCACAGACTGTGCACAGTTTTGACGTTACCCTAAGAGCTTCAGGGTTAGGTGAAGGATAAGATGAACAAGAATGAAACCGAGGGTGGAAACCAAAATTGGAGACACCCCAGTGGAAGAGTTCACACGTAGGGATGAGCGAACCCGAACTGTATAGTTCGGGTTCGTACCGAATTTTGGGGTGTCCGTGACACGGACCCGAACATTTTCGTAAAAGTCCGGGTTCGGTGTTCGGCGCTTTCTTGGCGCTTTTTGAAAGGCTGCAAATCAGCCAATCAACAAGCAACATACTACTTGCCCCAAGAGGCCATCACACAGTGGCGTACCGCCCATAGAGGCAGACCACGCCACTGCTATGGGGCCCGCGGCACTGGGGGGCCCGTAGCGCAGAGAAGGCCCCGCCCACACTATTTGGCCCCGCCCACTCATTACATGCAGCCGGCTATGCGGCTGCTTTTCTCCAGCCCCAACTCATCTTCCGCAATCGCCGCCAAGCCGAAGTGGGCCCCCCCCCGTTTGACCTGATCCTGACCTGACCTCCTCCTGACCTGATCCTGACAGTCTGCTTACACGGAATCAGGATCAAACCAGCCCTGCATGTAGCGCTCGAGCCGCTGGCCAATCAGCACAAGGCAACTCTGTTGAGGCAGCTGCTGATTGGCCAGTGGCGCAAGGGGGCGGGAGAATCGGCTCAAACTTCGCCGCCAGAGTAGTGCCAGCTGAGAAGTAGAGACGAAGAAGAAGAAGGCAGGTTCTGAACTGAAGCACCGGCTGTGTCCCTGGCTGGCCTGAACTGAAGTAAGTCAGATTCAGAACAAGTACCGTTCGTTCGTCCTGTCCTGCCGTGTCACTGCGTCTGCCTGCCAGCGCCTGCACAGGCTCAGACACACAAAGGAGCCGGGCTCATGTCCACTGCCACCAGGGTGAAGCTGCCTCCTGCCACTGCCCTGTCCCCTGTGCCCGGGGCTGAGTGATTATGTATGAAGGATGCGTCTAGGGCTGCTCTGGGTTGTAGCTGCTCTGATCTGTGCCATGTCAGAGCTGGGTGAGTGTTATTCCGCAGAGGGGGAGGAGGTGATGCTTCTGCTCCCTGACATCTGCCCTAATTACCCCCTAACCCTGTGGTGACCCTCTTCACATCTGCCATCAGTGGAGACCATCAGCAGCAGCAGCACCCCTGATCGTGCCATGCCCACACCCTGTACCCCTGATCGTGCCATGCCCACACCCTGTACCCCTGATCGTGCCATGCCCACACCCTGCACCCCTGATCGTGCCATGCCCACACCCTGCACCCCTGATCGTGCCATGCGCACACCCTGCACCCCTGATCGTGCCATGCCCACACCCTGTACCCCTGATCGTGCCATGCCCACACCCTGTACCCCTGATCGTGCCATGCCCACACCCTGTACCCCTGATCGTGCCATGCCCACACCCTGTACCCCTGATTGTGCCATGCCCACACCCTGTACCCCTGATTGTGCCATGCCCACACCCTGTACCCCTGATTGTGCCATGCCCACACCCTGTACCCCTGATTGTGCCATGCCCACACCCTGTACCCCTGATTGTGCCATAACGGTTTCAGTAGGTCAAGTATACATTTCTTTATTGGCAAATGGGGGTGTGGCAGGGGGAGGAGCCAGGACAGTGGGCGGGGTTAGGGGGCCCAAGTCAGATTCTTGCTATGGGGCCCAGTGATTTCTATGTACGCCCCTGCCATCACAGCCATGCCTACTATTGGCATGGCTGTGATTGGCCAGTGCAGCATGTGACCCAGCCTCTATATAAGCTTGGGTCACGTAGCGCTGCACGTCACTCTGCTGATACAAGCGTAGGGAGAGGTTGCAGCTGCGACGTTAGGGCGAGATTAGGCAGATTAACTCCTCCAAAAGACTTCATTCAGTGATCGATCTACAGCTGTGGATCATTGAAGTGCTGATATTCAATTGCTCACTTTTTTTATGGTGCCCAGAGCGTTTTTATAACACTTTTTTCTGGGGTGATCGGCGGCCATTTTGTGGCTTGTGGTGCGCCAGCACAAGCTACCACCAAGTACATTTAACCATCAATAGTGTGGTTATTTTTTGCTATATCCTACATCAGGGTCAAGCTTTCATCAAGTGCATTTAACCATCAATAGTGTGGTTATTTTTTGCTATATCCTACATCAGGGTCAAGCTTTCATCAAGTGCATTTAACCATCAATAGTGTGGTTATTTTTTGGCCATATGCTACATCAGGGGCAAGCTGAGCTTGTGTCACCCAAGTGCATTTAACTATCAATAGTGTGGTTATTTTTTGCTATATCCTACATCAGGGTCAAGCTTTCATCAAGTGCATTTAACCATCAATAGTGTGGTTATTTTTTGGACATATACTACATCAGGGGCAAGTTGAGCCTGTCACCCAGCGCCTAAAAAATAGGCCTCACATTTATATTCAACCAAATCTGTACTGTTTTAGCTGGTCAAGTTATTGTTTGTGACCGTGAAAGCACAGTTTTTGTTCTGGGTTGAAAAACAATTCCCAAATTTGCAATTCTCAAAATTAGTGGTTTCTGCTGTATCAGGCCTACTTTAAATCTATCCCTAAAAGGGTATATTAGATTCAAGGTGCTGATAGGGTCATTCTGAAAAACTTAACACACACGCTACAGTGCAGATCCAAGTCTAATTCTGTGATTAAACGTATACCTGTCACCCAGCGCCTAAAAAATAGGCCTCACATTGATATTCAGCTAAAACTGTCATTACTGGTGTGCCTGTATTAGTGTAATACGGTACCTAAATAGATAGCCAGATAGTGTTAGGTGTCTGTAAAAAAAGGCCTGAATTGGAATTCAATACATTGGCCCGAATAATATTTTTCTTATTGTGGTGAACGGTAACAATGAGGAAAACATCTAGTAAGGGACGCAGACGCAGACGTGGACATGGTCGTGGTGGTGTTAGTGGACCCTCTGGTGCTGGGAGAGGACGTGGCCGTTCTGCCACAGCCACACGTCCTAGTGTACCAACTACCTCAGGTCCCAGTAGCCGCCAGAATTTACAGCCATATTTGGTGGGGCCCAATGCCGTTCTAAGGAAGGTAAGGCCTGAGCAGGTACAGGCATTAGTCAATTGGGTGGCCGACAGTGCATCCAGCACGTTCACATTATCTCCCACCCAGTCTTCTGCAGAAAGCGCACAGATGGCAAATGAAATCCAAGCCCATCAGTCTGTCACATCACCCCCATGCATATCAGGGAAACTGTCTGAGCCTCAAGTTATGCAGCAGTCTCTTATGCTGTTTGAAGACTCTGCTGGCAGGGTTTCCCAAGGGCATCCACCTAGCCCTTCCCCAGGGGTGGAAGAGATAGAATGCACTAACGCACAACCACTTATGTTTCCTGATGATGATGACATGGGAATACCACCTCAGCACGTCTCTGATGATGACGAAACACAGGTGCCAACTGCTGCGTCTTTCTGCAGTGTGCAGACTGAACAGGAGGTCAGGGATCAAGACTGGGTGGAAGACGATGCAGGGGACGATGAGATCCTAGACCCCACATGGAATGAAGGTCGTGCCACTGACTTTCACAGTTCAGAGGAAGAGGCAGTGGTGAGACCGAGCCAACAGCGTAGCAAAAGAGGGAGCAGTGGGCAAAATCAGAACACCCGCCGCCAAGAGACTCCGCCTGCTACTGACCGCCGCCATCTGGGACCGAGCACCCCAAAGGCAGCTTCAAGGAGTTCCCTGGCATGGCACTTCTTCAAACAATGTGCTGACGACAAGACCCGAGTGGTTTGCACGCTGTGCCATCAGAGCCTGAAGCGAGGCATTAACGTTCTGAACCTTAGCACAACCTGCATGACCAGGCACCTGCATGCAAAGCATGAACTGCAGTGGAGTAAACACCTTAAAAACAAGGAACTCACTCAGGCTCCCCCTGCTACCTCTTCTGCTGCTGCCGCCGCCTCGGCCTCTTCCTCCGCCTCTGGAGGGACGTTGGCACTTGCCGCCCAGCAAACATGGGATGTACCACCAACACCACCACCTGCGTCACCAAGCATCTCAACCATGTCACACGGCAGCGTTCAGCTCTCCATCTCACAAACATTTGAGAGAAAGCGTAAATTCCCACCTAGCCACCTTCGATCCCTGGCCCTGAATGCCAGCATTTCTAAACTACTGGCCTATGAAATGCTGTCATTTAGGCTGGTGGACACAGAGAGCTTCAAAAGGCTCATGTCGCTTGCTGTCCCACAGTATGTTGTTTCCAGCCGCCACTACTTCTCCAAGAGAGCCGTGCCTTCCCTGCACAACCAAGTATCCGATAAAATCAAGTGTGCACTGCGCAATGCCATCTGTGGCAAGGTCCACCTAACCACAGATACGTGGACCAGTAAGCACGGCCAGGGACGCTATATCTCCCTAACTGCACACTGGGTAAATGTAGTGGCGGCTGGGCCCCAGGCGGAGAGCTGTTTGGCGCACGTCCTTCCGCCGCCAAGGATCGCAGGCCAACATTCTTTGCCTCCTGTCTCCTCCTCCTCCTACTCAGCTTCCTCCTCCTCTTTTTCCACCTGCTCATCCAGTCAGCCACACACCTTCACCACCAACTTCAGCACAGCACGGGGTAAACGTCAGCAGGCCGTTCTGAAACTCATATGTTTGGGGGACAGGCCCCACACCGCACAGGAGTTGTGGCGGGGTATAGAACAACAGACCGACTAGTGGTTGCTGCCGGTGAGCCTCACGCCTGGCCTGGTGGTGTGCGATAATGGGCGAAATCTCGTTGCAGCTCTGGGACTAGCCGGTTTGACGCACATCCCTTGCCTGGCGCATGTGCTGAATTTGGTGGTGAAGAAGTTCATTCACAACTACCCCGACATGTCATAGCTGCTGCATAAAGTGCGGGCCGTCTGTTCGCGCTTCCGGCGTTCACACCCTGCCGCTGCTCGCCTGTCTGCGCTACAGCGTATGGAGTTTCAGCTGCAGCACGCACGGGTCAGTCGCACTGCGGATCAGCCCCACTTCACCACCAATGACTGGGCCTCCATGCGAGACCTGTGTGCCCTGTTGCGCTGTTTCGAGTACTCCACCAACATGGCCAGTGGCGATGACGCCGTTATCAGCGTTACAATACCACTTCTATGTCTCCTTGAGAAAACACTTAGGGCGATGATGGAAGAGGAGGTGGCCCAGGAGGAAGAGGAGGAAGAGGGGTCATTTTTAGCACTTTCAGGCCAGTCTCTTCGAAGTGACTCAGAGGGAGGTTTTTTGCAACAGCAGAGGCCAGGTACAAATGTGGCCAGACAGGGCCCACTACTGGAGGACGAGGAGGACGAGGATGAGGAGGAGGTGGAGGAGGATGAGGATGAAGCATGTTCACAGCGGGGTGGCACCCAAAGCAGCTCGGGCCCATCACTGGTGCGTGGCTGGGGGGAAACACAGGAAGATGACGATACGCCTCCCACAGAGGACAGCTTGTCCTTACCTCTGGGCAGACTGGCACACATGAGCAACTACATGCTGCAGTGCCAGCGCAACGACAGCAGAGTTGCCCACATTTTAACGTGTGCGGACCACTGGGTTGCCACCCTGCTGGATCCCCGGTACAAAGACAATGTGCCCACCTTACTTCCTACACTGGAGCATGATAGGAAGATGCGCGAGTACAAGCGCACGTTGGTAGACGCGCTACTGAGAGCATTCCCAAATGTCACAGGGGAACCAGTGGAAGTCCAAGGCGAAGGCAGAGGAGGAGCAAGAGGTCGCCAACGCAGCTGTGTCACGGCCAGCTCCTCTGAGGTCAGGGTTAGCATGGCAGAGATGTGGAAAAGTTTTGTCACCACGCCACAGCTAACTGCACCACCACCTGATACGGAACGTGTTAGCAGGAGGAAACATTTCACTAACATGGTGGAACAGTACCTGTGCACACCCCTCCACGTACTGACTGATGGTTCGGCCCCATTCAACTTCTGGGTCTCCAAATTGTCCACGTGGCCAGAGCTAGCCTTTTATGCCTTGGAGGTGCTGGCCTGCCCGGCGGCCAGCGTTTTGTCTGAACGTGTATTCAGCGCGGCAGGGGGCGTCATTACAGACAAACGCAGCCGCCTGTCTACAGCCAATGTGGACAAGCTGACGTTCATAAAAATTAACCAGGCATGGATCCCACAGGACCTGTCCATCCCTTGTGCAGATTAGACATTAACTACCTCCCCTTAACAATATATTATTGTACTCCAGGGCACTTCCTCATTTAATCCTATTTTTATTTTTATTTTACCATTATATTGCAGGGCAACCCAAAGTTGAATGAACCTCTCCTCTGTCTGGGTGCCTGGGCCTAAATATGTGACAGTGGCCTGTTCCAGTGGTGGGTGACGTGAAGCCTGATTCTCTGCTATGACATGAAGACTGATTCTGTGCTGACATGAAGCCAGATTCTCTGTTACGGGACCTCTCTCCTCTGCCTGGGTGCCTTGGCCTAAATATGTGACAGTGGCCTGTTCCAGTGGTGGGTGACGTGAAGCCTGATTCTCTGCTATGACATGAAGACTGATTCTGTGCTGACATGAAGCCAGATTCTCTGTTACGGGACCTCTCTCCTCTGTCTGGGTACCGGGGCCTAAATATGTGACAGTGGCCTGTTCCATTGGTGGGTGACGTGAAGCCTGATTCTCTGCTATGACATGAAGACTGATTCTGTGCTGACATGAAGCCAGATTCTCTGTTACGGGACCTCTCTCCTCTGTCTGGGTGCCGGGGCCTAAATATGTGACAGTGGCCTGTTCCAGTGGTGGGTGATGTGAAGCCTGATTCTCTGCTATGACATGAAGACTGATTCTGTGCTGACATGAAGCCAGATTCTCTGTTATGGGACCTCTCTCCTCTGTCTGGGTGCCGGGGCCCAAATATGTGACAGTGGCCTGTTCCAGTGGTGGGTGACGTGAAGCCTGATTCTCTGCTATGACATGAAGACTGATTCTGTGCTGACATGAAGCCAGATTCTCTGTTACGGGACCTCTCTCCTCTGTCTGGGTGCCGGGGCCCAAATATGTGACAGTGGCCTGTTCCAGTGGTGGGTGACGTGAAGCCTGATTCTCTGCTATGACATGAAGACTGATTCTCTGCTGACATGAAGCCAGATTCTCTGCTATGGCATGAAGAGACTGATTCTCTGCTGACGTTTTAATTCATTTCCCTATCCACATTTGTTTGCAGGGGATTTACCTACATGTTGCTGCCTTTTGCAGCCCTCTAGCTTTTTCCTGGGCTGTTTTTCAGCCTTTTTAGTGCCGAAAAGTTCGGGTCCCCTTTGACTTCAATGGGGTTCAGTTTCGGGCCGAACTTCTCGAACCCGAACATCCAGGTGTTCGCTCAACTCTATTTACACGGTTATTAACGACGAACTCCGCCAAAGAGAGGCATTTTACTCATAACTGCTGGTTATCAGAGATGTAAGATCTTAGAAATTGTTCAACAGCCTGATTAAGCCGTTCGGTTTGTCCATTGGTCTCGGGATGAAAAGCTGACGAAAAGGACAAAGATATCTCACATCTCTGACAAAAAGCTCTCCAAAATTTGGAGACAAACTGAACACCCATGTCAGACACAATGTTTTCAGGAACTCCATGCAATCGTACCACTTGTTCCATAAACACAGAAGCCAGAGTCTTGTCATTCGGGAGCTTTGCTAGAGGAACGAAGTGTACCATTTTACTGAATCTATTGACCACTACCCAAATCATTGACTTACCCTCAGAGGGTGGCAAGTCAGTAATGAAATCCATGAAAATGTGTGACCAGGGTTTACTAGGAATGGGTAGTGTTCATAACTCACCAGGAGGACGCATTCTTGGAATCTTGGACTTGGCACATACCTCACAAGCAGAGACATAAGACCTGACATTCCTAGAAAACGTTGGCCACCAATAAGACCTGGACCCGAGTTCTCTGGTGCCCTCAATACCGGGATGCCCACAAAAAACAGAATCATGACACTCACCAAGCAGCCGGAGATGGAAATGCCCAAAAACAAAAAACTTATCTGTAGGTGTCTGTGCCAGAGCTAGATGTTGCTTTGCCTCAATATGAGATGCAAGATCCGGGGATAATGCTGCCACAATGATGTTAGCTGGTAAGATGGGTTCAGAAGGAATGTCAGGGGGTTGAAATGAACAAAAGCTTCGAGACAAGGCATCAGCCTTCTCATTCTTACTTCCTGGCCTAAAAGTAATAGAGAAGTTAAAACGCGTGAAGAATAATGCCCATCTAGATTGACGAAGATTCAGCCTTTTTGCAGACTCAAGAAACAATACAGTTTTAAGGTCAGTGACAACAGTGATACAATGTTTGGCCCCCTCTAAAAAATGTCCCCACTCCTCAAAAGCCCATTTGATGGCTAACAATTCCCAATTACCAATATCATAGTTCCTCTCAGTGGGAGAGAACTTCCGTGAGAAAAACTCACAAGGTCTTAAATTAGTGAGGTTAGAGGGTCCCTGGGAAAGAACAGTCCCCACCCTATCCTAAGAAGCATCCACCTCCACTATGAAAGGTTTCTCTTGATCTGGCTGAATCAAGACTGGGACGTTCCTAAAAGGTCTTTTATAGGTTTCAAAGGCTTCAATGGCCTCCAAAGGCCAGTTAACAAGATCCGCCCCCTTCTTAGTAAGGTCGGTCAAGGGTTTAGAAATTACCAAAATAATTTTGATAAACTTACGGTAATAATTGGAGAATCCTAAAAAGCTCTGTAAGGCTTTTAGGGATGACAGTCTCACCCAGTCTAAAATAGCTTGTACCTTACCAGGATCCATTTTAAACGCGTGTGGAGTGAGGACATAGCCAAGATGCAAAATTTATTGTACCCCAAAAATGCATTTTTCTAACTTAGCAGATAGTTGATTTTGTCTTACAATATCAAGTACTTGTCTGATATGCATAACATGAGAATCCAAACTCGAAGAAAAAATCTAAATATCAAGATACACAATCATAAATTTGCCAATAAATTCCCTGAAAATGTCATTCATGAAATTTTGAAAAACTGCAGGAGCATTACTAAGCCAAAAAGGCATGACCAAATATTCAATTGTCCTTCCGGAGTGTTAAAAGCAGTTTTCCATTCGTCCCCTTCTTTAATTCAAACTAAGGCTACTTTCACACTAGCGTTCAGAGCGGATCCGTCTGCTGTCTGCACAGACAGATCCGCTCCTATAATGCAGACGTTTGGATCCGTTCAGAACGGATCCGTCTGCATTATAGCTTAGAAAAAATTCTAAGTGTGAAAGTAGTTCAGACGGATCCGTCCAGACTTTACATTGAAAGTCATTGGGGGACGGATCCGTTTGAAGATTGAGCCATATTGTGTCATCTTCAAACGGATCCGTCCCCATTGACTTACATTGTAAGTCTGGACGGATCCGCTTGCCTCCGCACGGCCAGGCGGACACCCGAACGCTGCAAGCAGCGTTCAGGTGTCCGCTTGCTGAGCGGAGCGGAGGCTGAATGCTGCCAGACTGATGCATTCTGAGCGGATCCGCGTCCACTCAGAATGCATGCGTTCGGGGCCGCTTGTGAGCCCCTTCAAACGGAGCTCACAAGCGGAGCCCCGAACGCTAGTGTGAAAGTAGCCTTAATTGTATGCGCCTCTCAAATCGAGTTTGGAAAACCATGAAGCCCCCAGAACCTGATTGAACAGATCGGGCATTAAAGGAAGGAAATATTGATTCTTAATGGTGATCTTGTTCAATTCCTGATAGTCAATACAGGGTCTAAGGCCTCCGCCCTTTTTCTTTTACAAAAAAGAACCCCGCCCTCATAGGAGACACAGAGGGTCGAATGTGTCCTTTAATCAGACTTTCCTTAACATATTCTCTCATGGAATTGTGTTCAGGACCAGATACATTATATATACGCCCCTTAGGAATCCTAGACCCTCCCACTAGTTCAATAGCGCAGTCATATGGTCTATGGGGGGGTAAGCTCTCGGGGTCAGATGAGGAGAATACATCCATATATTCCTCGATGAATGGAGGTAATGTCTTGGATTCTGCTGAGATCCCTGCTTGCACAAAAGATAAACAAGAATCACATTTAGGGCCCCATTTTTCAACCTCCCCTCTTGTCCAATTTATCACTGGGTTATGCAATTGGAGCCAGGGCATACCTAAAACCCCATCAACGGGTACATTTTCCAAGATTAACAGAGAGCAATTCTCAGTATGACACACCCGTACAGTTAAAGTTATTTCAGGAGTGTAAAACTTGATCATTCCTCCCAATAATGGGGTGGAATCTATGGCTACCATGTAAACAGGGCTGGAAAGGGTAAACATGGGGATCCCCACCTGAAGAGCAAACTTGAGATCAATAAAGTTAGCGGCAAATTCAGAGTCGATAAATACATTTCCTGAACGCTTGTTAGGCCCTAATGAAATAGTAACGGGTACTAATAATTTACTTTTAACCAGCCAGGGAGTACCTTGTCTTTAGATCCCCCAGTTTTGGGTGATCTTCCAGAAGGAGGGATCTTGGGACACTGCCGGATCCAATGATCAGAGTCGCCACTGTAAAAACAAGTATCATGGCTGCGGCGTTGGTCTCTTCTGGTCATACAGATCTTCATGGGTTCATCAGCAAAAGGCTCGGACTTCATTCCCATGGGACAGAGCTCTGGTTTGGACATAACCTGGGGAGAAAACAAATGTTCCCGCTGTCTCTCCCTAATGCGTCTGTCCAGTCTTACCGCAAGAGTCAAGGTTTCTTCCAAGGTCTCAGGGGAAGGACAACCTACACGCATATCTTTAAGAGTCTGAGACAAACCAGATCTGAACTGACTTTTCAGAGCAGGTTCATTCCAACCAGATGGAATGCACCATTTTCTAAACTGAGTACAGTATTCCTCTACCGGTCGGTCACCTTGCACCAAAGCTTTCAACTGACTCTCTGCTACAGTTGCTTTGTCAAGTTCATCGCATAGCAGCCCTAGGGCCTGAAAAAACACATCAACTGACCCAAGACACAGCGAGTCAGTGGGTAATGAACAGGGATATTATAATTACCACTCTCTGTGGCCCGAGGCCAGAAGAATGGGGTCGCAGTCTGAAATATAGTTTGCAACTCTCCTTAAAGGTTAGAAAACTTTTGCGGTCCCCCGAGAACCGCTCAGGAAGTTTAACGTGGGGTTCCACCTGTAAAGCGGAAGGAGGGGAGACAGTGACGTTATGGCCAGCTTCTTGAACTTGTAACCTCTCTCCTAGCTCCTGAACAACATGGGCCAGGTTCAGGACACGATCTGTCAGATTTTGCAGGGGATTCATAGGAGTAAAGTGGGCCTGTGAATCTGTCACAAAGAGAGGGAGGGGATGGTGCACCACTGACTCCACCCATACCTCTGTCCCTGCCTACTTGTACTATCCTTCCTAGGTAATGGAGCACAACTGGATGGCGTTCCCTAGCCTTGGTAAGTGCGGAGGAACAAACAAGACAGAAAAACATAGAATGGTCAACAAGCCGAGTCAGAAACAGGAGATAACTACAGTACCAGTGGATTAGCAAATATGGGTCAAAAACAAGCCAAAGTCAAAAACCAGGAGAAGCGAAGCAGACACAAGGAGCAAGCAAGGACAGAGACAATCAACGAGTCGGGAGTCAAAAGCCACAGAATAGCACTGAGGAACTCTGGAAAGGACCTTATTCACAAAGGACCTGTGTATATAGTGGGGAAAAGGAGTCATGTGACATGACCAACTCGGTGCTCGGATTCCTTACAGTTGCCATGGGAGTGGAGGACGCCGACCGCGCTAAAGAGGTGAGAGCGGCCGGGTCCTCCCCCCCCCCCTTTTGCTGTGGAGACGAGGACGCAGCACATGTCCTCGCTCCGTACAAGCCACAGGGCGCCGGCGGAACTGAGGAGGGGGAACGTGAAGGCGGTGCCTCATGACAAACAGGTTCTGTAGACATCTATGTGGAATCAGCTGACGAGGGTGTAAAAGGACTGCGCTTCTTCTTGACGCTAACTTCGAGCTGTAAGGCTGAGTTGATACTTCAGTTATTTGGTCAGTTTTGGCCCCGTGACTGCCCAAATAAGTGAAGTACAGATGAAGCAGCGCTAGCGATCATTCTTTTTCATAGCGTTACTAACCAATCGCGACTTCTGCTTTCACTCGGAACAAAACAATTGTAATAGCAATACACAACAAGACCAGTAGATGGCAGTGTTAACCTAAAGTACATACAGTAATGACTGAGTAGTAAATCACACCTGTGACTTCCCCATAATGAAGTAATAAATAATTGGCCCCTCCTGTGACTTCCCTATCTGAAGCTACTGTACACCTCATTTTATGTGATAATATATATGCCTCTTGGCGGCCGCATCTACCCAGCTCTGCTCTTAGGCCAGATTGACAGAGGGCAAGCGGGCACCATGGTGTTGCCTTAGGATGGGGGCTCTTTGGATGGGAGGAATGAGTGGGCACGTTCTGTTACCTTGGGGTTTGTTGAACAATCAGCGGGCAATGTGGCATTACCCGCAGAGGGGGTGAGAGGAGATGAGCGGGCACAATGGCAGAGGAACAAGTGATAAGCGAGCCTAGTGTGGCAGCCGCTATGCAGTTAACCCCTCTTCTTCCACAGGTTTTTCCCCGATAAGGACTTTTTGGGCTGGGATCCAAAGCAGCGCAGGGACAGCCCGGTGCAGTTGGAGGAGGATCTCTTCAGTAGAAGCGCAGGAAGGAGTAAGGGCTAACTCTGCAAGCACTGTGGCTCCTGCACGCGGGCCATGTAAATACAAGCTGTGGACCAGAAGAAGGGGCTGCCCCTGGAGCAAAGCCGCTGATTATAGGGTTTATCGGTGGCTGTAGGATCCGCACCGCTTATTTTCAATGTTTTAGAGAGCCTATCTGATAACTAACCAGAAAATGACCCGATTCTGAGCTCTACCAGACTAGAAGAGGACTCTAAGCCACCAAGTGGTAATAGAGGAACTGAGCCATTGCACTCTATATTAATGAGGAAGCGCAAGTGGAGCAAAACAGCCCAAGATATGTAAGAGCTGCCAAAAGCCTACCGGTGACCGGCTGGTCATTCTACCTAAAGACAGCCTTATAGTAGGACATCATGCAGGAGTTGGTGGCCGAGTACCACAATTAAAGAAGACCAAGAAGCAGACCCAATCTGAGCCTGATCAACAGAATTTGTCACTAGGAAAATCTTCTATGAGCTGTGAGAACGAGCTTAGTTCGATGAATTCTTAGTCCTGATGAAGAGGAGACTGAGCCTATTACTGAATTGGATATCAGTGACCAGATGGTAAGCAGCCATGTTTGTCCCCACAAAATTTTTAAATGCAACAGGTCCATGAAGCTTCACCTGTTGAGTCATACAGCCACACAATGCGAGTTTTGTGGCTGTTGCCTACAGAAAAAGTAGCGTGCTGGTCGCTGGGCTTAGTGCCTTGTTTGTAGACTGCTCACTAAAGTTACATGCCTCCCTGATAGTGCTGTAGAGGATGTCCTTCCAAGTGATAAGATCTCAAAGGAGAAGGGCATGGCTTCTCTGCGACGGAAAATTAAGCAATCAAAGGCTATGAGAAATAGAAAAATCCAACCTTTCCTAAACGGAACAACCTTGGTGTTCATAGATGTGTGCATACTGGCGCTCAACCCTTTGCTTGCCATGATTGTCATTGCCGATTTCGACAGCCTGATCCTTCATCGGTACACACTAGTGTTGGGCGAGCATGCTCTGCCGAACACTAATTTTACTCGAGCATCGTGATGCTTGGCACATCGCGGTGTTCGGCCGAGCACCACGTGTGCTCGAGCGTGATGCTCGAGTCTCCTCCCCGCACGTTTGTTGGCTGCTTTGCAGCCAATAAACATGCAGGTAAGAACTGCCGTTCACTGTAATGCCGTAGCCATTTGGCTACTGGTATTATAGTGATTGGCTGGCCGGAACGCGTCATCGGGTACTATATAGTACTCGATGACACATGCTCGGCTCAGTCTTAGTCAGAGAGAGCTGTGCTGAAGAAGAAACAGATAGTGTAGGGAGTGAAATAGTACTATTTTATTGAAAAAACTTGTTAGAGACCCAAAACTCCTTTTAAGGACTATTGTTGTATCTGGCAGCAAAATATATTTTTAGCACAACCTGCGCTAAAGAGCTTGCAATTGTTTGGCCGCTGCAGACAGTGACATTATCTGCGCTACATCTCCTGTGTAACGTGTGCGCAGCCTAAAAATATCTGTGACATCCAGTATACTTTTTTCATAGACGGTGTACGCTGCGGACAGTTACAGTGCCTGCGCTACATCTCCTGTATAACGTTTGCTTATCCGATATATCAGTGACATTAATTCAGTGTCATTTTTTATTAGTCGCTGGTGACAGCGACATTACTTACGCTATACCTCCTGTATAACGTTTGCGCGTCCTAAATATCAGTGACATTAATTCTGTGTAATTTTTCATTAGCCGGGGGTGACAGCGACATTACTCGGGCTATACCTCCTGTGTAACGTGTGCGCATCCTAAAAATATCTGCGACATTCTGTGTACTTTAATTGCGCATACACTTACAAAACATGCGCTACTGTACGTGTGACATACTTGCAAGCATATATACCATTTAATATGCACAAGGCGAGCAGTAAGGGACGGGGAAGTAGTAGTGCTGCTGATGGTGCACGCAAAGTCCGTGGCCCTGGGCGCAGTGAAACTGTGTCTGCTGCCAGAGCTCAAGAAACACACTCATACACGATACCTAGCTTCATGTCCCAGTTTTCATGGTGGCACAGGACACCACTCTCGAAGTCAGACCAGTGCGACCAGGTGGTCGGTTGGATTGCAGCAGATAATGCTTCCAGTCGGTTAAGCACCACCCTGTCTTCCACAAAGTCTAGTCTCAGTAGCCAAGAATCTGGTCAACAGAATAGTTACCCTGATACTCCTTGCTCCCACCATGGAGAGTCTTGGCAAACAAGTAATCCAACATATCGGATATTCCGAGGAGCTCTTTTCATCGCCATTCCTTGAATTGGGCCTCTCAACAAGCTTGCTTGAAGAGGGACATGAGGAGAAATTGTGCCCTGATTCCCAAACTCTAGAGCATCCACAGTCACAAAAAGATGATGGTGGGGAACGGCAATTAGTGTTTCACGAGGTGGATGATGTCAATACATTAACCACAATTAGTGTCTCAAGAGGATGAGACACAGTTGTCAATAACTGAGGTTGTTGTTAGGTCAACAAGTCAGGAGAATAACCAGAGTGAGGAAGTGGAAGAGGAGATGGTGGACGATGAAGTCATTGACCCAACCTGGGAAGGTGGCAAGCTGAGCGAGGACAGCAGTACAGAGGGGGAGGGATCCGCAGCACCGCAACAGGCTAGAAGAGGCAGTGGGGTGGTAAAAGGGAGAAGGCGGGCCACACCAAACAGGCCTAAAACTGTTCCCCGGAGCACCCCCTTGCGGCAATCTACCTTGCCAAGGGGTAGGTGTTCCTCAGACTGGCGCTTTTTTGAGGAAAGTACGGACGATAAAAGAATTGTCATTTGCAACCTGTGCCATACCAAAATGAGCAAGGGCATGAACACTAGCAACCTCACCACGACCAGCATGATCCGCCACATGAGATCAAAGCACCCTAATAGGTGGGCCGAACGCCTGGGTCCATAATAAGTGTCTGCGGGTCACACCACTGCCTCCTCTTCCACTGTGTTACGTGCTGGCCAATCCCTGTCCATGACGCTGTCCCGGATGCCTCCTGCCATGCACCTGGACATTCAAAAGTACCATCAGCTAGCACATCCACTTCTGTGTCCCAGCGCAGCGTACAGTTGTCTATACCCCAGGCCTTTGAACAAAAGCGCAAATACCCAGCCACCCACCCACAGGCCATAGCACTAAATGCGCAGCTTTCCAAATTACTGGCCCTGAAAATGTTACCATTTAGGCTTGTGGACACTGAGGACTTCCGCAGCCTGATGTCGGTGGCCGTCCCTCGTTACGCAGTCCCCAGCCGCCACTATTTTTCAAGGTGTGCCGTGCCAGCCTTACACCAACATTTGTCCCTTAACATCACACGTGCCCTGAACAACGCAGTTACTGGGAAGGTCCACTTAACTACGGACACATGGACAACTGCTTTCGACCAGGGATGCTACATTTCCCTGACGGCACACTGGGTGAATGTTGTGGAGGCCGGGAGCGACTCGTACCCTGGGATGGCACAGACGCCAAGGATTGCGAGCCACAATTCCATCAGGGTTTCCGCCAGCACCTACATTAGTAGCTCCAACCCCCACTAGTAGCTCCTCCTCCGCCTCCTCCTCTTCCACTTCCACTTCCGAATTATCCTCGTGCAGCACCAGTCAGTCACCAGTTGGTAGCTGGAAGCAGTGTAGCACTGCAGTGGGGAAGCGGTAACAGGCCGGGCTGAAGCTGATCTGCCTAGCTGACAAACAGCACACCGCCGCAGACCTGTAGCAGGGCCTAAGAGACCAGACTGAGCTGTGGCTCTCTCCACTCAACCTAGAACCAGGCATGGTTGTCTCTGATAATGGCCGTAACTTGGTGGCGGCTTTGGAGCTCAGCAAGCTCACACACATACCATGCCGTTCCCACTTATTCAACCTTGTAGTTCAGCGGTTTCTAAAAACATACCATAATTTGCCTGAGCTACTTGTGAAGGTGCCCCGCGTGTGTGCACACTTCCGCAAGTCATCGACAGCATCAGCCAGTCTGTCAAAGCTGCAGCAGCGCTTGAAATTGCCAGCTCACCGGCTGTTGTGCGACGTGAGCATGCGGTGGAACTCCACTATCCACATGTTGACCAGGCTTTGTGAGCAGCAGAGGGCAGTTGTGGAATACCAGCTGCAACATGGTCATCGCCTTTCCTGTCAGCTTCCGCTTTTCGCAAGCGAGGAGTGGACATGGATGTCTGACCTGAGTTTTTACGCAACTTTGAGGAATCAACACAGGTGGTGAGCGGCGATAACACTATTATCAGTGTCACCATCCCACTTCTGAGTCTTATCAAACGCTCGCTGCTCACAATTAAGGATGATGCTGTGCATGTGGAAGAGGTGTAAATGGCGGAAGACATTACACAGGTTGATGATAGCCAGACCACTCTCAGTTCGTCTTCTCAGTGCTGAAGAGGAGAAGGAGGAGGAGCAGGAGATCGTTGTCTCAGCTACAGAGGGTAGTACCCATGGAACTTTAATTCCATCTGTTGTGCGTCGGTGGGCAGAAGAGGAAGAAGAGGATGAGGAGATTGGGAGTGATCCTTCTGATGACGACAGCGAAGTCTCGCCTGTTGGTACTCTGGCACACATGGCTGACTTCATGTTCGGCTGCCTTTCCCGCGACCCGCACATTATACGCATTTTAAACAACACAGATTACTGGTTGTTCACCCTTCTCGACCCCCGCTACAAAGAGAACTTCTCATCTCTTATTCCTGTGGTGGAGAGAACAAGCAAAATGGTGCAATACCAGAAGATCCTTGTTGAAAAATTGCTCCATAATTTTCCATCTTACTTGGCCAACCGAGGAGGGGAGACAAGGGGAACGCACAGCAGTTCCAACAGCAGCAGGGCAACAATTTCCAAAGCTTGGTAGAGTTTCATGACACCCCGCCGGCACCCTCACCCTGATATGCGGCCTACTGCCACAAGGAGAGAGAAATTTTGGAAGATGGTGAAGGAGTACATAGCAGACCGTGTCAGCATCCTCAATGATCCCTCAGTGCCTTACAACTACTGGGTGTCCAAGCTGGACTCGTGGCACGAACTGGCGCTCTACGCTTTGGAGGTGCTGGCCTGTCCTGCCACCAGCGTTTTGTCTGAGCGTGTATTTAGTGCTGCTGGTGGCATTATAACAGATAAGCGTATCCGCCTGTCAACTGAAAATGCTTACAGGTTAAGTCATAAAAATTAACAAGTCCTGGATTGACCATGACTTCTCAACTCCACCAGAGGAATGCTGATGAACATAAAGGCACTTTACATTTGTTGTTTTTAATGTAGTTAATAGACTGTATTCCCATGCACCTGTCATGCCCCACTCTGACGATGTGCGGAGGTCGGCCAGGATTGCAGCACGAGTTTAGTGTTTGTTTTGCAGTCGTGCTGGATCCGCCCCTCATCAGGTGCACTGGGTGGAGTCATTAGTTTAAATAGCTCCTCTGCCCAGTGCCCTGAGCGGATTATACTCATCATTGTGGTCTTGGAAGCTAGGAAGGAAGGTTGGCTGTCTGCTCCAGCTCAGGAAGATAAGTGTTGTTTCTAGTTGGTTGTTTTGTGTCATCTTTCCCATCCAGGTTCTGTGCGAGCAGGCTGCTCCTATTTCCCACTTCACCATCTCAGGGAATTCAGGGTTTTGTCAGCCCAGGCACGGGGACATCTCAGATCTACCTTCAAGATCTGTAGATGGGCTGAGCAGTGCAGAGAAAGAGGTCAGGGATTAGCTAGGAGGTGACCCTTCCCCTGTCTCTCGCCCAGAGCCTGGTTGGTTTGTTATCTGTTATACTGACTGCACACCCGCCGTGACAGCACCCCTTCCACCACAAACAAGGGTACATGGTTGAATCTTCCTTTTCTCAGCCTCCTCCTCCTCTTCCGTCATATCAACATGCATTGCTTATTCGTCACATATAATGCCCTCGCATATATGCTCTTTGAATATAATCTTTTTCAAGAGTCCGCTCACCAGCAGGCCCTCACTTCTAATTTTTTACAGGGTCCGCTCACCAGCAGGCCCGCAAATCAAATCTTTTACAGGGTCAGCTCACCTGCAGGCCCGCAACTCAATGTGAATAAAGCCCTCCTTTATGTGATATACAGGTTGTCTTGGACTGCCTGTTCCTTGTAATTTTTGGCACACTTGCACTTTATATACAAGTAAATATACAAGAAAGAATGTTTTCAATCAATTTTTCCTATAAAATCGATTTTTTACTCTGGTTTTGTGTGTAAAGCCTTAATTAAATTGTAGGCCTGGTGATCAGTTTAGGGCCTTTTAAGCAGCATCAGCAGCAGCATGGTGATAAAAATGAGTGGCAAGGTGACATGGTGTGGAGATGTCAGCATGAGGAGGCCACATAGTGGCACAATGACAGAGTCTGGATCAAAGACTGAGGCCACAGATTGTTGAGAAAGATGCAGATGGAAACAAATCTGTAGATCTGTATGACGGTCACCTGCAGATTAATGCAGCCATCAAAATCAAGTTGGGTTTGCCGGTTACACCTCAGTTCACCTGCAGGGTCGCAACTAAAATCTTTTACAGGGTCAGCTCAGCTGCAGGCCCACAACTCAAATCTTTTACTGGGTCAGCTCACATGCAGGCCCGCAACTCAAATCTTTTAAAGGGTCATCTCACATGCAGGCCCTCGCATAGAATTTTTTAGAGGGTCAGCTCAGCTGCAGGCCCTCGCATATAATGTTTTACAAGGTCAGCTCACCCGCAGGCACTCGCATAGAATGTTTTACAGGGTCAGCTCACCTGCAGGCCCGCAACTCATGCTGCCTTGCTTTGAAGTAGTAGCCGTATCCGTTTATCAGGCTCCCTCTTCGAAATCGAACAATGATTCCCCGTTACCGGTGGTCACCATGTTAGGCGCATAAAAGAACATTGAAAGTTGATAGGGAAGATATTCAAATTGATCGTAGACATCATGGGGACGTGCGATCAGGCAGAAGTTATCTAGAGTCAACAAAGTGGCAGCAGGGCTTCTCCTGTATAACGTTTCCTCATCCAAAATACCGCAGTGACATTCCCTGTAATTTTTTATTACTCCTTCCAATAACAGGGTATCTTAAGAGTCCTGTATTGTTATTTATCGTCACTACCTCCACGAGTCAGGAGTGTGTGATTTGCGGGCCACCCTGCTTGCCTTCCTTGGATGTAATAGCCGTTTCTCAGACTCCCTCTCCGGAATCAAGCACTGATTCCCCGTTAACCGGAGTTTACAATGGTTTTGAGCTGAAAATTACATTGAAAGTTAATAGGCCAGACATCCGAATGGGGGACGTGCCATCGGCCCCAGGTTAACTAGAGTCACCAAAGCAGCAGAAGGCCACCACCCATAATGTTTTAGATGGTCAGATCAGCAGGCCCTTGCTCCTAATGTTTTTGAGGGTCACTAGAAGGCCATTAATCATAATTTTTAAAGGGTGTGTATGATGCCCTCCTTTATGTGTAACTAAGGGTGTATCGGAGTGCCTCTTCCTTGTAATATTTGGCAGAACTTGCACTTTTTATACAAGTAAATATTCAGGAAAGAATGTTTTGTTTCTATCAATTTTTCCTCTAAAATCGATTCCCCCCTCCTTGGTTTTGTGTGTGTTATTGTCATTATGTAAAAGTGGCGTACTATTTGGACAACATAGTTCCCAGCAGCGACCAGTGAGTCCAAGATGCATCTATACATCCTCCCCATGCTGTTACAGAGACATTTTGGTGGTGTTACCAACAATTTCTGACATTTTCTTAAGAATCAGGCACCTTCTCCTCTTCAGAGCAGGGGGTACCTGGTTTAATGCTCGGGTTCTCCCATTGACTTCCATTCAACTCGGGTGCTCAGTCAAGCACCCGAATATCACGATGAGTTTGGCCTGAGCCCCCCGAGCACTACGGTGCTCGATCAACACTAATCACCACATAAAGTGACATATGTCAGATTTTCAAAAACCAGTCTCATCCTTAAGGTGAAAAATGGCCCGGTACTTAAGGGGTTAAAGTGAACAATTTTGTGAGTAAAATTACCTAATGTAACATCACAAATAGTACTGTATATAATGAGGATCAAACAGGCTCAGCAAGTGGCCCCATGATCAGTGCAAAGATTAGGGGAAAAAGTGGCCACACCTGGCGAGTATCATTAGTTATGGGAAAAGTTTTGGAGAGATAGCCACCATCAATGCCGAATTAGCTTAACACTGCAGCAAGGTATCTTCCATGGACCCTGACAAATGCCTTCTCCATGTCAAGCTTTAGCACTAAATAAAGTGTACATTTGTCCGCATAATTAATGATAATTAAATATCTTCATCCAGAGATGGGCCCCTTTCAGACGAGCAAGATCCATGCATCAGACTTGCAGCATGAGTATGTGGCAGCTCCCATCCTGACCTCCCAGCACCGATGGGGTCGCATAGCATTATACTGATTTATGATGCAATGTAACCCTTAGAGTTCCGGAATGTATTGTATAAAACTGACATAATGCTGTCAGTGTTATCCAATACATTCCATAACTGTAAGGAACTATTGCCTTGCCTTAAAAAATCCTAACTGATCTTTATGCCTCTCTGAGAGATTATGAAACAGTCTCGAAGGTACAGTAGATTTTTTGCAAACAGTTGTAGGTCTATATTTAGCAGGGAAATGGGATGGAAATTATCTTTGTGGAGACTTACCTGGTTTAGGAACTGTTATAATTAGAGATGAGCAAAGATTTGAAATATTTGATTCAGCAGCTTTGCTGAACGTCGATGAGAAATTTGAGTCGTCACTAATCGCTTTCCATTCTATGCAGCAGATACAATGAGGGGGAACGGCGATCACACTGCCCCCGTCATTTAACCCCTCAGGTTCCACATTCAACGCTGATCACGGCACCTGAGACTCACATTCAGGTGCTCAGGGATTAATCTGGAGTTAAAAAAAAAATTATGCTCCCCTCATCCACTTGATCACGAAGAGGCCATCCACTCCTGTCTTGATTGAAGAAAACCCACCCAAGGACCTATGGTGAGTGTGATGATGTCACCACGTGATCACAATGATCATGCGTGGCTATGTCAGTGACAAATTTATACTCGCCTTATCCACTTGCTCGCTTGCATAAGTGATGACATCATCGCGCGAGGCCAGCCTGATCATGTGGTGAGGTCATCACGCTCACCGCAGGTCGGTTTTTTTTCAATCAAGACGGGAGCGGATGGTCTCTCTCCGATCAAGTGGGTGAGGTGAGTTTATTTTTTTTTACTTTTAGCCACCATTTTAGGAAAAATCTATTCGTTACCACAAAGCGCAAGGAAATTTGGGTTTGCGGCGAAATTTGGGTCGATGTCCACTTAGATACTCTGATTTGCTCCACACTAGTTAAAATAGTTGCACACAGCATCTCCTTCGCAAATTGTCCTAACCTCTTGGCTGAATGAAACACTTTCAGTAAATGAGGAGCCAAAATAGTGTTGAACTTTTTGTAATTGTCATTAGGCCTGGGGGCTTGTTAGATTTTAGCAATCCATAATTTCTCGCAAAGGAAAGGCAGCAGACCAGTATGTGACTCTTCCGGATAAATAGTTGTAAATAATGAAGTTAGGTATAATAATAAGGTATTGAGTCAGAAATATACTCAGGTTTGAAAATGTATAGCGTTTATAATATATAGAATTCTCGTTCTATCTTTAGTTGTTTTCAGATGCTTGGCTAAAAGAGCTCCAGATTTGTTGCCATGACCGCAATATGTAGCTTTCAGTTAGTGTAGAGCGAAGTCATACATGCAAGTTAATTAACTGAAGTTGATGATATAACTTTGTTTAGTATAAAGTCATTTGATATGCTGTTAACTTAAACAGAACAAAGCGCATGCAATACTTGCTCCAATTATTGGGCATACTTAGAAAAATGAAGGACACGGTGGTTAATCCTCCAAGGTGATAACGTTAGACTTTTGTATTCTCAGCCACTGACATAAAATGTATTTGTTAAATTTTCAGTTCACTTTTTTCACATGTTGCTCCTTGTGCTAAATTAAAAAAAAAACAATTTGCCCCAATCAGTCTGCAATCAATACCCCATAATGAGAAAATTAAAACAAGATTTTTGAAATGTCTGCAAATTTAGTGGAAAACTGAAATTTCACATGGACGGAATTATTCAGACCCTTAGCTATGACACTTGAAGTTTAGCTCTGGGGTCTCCCAATTCCTCTTGATCATCTTTGAGATGCTTCTACACTTTGACTGGAGTCCACCTGTGGTAAATTCAGTGGATTGAGCATTATTTGGAAAGACACATTGCTTTCTACATAAGGTCTCACAGGTGACCATGCATATCAGAGCAAAAAGCAAGCCACAAGGAGGAAAGAACTGCCTGCAGAGATCAAAATGAAACATGATTGTGTGGAGGCACAGATCTGGAGAAGGGTACATTTCTGCTGTACTGAATGTTCCCAAGAGAACAGTGACCTCCATAATTCTTAAACGGAAGACATTTGAAATAATCAGGACTCTTCCTAGAGCTGGCCCCCCCATCAAACTAAGTAATCTAGTGCAACATGTCACCACAGGACCGATCGTGTCCCAGGTCTTTAAGAATGCAGAGTGTTACTAACCTTACTAGTTCTACGTGTGTCACGGTGCTCCTACCTGGACACTGTTGCTTCCCAGTGTTAGGCTCAGTAGCAATCAAGGCGAGAGTCGTAGCTGGTGGAGAATAATCCAAGTCCAGACTTTATAAAGTTCAACGGCTTTAATTAAATAAACTTGGATCCAGACAATATTTGGTCTTTCTCTGAATCCAGCAGGTTTTGGGGTAAACTAGCAAGCAAACATGGATACCTTGCTTTGCCTTTCTCTTCTGTGCTAAACTCTGGCTTCAGTCTAGTTACTTGACTTTATGGCAGTTATAGTACCTTTGAGTGGGGTGCCTTTGGCCGTTGACCCCCTCGTAATACTCCATCCATAAACTACAAGGAGTCGGGGTATTCTATGAGCTGATTCCCCTGCAAGATAACTGCTGCAGGAGGGGGGAATGCTCCCCTCACTGTGCCATGTCTTGTCTCTTTCCAATTCTTCTATCAAATATATATTCCTGTAACCGTTTCCCTGGTAGTAAGCAGGACTAGCCCACTTCTGCCCAAAAGGGGGAGAATGGAATGGTAAGTTCCATGCTATTTAAAGGTCCCTATCTGCCAGATACACTACCACCCGCTGGGCAACCGGAAACAGTGCATGAAATACAATACATAAGTTACATAGCAATATTATTAAAGCAGACTATCAAAGGACTTGGAATCAAATACACAGATGACATCATTTTTTAGCCATTAGAGACTGTAGCAGGGTGTAGGACTGGTAGTGCCCGCTCTAGGGTACTACACTAGGAAGGAATAGCATTGATCAGAGAGGTGACCAAGAACCCAATGGTCTCTTTGGCTGAACTCCAAAGATTCTTTGTGCAGATGGAAGAAACTTCCAGAAGGTCAGCCATCTATGCAGCACTCCATCAATTTGAGCTTTATGACAGAGTGGCCAGAAAGAAACCTCTCCTCAATAAAAGACACATAAAAGCCTGCCTGAAGTTGACAAAAAAACACACCTAGGCTGTGAGAAGCAAGAGTCTCTCATCTGATGAAACCAAAAATTAACTTTTAGGCCTCAATTCTAAGTGTCAAGTCTGTAGGAAACCTTGCACTGCTCATCACCTGCCCAATACCATCCCTACAGTGAAGCATGATGGTGGTAGCATCATGCAGGAGGGGTGTTTTTTCATGGCTGGGACAAAAAGAATGGTCAGAGTTGAGGGAAAGCTGAATGGAGCAAAGTACAGAGATATTCTTAATGAAACCTAGTCCAGAGTGCACTGGATCTCAGGCTGGGGAGAAGGTTCACCTTCCAACAAGACAATGACCCTAAGCATTCAGCCAAGACAACACATGAGTGGCTTAGCTACAACTCCATGAATGTTCTTGAGCGGACAAACCAGAGCCCTGACTTGAACCCAATTGAAAATCCCTGGAGAGACAACAAAGGTTGTCCACTGACGGTCATCCATCCAAAGTGACAGAGTTTGAGATGATCTGCAGGAAAGAATTGCAGAAAGTCCCCAAATCCAGGTGTACAAACCTTGTGGCATCATACTCAAGAAGACTGGAGGGTATAATCGCTTCCAAAGGTGCTTCAACTAAGTCCTCAGTAAAGGGTCTGAAATTTTAATACTTATGTCAATGACATTTTTAATGTTTCCTTTTTAATAAATTATCAAAGATTTGAAACATTCTTTCTTCACTTTGTTATGGGTAGAGTTGAGCGAACACCTAGATGTTCGGGTTCGAGAAGTTCGGCCGAACTTCCCGGAAATGTTCGGGTTCGGGATCCGAACCCGATCCGAACTTCGTCCCGAACCCCATTGAAGTCAATGGGGACCCGAACTTTTGGGCACTAAAAAGGCTGTAAAACAGCCCAGGAAAGAGCTAGAGGGCTTCAAAAGGCAGCAACATGTAGGTAAATCCCCTGCAAACAAATGTGGATAGGGAAATGAATTAAAATTAAAATAAAAAAAATAAAAATGAACCAATATCAATTGGACAGAGGTCCCATAGCAGAGAATCTGGCTTCACGTCAGCAGAGAATCAGTCTCTTCATGCCATAGCAAAGAATCTGGCTTCATGTCAGCAGAGAATCAGTCTCTTAATGCCATAGCAGAGAATCTGGCTTCATGTCAGCGCAGAATCTGGCTTCATGTCATAGCAGAGAATCAGGCTTCACGTCACCCACCACTGGAACAGGCCACTGTCACACATTTAGGCCCCGGCACCCAGACAGAGGAGAGCGGTCCCGTAACAGAGAATCTGGCCTTATGTCAGCGCAGAATCTGTCTTCATGTCATAGCAGAGAATCAGGCTTCACGTCACCCACCACTGGAACAGGCCACTGTCACACATTTAGGCCCCGGCACCCAGACAGAGGAGAGCGGTCCCGTAACAGAGAATCTGGCCTTATGTCAGCGCAGAATCTGTCTTCATGTCATAGCAGAGAATCAGGCATCACGTTACCCACCACTGGAACAGGCCACTGTCACACATTTAGGCCCAGGCAGAGGAGAGAGGTCCCGTAACAGAGAATGTGGCCTTATGTCAGCGCAGAATCTGTCTTCATGTCATAGCATGGAATCAGGCTTCACGTCACCCACCACTGGAACAGGCCACTGTCACACATTTAGGCCCAGGCACCCAGGCAGAGGAGAGAGGTCCCGTAACAGAGAATCTGGCCTTATGTCAGCGCAGAATCTGTATTCATGTCATAGCAGAGAATCAGGCTTCACGTCACCCACCACTGGAACAGGCCACTGTCACACATTTAGGCCCAGGCACCCAGGCAGAGGAGAGCGGTCCCGTAACAGAGAATCTGGCCTTATGTCAGCGCAGAATCTGTCTTCATGTCATAGCAGAGAATCAGGCTTCACGTCACCCACCACTGGAACAGGCCACTGTCACACATTTAGGCCCCGGCACCCAGACAGAGGAGAGCGGTCCCGTAACAGAGAATCTGGCCTTATGTCAGCGCAGAATCTGTCTTCATGTCATAGCAGAGAATCAGGCATCACGTCACCCACCACTGGAACAGGCCACTGTCACACATTTAGGCCCAGGCAGAGGAGAGAGGTCCCGTAACAGAGAATGTGGCCTTATGTCAGCGCAGAATCTGTCTTCATGTCATAGCAGAGAATCAGGCTTCACGTCACCCACCACTGGAACAGGCCACTGTCACACATTTAGGCCCAGGCACCCAGGCAGAGGAGAGAGGTACCATAACAGAGAATCTGGCCTTATGTCAGCGCAGAATCTGTATTCATGTCATAGCAGAGAATCAGGCTTCACGTCACCCACCACTGGAACAGGCCACTGTCACACATTTAGGCCCAGGCACCCAGGCAGAGGAGAGAGGTCCCGTAACAGAGAATCTGGCCTTATGTCAGCGCAGAATCTGTATTCATGTCATAGCAGAGAATCAGGCTTCACGTCACCCACCACTGGAACAGGCCACTGTCACACATTTAGGCCCAGGCACCCAGGCAGAGGAGAGAGGTCCCGTAACAGAGAATCTGGCCTTATGTCAGCGCAGAATCTGTATTCATGTCATAGCAGAGAATCAGGCTTCACGTCACCCACCACTGGAACAGGCCACTGTCACACATTTAGGCCCAGGCACCCAGGCAGAGGAGAGAGGTCCCATAACAGAGAATCTGGCCTTATGTCAGCGCAGAATCTGTCTTCATGTCATAGCAGAGAATCAGGCTTCACGTCACCCACCACTGGAACAGGCCACTGTCACACATTTAGGCCCAGGCACCCAGGCAGAGGAGAGAGGTCCCGTAACAGAGAATCTGGCCTTATGTCAGCGCAGAATCTGTCTTCATGTCATAGCAGAGAATCAGGCTTCACGTCACCCACCACTGGAACAGGCCACTGTCACACATTTAGGCCCAGGCACCCAGGCAGAGGAGAGAGGTCCCGTAACAGAGAATCTGGCCTTATGTCAGCGCAGAATCTGTATTCATGTCATAGCAGAGAATCAGGCTTCACGTCACCCACCACTGGAACAGGCCACTGTCACACATTTAGGCCCAGGCACCCAGGCAGAGGAGAGAGGTCCCGTAACAGAGAATCTGGCCTTATGTCAGCGCAGAATCTGTATTCATGTCATAGCAGAGAATCAGGCTTCACGTCACCCACCACTGGAACAGGCCACTGTCACACATTTAGGCCCAGGCACCCAGGCAGAGGAGAGCGGTCCCGTAACAGAGAATCTGGCCTTATGTCAGCGCAGAATCTGTCTTCATGTCATAGCAGAGAATCAGGCTTCACGTCACCCACCACTGGAACAGGCCACTGTCACACATTTAGGCCCCGGCACCCAGACAGAGGAGAGCGGTCCCGTAACAGAGAATCTGGCCTTATGTCAGCGCAGAATCTGTATTCATGTCATAGCAGAGAATCAGGCTTCACGTCACCCACCACTGGAACAGGCCACTGTCACACATTTAGGCCCAGGCACCCAGGCAGAGGAGAGAGGTCCCGTAACAGAGAATCTGGCCTTATGTCAGCGCAGAATCTGTCTTCATGTCATAGCAGAGAATCAGGCTTCACGTCACCCACCACTGGAACAGGCCACTGTCACACATATAGGCCCAGGCACCCAGGCAGAGGAGAGAGGTCCCATAACAGAGAATCTGGCCTTATGTCAGCGCAGAATCTGTCTTCATGTCATAGCAGAGAATCAGGCTTCACGTCACCCACCACTGGAACAGGCCACTGTCACACATTTAGGCCCAGGCACCCAGGCAGAGAAGAGAGGTCCCGTAACAGAGAATCTGGCCTTATGTCAGCGCAGAATCTGTATTCATGTCATAGCAGAGAATCAAAGAATATTAAACCGCGGCACTCGAATTGAGTAGTTAATTATTTATTAATCCATCCACAAAAATGAAACTTAAGGCCAACGTTTCGGTCTCATCCCGAGACCTTGTTCACGGCCTGGAAGCAGGAAACGTCTGGTGCTTCCAGGCCGTGAACAAGGTCTCGGGATGAGACCGAAACGTTGGCCTTAAGTTTCATTTTTGTGGATGGATTAATAAATAATTAACTACTCAATTCGAGTGCCGCGGTTTAATATTCTTTATATACTGACTGTCTACCGCTGAGCACCGGACCACTGGTAAAGGAGTGCCGTCCAAACAACCTCTACGTAGCAGAGAATCAGGCTTCACGTCACCCACCACTGGAACAGGCCACTGTCACACATTTAGGCCCAGGCACCCAGGCAGAGGAGAGAGGTCCCGTAACAGAGAATCTGGCATCATGTCAGCGCAGAATCTGTCTTCATGTCATAGCAGAGAATCAGGCTGCACGTCACCCACCACTGGAACAGGCCACTGTCACACATTTAGGCCCAGGCACCCAGGCAGAGGAGAGAGGTTCCGTAACAGAGAATCTGGCCTTATGTCAGCGCAGAATCTGTCTTCATGTCATAGCAGAGAATCAGGCTTCACGTCACCCACCACTGGAACAGGCCACTGTCACACATTTAGGCCCAGGCACCCAGGCAGAGGAGAGAGGTCCCGTAACAGAGAATCTGGACTTATGTCAGCGCAGAATCTGTCTTCATGTCATAGCAGAGAATCAGGCTTCACGTCACCCACCACTGGAACAGGCCACTGTCACACATTTAGGCCCCGGCACCCAGACAGAGGAGAGCGGTCCCGTAACAGAGAATCTGGCCTTATGTCAGCGCAGAATCTGTATTCATGTCATAGCAGAGAATCAGGCTTCACGTCACCCACCACTGGAACAGGCCACTGTCACACATTTAGGCCCAGGCACCCAGGCAGAGGAGAGAGGTCCCGTAACAGAGAATCTGGCCTTATGTCAGCGCAGAATCTGTATTCATGTCATAGCAGAGAATCAGGCTTCACGTCACCCACCACTGGAACAGGCCACTGTCACACATTTCGGCCCAGGCACCCAGGCAGAGGAGAGAGGTCCCGTAACAGAGAATCTGGCCTTATGTCAGCGCAGAATCTGTCTTCATGTCATAGCAGAGAATCAGGCTTCACGTCACCCACCACTGGAACAGGCCACTGTCACACATTTAGGCCCAGGCACCCAGGCAGAGGAGAGAGGTCCCGTAACAGAGAATCTGGCCTTATGTCAGCGCAGAATCTGTCTTCATGTCATAGCAAAGAATCAGGCATCACGTCACCCACCACTGGAACAGGCCACTGTCTCACATTTAGGCCCAGGCAGAGGAGAGAGGTCCCGTAACAGAGAATCTGGCCTTATGTCAGCGCAGAATCTGTCTTCATGTCATAGCAGAGAATCAGGCTTCACGTCACCCACCACTGGAACAGGTCACTGTCACACATTTAGGCCCAGGCACCCAGGCAGAGGAGAGAGGTCCCGTAACAGAGAATCTGGCCTTATGTCAGCGCAGAATCTGTCTTCATGACATAGCAGAGAATCAGGCTTCACGTCACCCACCACTGGAACAGGCCACTGTCACACATTTAGGCCCAGGCACCAAGTCAGTGGTGTAGTACAGTCGATATGAACCACATGAAGTTTCACCAAATATCCCATCTGCAGGTTTGCAATAGGGTCATACCAATATACAGGAGCTGCAGCAATGATCACTTGTTAAATATAGTTCCATATATTCATAAGCTGTTAGCAGAGAGTCAGGACATGCTAAATAAACCTCTTCAAATGTGCTATTAGATAACTGAGGAAAGTTTTAACAGACAGAGTCTTTACAGTGGACTCTTCCAGAAAGCCCCCTGTGTATTCTGCTACTTGGTTTGGTCTCCTCAGTGCAGACATTTACTGTGAAGGAGGTAGGATCTCTGTCTAAGTTCTCTAAAGCTAAAGTTCATTTATCTATTGTAAAAAGTTATAATATATACCCATAATAGTTCTGTAGAATGTAAAGAGGTGACTGTATGTTTTTTTAGCAGCCTTTAAACCCTGCAGCACATGCTAGGCTGAGTAGATGATGTACAGTTAAAGAGACATGTGTTCTTCCTAAAATGGCTGCAAGACATGCTGTATTCCAGGTCACCCTGCTGCAATATCTTTGTAAATGATTTTCTCTTGTTCATTTTTCTGTATGCTTTGTTATATCCTGTAACATGTATGTGGGAATGTAAAATAATGACTGCCTGTTATGATATAGGTGGGCTGGTGACCTGGCTGTATACCACATAGTGGCAGTGTTTCCCTGTTGTATTACAGGCTCCAGCCAAGTGCACTACACCTCAATAAAGCTTTAAACCACAGAAGACCTGAGTGTCGTCCCTTAGAGTCCACTTAGAGTTTATGCCTGGAGGAGCTGGTGACCGAGTGAGTGTGAAAGCTGGAGGTGTCGCAGATGGTGCAAGGAAAAGAGGGTTACATTTGGTGCTGTGACTCGGATGTCATCATTCTGCTCAAAGTGACCAGTGAAGATACCTAAAGTCACCAGTGTGCGAGTTCTGAGGTGATTGTGCCACGGCGGAGCTGCTAGGCGGCAGATTGACCTTATTAGCGGTTTATATCCTCTCAGGAATAGAAGATGAGTGGACGAGCCAGAGCCCGCGGAAGAGCACGTGCCAGGGTGCAGCCCAGCCAAGGACAGCCTGGACAGGAGCAAGAGGCTCAAGAACCTAGACGCATTGAAAGACCCCAGCAGCCACCAGCCGAGCCTTTGCTTGTGGGAAGAGGGCGCCAGAGAGGCCCGCCAGTAGTGGAGAGACCTCCGACTGATGTTCTGCAGCTTTCAGCTGGATTTCAGGACATATCCCTCGAGAAAGGGGTGGCCGCAGGCGTGACTTCCATGACCTTGGAGTGAACACCCGGCAGACCATTGAATAGAAATGTGAGACCTGTTTTTTTTTTGCACTGTGTGACAGGTTAAGGTTTAATCACAGAATCAGACTTCTATCTGCACGGTAGCGTGTGTCTTAGGTTTTTCTGAATGACGCTATCAGTACCTTCAATGTAAGATATCCTTTTTGGGATAGATTTCAAGTAGGCCTCAAATACCAGAAACTAGTTATTTTGAGAATGGCAAATTTGGGAATGCTTTTTCAACCCAGAACAAAAAGTCTGCTTTGACGGTCACTACAAATAACTTGACCAGCTAAAACTGTGCAGATTTGGTTGAATAGAGATGTGAGACCTGTTTTTTTTTTTGCGCTGTGTGACAGTTATAGGTTTAATCACAGAATGACACTTCTATCAGCACGCTAGCGTGTGTCTTAGGTTTTTCTGAATGACACTATCAATAACTTCAATGTAAGATTTTCTTTTTGGGATAGATTTCAAGTAGGCCTCAAATACCAGAAACTAGTTATTTTGAGAATGGCAAATTTGGGAATGCTTTTTCAACCCAGAACAAAAAGTCTGCTTTGACGGTCACTACAAATAACTTGACCAGCTAAAACTGTGCAGATTTGGTTGAATAGAGATGTGAGACCTGTTTTTTTTTGCGCTGTGTGACAGGTATAGGTTTAATCACAGAATCACACTTCTATCAGCACGCTAGCGTGTGTCTTAGGTTTTTCTGAATGACACTATCAATAACTTCAATGTAAGATTTTCTTTTTGGGATAGATTTCAAGTAGGCCTGAAATACTACAAACTAGTTATTTTCAGAATGGCAAATTTTGGAATGCTTTTTCAACCCAGAACAAAAAGTCTGCTTTGACGGTCACTACAAATAACTTGACCAGCTAAAACTGTGCAGATTTGGTTGAATAGAAATGTCAGGTCTATTTTTTAGGCGCTGGGTGACAGGCTCAACTTGCCCCTGATGTAATATATGGCCAAAAAATAACCACACTGTTGATGGTTAAATGCACTTGGGTGACACAGGCTCAGCCTGCAGCTGATGTAGTATATGGCCAAAAAATAATCAGACTGTTGATGGTTAAATGCACTTGGGTGAAACAGGCTCAGCCTGCAGCTGATGTAGTATATGGCCAAAAAATAACCAGACTGTTGATGGTTAAATGCACTTCGGTGACACAGGCTCAGCCTGCAGCTGATGTAGGATATAGCACAAAATAACCACACTATCGATGGTTAAATACACTTGGTGATAGCTCGTGCTGGCGCACCACAAGTCACAAAATGGCCGCTGATCACCCCAGAAAAAAAGTGATCTAAAAACGCTCTGGGCAGCCTCAAAAAAGTGAGCAAGTCAATAATAGCACTTCAATGATCCACAGCTGCAGATCGATCACAGAATGAAGTCTTTTGGAGGAGTTAATCTGCCTAATCTCGCCCTAACGTCGCAGCTGCAACCTCTCCCTATGCTTGAATCAGCAGAGTGACGTGCAGCGCTACGTGACCCAAGCTTATATAGAGGCTGGGTCACATGCTGCACTGGCCAATCACAGCCATGCCAATAGTAGGCAAGGCTGTGATGGCCTCTTGGGGCAAGTAGTAGAACGCTTGTTGATTGGCTGCTTTGCAGCCTTTCAAAAAGCGCCAAGAAAGCGCCGAACACCGAACCCGAACCCGGACTTTTACGAAAATGTTCGGGTTCGGGTCCCTGTCACGGACACCCCAAAATTCGGTACGAACCCGAACTATACAGTTCGGGTTCGCTCATCCCTAGTTATGGGGTATTGAGTGCAGAATGACGGGAAAAACTTTTTTGTTTCCTTTAACACAAGGCCAAAACATAACAAGATGTTTAAAAAGTGAAAGGGTTTGAAGACTTTTCGAATGCATTGTATATATAATTAGAGATAAGCAAATCGAATCCCACGAAGTGGAATTCGATCCAAATTTCAAGATAAATTTAATTCGCCTAGAAGCTGAATTTCCTTGTGGTTCGTGTTAGCGAATCGATTTAACCTGGAACAGTGTAAAAAAAAAAAAAAAAAATTTCATACTTACGGTATCTCCTCCATTGGCTTGCGACGGGCCACCATCTTGATTGAAGATCTCAGCCGAAATCCCGCGCATGGCGCCAGATCTTCAAGCGAGATGGCTGCGGCCAGACCGCCGCGAGCAAATGGAGGCGGTAAGTTTGATTTAAATTTGTTTATGTTAATTTTACGCTGTTTTTACACTCAGATGCCGCAATCATGTATGAATGTGGCATCTGAGGGGTACAATGACGGGGGGACGGCGCTATCGCAGCTCCCTGTCATTGCATCTGCTACTTACAAAAAATGCGCTCCGTGAGGAAGTAATTTGTCACAAATTTTTTTTTTTAATTCGGCGAATCAGCAGAATAATTCATTCATATAATTCACTCATCTCTATATATGATCTTACTCATCTATGATACCTATTTCAGTAAACTATGAATAAGCACTGTATCCTTGAGGAATAGTTCTATGCTGGAATATGATACATGTAGGTGAGCAAGAAGGTGTCATCAGGGGTGGATTAAGTGCAAAATAGGCCCGGTGCTGTCTACCCAACTCGGCCCCCCCGCCCCCCCCCTTCCATTTTAGTTTTAGTTTTTTTTCTGTATGAAGAGGCTACGGTGCTTCATAAGCGCCAAAGTCTCTTCCTAGGCCATATGACATCGTTCACATGGTCTAGGTGCAGCTCTGTCCCATCTGAGTGATTGGGGCTGAGCTGCAATACCAAGCGCAGTGCTATCAAATGGACAGAGCTATGCTTGGTAAGGAGCAAAGAGGCTGCGGTGCTCACTTTAACATTGCGGTCTCCTCAAACAGCTGATTGATGGTGGTCCCGGGAGTCAGACCCCCTCCATCTCATAACTCTCTGAGTACAGATTTCATAGATGTTACCTGCAGTCCTATGTAACACCCCACATAACACAGTGAACTATTGTGTTATGTGGGGTGTTACATAGGACTGCATGGAACATCTACTACATTATCTGCATACAGAAAGTTATCACTGTTATCTGCGCTGTTACATAGGACTGCAGGTGACAAATTAAAATTTTAGTTGCCAAATTTCAAATACATACGATATGAGACGCAGGTCACAGTAGTGAGCCAGCACTACATATAGGGGAATACAACATCACATACCTGTTACATCCAGTGACATATCCTGTCATGTAGATCTTCTCTTTCCTATTCTCCTCCGTTTGACCCAGACCGCCATGACAGATTCTTTCAGCCGCATCTCGTCTCTACAGAGTTTGTTACACAGACACGTTAGATTTCTCATAAATGGTCATTTATCAAATGTGTAAAGTACAACTGGCTTAGGTGCCCATAGCAACCAATCAGATTCCACCTTTAATTTTCCAAGGGAGCTGTGAAAAATGAAAGGTGGAATCTGTTGCTATGGGTAACTAACCCAGTTCTACTTTACACCAGTTTGATAAATTACCCCAAAGGTCCCTATAGTGTCCACAGCAATTATGTCCCCTAGAGTGCTCCCAGTAATAACACTCTATATTGTGCTCCAGGTAATAATGCCTGTATAGTGTCCCCAAAAATAATGTCCCCTAATAGAAATGCCCCCACAGTACCCCATATAGTAATTTCCCCCACACTGCCCCCATATAGTAATTTCCCCCACACTACCCCATATAGTAATTTCCCCCACACTGCCCCATATAGTAATTTCCCCCTCACTGTCCCCATATAGTAATTTCCCCCACACTGCCCCATATAGTAATTTCCCCCACACTGCCCCATATAGTAATTTCCCCCACACTGCCCCATTAAGTAATTTGCATCCACTGCACTCCCATGAAATAATTTGCCCTCACACTGCACTCCCATGAAATAATTTGCCCCCACACTGCCCCATGAAGTAATTTGCCCCCACACTGCACCCCATGAAGTAATTAGCCACCACGCTGCAGCCCATGAAGTAATTTGCCTCACGCTGCACCCCCTGAATTAATTTGCCCCCACAAAGTAATTTGCCCCGAAACTGCACCCCATGAAGTAATTAGCCCCCACACTGCACCCCCATGAAATAATTTGCCCCCACACTGCACCCACATGAAGTAATTTGCCCCACACTGCGCCCCATGAAGTAATTTGCCCCCACACTGCACCCCATGAAGTAATTTGCCCCCATACTGCGCCCCCATGAAGAATTTTCCACCACACTGCACCCCTGAAGTGATTTGCCCCCACACTGCTCCCCCCCCACATTTTCCCCCAAGTAATAATCTGCCCCCATGAAGTGATTTTCCCCCATTAAATAATCTGCCCCCCCGAACTGATTTGCTACCACACTGCCCCATGTCCTCCTCTGCCCCCCCAAAGTTGGCACACACAGAAACAAAAATAAATAAAAGCTAATACTTTCCCAGACTGGTGAGGCAGGCGTACATTCTTTATTGCCCTGCGTCCCTCCCGGGACAGGCGCGCGATTACCTCATCGCGCACGCCTGCTCCAGGATTTCACTACCGCATAGGCCTCAGGCCTACTAGGCCTGAAGCCTATGGCGGTGATCGGCGGCGGGGCAGGGAACTATTCGCTCCCGTGCACTGCTGCAGTATGTGGGCGTTTGGGTCAGCGTTGGGCCCCCCAGGGATGCAGGGCCCGGGGCTACCGACCCGAACGACCCTATTATAATCCGCCACTGGGTGTCATAATTTTATAACATAAGTTGCAGCCTCCATACATCTCACAAACCTTCTTCATGAGCTCTGATTTTGAGAGTTTTGAATCTAGGAATCTAAAGAGAACCACATGACTTTTTTTTAAATCACCTATCATAATCCGAGAACCAGTGAACTTTTTAGACCTGTTAAATCCATTTTTATGAGTTTGATGCTTGTTAGGGGCACATATGGCTATGTGTATGTGGAATTCTTAATTACTTTATAAAGTATAACTTAATACTAGGTTGTCGCTGGTAGCAGTGCTGACACCTTATTCTATGAAGTTCTGGACAAAAAGAATTGGTATTTTTTATACTTCAGTCTGAATAGGTCATCTGAGTTAAAATAGGCCTCTCAAACATTTAGTATATGCCTTTTACTTTTCCTAGCTTCCCTCCAGATCTCCTAAATGAGCCATTTAAGCCCTTAACATTAATAGATGTTTAAAAACCACAATGCAAAACAGGTAATTGCTGTATGATTAGACGCACATAAAGATTTAATGACATAGTAATTTCCAAGCAGTATATCAACACTCTCAGTAATGATAACAGCCAGGTAGATTAGAATAGAGAGAAGAAGAAAAAAATTTAAAAGATTCCTTACAAGATCATGTATAGGGTTGAGCGAACCCGTACTGTAAAGTTCGAATTCGTACCGAACTTTAGGATTTTTGGACCCCAGACCCGAACCCGAACATTTCTGTAAAAGTTCGGGTTCGAGTTTGGTGTTCGGCGATTTCTTAGCACTTTATGAAAGGCTGCAGAGCAGCCAATCAACAAGCATTTAACTGTGTGACCTTAGAAGCCATTACAGCCATGCCTACTAATGGCATGGCTGTGATTGGCCAGTGCAGCATGTGACCCAGCCTCTATATAAGCTGGAATCACGTAGCGCTGCACGTCACTCTGCTGTGCTTGGTGTAGGGAGAGGATGCTGCTGCTTCTGTGAGGGAGAGAATAGGACAGAATCTGTTATCAGAACTCCAATTAAACTCAGCGATCTACATAGATTTAGTTGTGTGGGTGCAGTGCGCAATCTTTTTACCCTGCCCTGAGCCCAGTGCCAGAGAAAAACAACTTTTATCCATCTGTTAGTTAGCTGGGCAGCGGCGGCCATTTTATGCAAGCTCAGTGCACCAGCACTGCATATGTGCTTTTGTGACATTGAAATCCAAGCTTGAAATACTTTAATAATAATCTGGCTTTGAAAAAACACCCATTTTTGGAAATATCCAACATCTGGTGGCTTTGCAGGATTAGTCAGTGTGCAATTTAAGCTAGAAATACAGCTATAATTTTCTGGGTTTTTAAAAACACAATTTTTGGGCATAATACACAATTTGACAGCCCTTGCTGCATATGTTATTGTGAGATACACACTTTAGATACTGTGGTTATAGTCTTCTATTATTAAAACACCCTTTTTGGGCAAAATACACAATTTTACAGCCCTTGCTGCATCAGCCCGTGTGAAATTCAAGGGTTATATATTGCTGTCATATTCTGTTATTAAGCAAACACCCATTTTGGGCAAAAAAACTTTATTTTGCAGCCTTTGCTGCGTATGTCATTGTGAGATACACACTTTAGATACTGTGGTTCTATTCAGTTATTTGAAAAACAACCACTTTGGTCAAAAAACTTTAATTGCGGCCTAGTCTGGATCAGTACGTGTGAGATACACACTTTAGATACTGTGGTTATATTCAGTTATTTGAAAAAAAGCCTTTTTGTGCAAAATACACAATTTTACATCCCTTGCTGCATCAGCCTGTGTGAAATTCAAGGGTTATATACTGCTGTCATATTCTATTATTAAACAAACACCCATTTTGGGCAAAAAAACTTATTTTGCAGCCTTTGCTGCATATGTCATGGTGAGATACACACTTTAGATACTGTGGTTCTATTCAGTTATTTTTCAAAAACAGCCATTTTGGGCAAAAAACTTTAATTGCGGCCTAGTCTGGATCTGTACGGGTGAGATACAACCTTTACATACTGTCGTTCTATTCTGCTATTAATTAAACACCCATTTAGGGCAAGATTCTAAATTTAAGAAATATGAGGAGAGCATCAAATAAGGGACGTGGCCCAGGTCGTGGTGCTGCTGGTGGAGCTCCTGTTGCAGGGAGAGGACGTGGTCGATCTCTGCCAGCTACACGCACAAGTGAAACCACTTCCTCAGGTGCGAGTAGGCGACAGAACCTGCAGCGGTATTTGGTCGGGCCTAATGCGGCTCTACGAATGATGAGGCCAGAACAAGTACAGGCGATAGTAGATTGAGTTGCTAACAGTGCCTCCAGTTCCTTCACATTGTCTCCCACCAAGTCTCCTGCTGAAAGATCAGAGTTGGCACCTGCAGCCGATGTCCATCAGTCTTTCACCTCACCCCCTTGCAAATCAGCCAAGCAGTCTGAGCCCCAAGTCATGCAGCAGTCTCTTCTGATTTTTGATGACTCTGTTAGCAGGGTTTCCCAGGGCCATTCACCTAGCCCTGCCCCAGAAGTGGAAGAGATTGAGTGCACCGATGCCAAACCACTTATGTTTCAAGATGAGTACATGGAAGGACCATTGCAGCACGTCTCGGATGATGATGAAACAGAGGTGCCAACTGCTGGGGCTTTCGAAAGTGTGCAGACTGACAAGGAGGGCAGGGGTAAAGACTAGGTGGAAGATGATGTGGAGGACGATGAGGTCCTCGACCCCACATGGAATCAAGGTCATGCGAGTGACCTATGTAGTTCGGAGGAAGAGGCAGTGGTCGCACAGAGCCACCAGCACAGCAGAAGAGGGAGCAGGGTGCAAAAGCGGAGCGGCCGTCCCCTAGACAGTAAACCTGCTACTGCCCACCGAAGCAAGGGACCGAGCACACCAAAGCCAGCTCCAAGGAGTTCCCTGGCGTGGCAGTTCTTCAGACAATGTGCAATCAGAGCCTGAAGCGAGGCATAAACGTTCTGAACCTGAGCACAACCTGCATGACCAGGCATCTAAGTGCAAAGCACGAGCGGCAGTGGAGTAGACACCTCAAAAGCCAAGAAAGGTCTCTGGCTCCTCCTGCTTCCTCCTCTGCTGCAGTCTCGGCCTCTTCATCCACCTCTAAAGTGACAGTGCCACCTGCCACCCCACAGTGTCCCACGGAAGCGTTCAGCTCTCCATCTCCCAAACACTGGAGAGGAAGAGGAAGTACCCCACTACCCACCCGCGATCCCTAGCCCTGAATGCCTGCTTTCTAAATTACTGGCCTTTGAAATGCTGTCATTCCGTCTGTTGGAGATGGAGAGTTTTAAAGGCCTTATGGCGGTAGCAGTCCCACAGTACGTCGTGCCGAGCCGCCAATACTTTTCCAGGTGAGCCATCCCTTCCCTGCACAACCAAGTGGGGGACAAAATCAGGTGTTCACTGCGCAACGCCATCTGTGGCAAGGTGCACCTCACTACGGATACGTGGACCAGTAAGAACGGTCAGGAACGTTATATCTCCATAACATCACACTGGGTAAATGCAGTGGCGGCTGGGCCTCAGGCGGATAGCAGTTTGGTGCATGTCCTTCCACCACCGAGGATTGCAGGGCGCTTCAGTTTGCCTCCTGTTGCTTCCTCCTCCTACTCCGCTTCCTCATCTTCTACCGCCTCCTCATCCGGTCAGCGTAACACATTCACCACCAACTTCAGCACAGCCACGGGTAAACGACAACAGGCAGTTTTAAAACTTATCTGTTTAGGGGACAAACCCCACACCGCAGAAGAGCTGTGGACTGGCCTTGAACAACAGACCGATGAGTGGTTGTTGACAGTGAGCCTCAAGCCCGGCCTGGTAGTGTGCGATAATGGGCGAAATCTCCTAGCAGCTCTGGGACTAGCCGGTTTTTACGCACATCCCTTGCTTGGCGCATGTGCTGAATTTGGTGGTGCAGAGATTCCTTAAAAATTACCCCGATATGTCAGAGCTGCTGCATAAAGTGCGGGCCGTCTGTGCGTGCTTTCGGCATTCTCACCCTGCTGCTGCTCCCCTGTCAGCGCTGCAGCGTATCTTCGGCCTTCCCGCTCACCGCCTCATATGTGACGTGCCCACAAGGTGGAACTCCACCTTGCACATGCTGGCCAGACTGTGCGAGCAGCAGCAGGCGATAGTGGAGTTTCAGCAGCAGCACGCACGGGTTATTCGCTCTGCAGAACAGCACCACTTCGCCACCAATGACTGGGCCTCCATGCGAGACCTGGTTCCTTGTTACGCTGTTTCGAGTACTCCACCAACATGGCCAGTGCCGATAACGCCGTTCTCAGCGTTACTATCCCACTTCTATGCCTCCTTTAAAAAAACGCTGCTGGCGATGATGGAAGAGGATGTTGCACAGGAGTAGGAGGAGGAGGAAGAGGGATCATTTCGTAGGGTTTCCGGCCAGTCATTCACAAGTGGCTCAAATGGTGGGTTCCTGCACCCACAAACGCCAGGTACACAATTGTCCAGCCAGAGCACAGTTCTGGAGGATGAGGAGGTGGAGGATGAGGAGGAGGAGATGGAGGAGGAGGAACCATGTTCACAGCAGGGTGGTACCCAGATCAGCTCATGGCCATCACTGGTGCGTGGCTGGGGGGTACAGAGGACACAGATGATACACCTCCACAGAGGACAGCTTTCCTTTTACTCTGGGCAGCCTGGCACACATGAGCGATTACATGCTGCAGTGTCTCCGCAATGACCGCCGAATTGCCCACATTCTAACTTGTGCTGATTACTGGGTGGCCACGCTGCTGGATGCCCGTTTCAAAGACAACGTACCGTCCTTAATTTCCTCACTGGAGCATGATCGTAAGATGCGCGAGTACAAGCGCACGCTGGTAGACGCGCTGCTGGTGGCATTCCCACCTGACAGCGGGGGCACAGTGGAAGCACAAGGCGAAGACAGAGGAAGAGGTCGCCAATGCAGCTGGGGCACCGCCAGCACCTCAGAAGGCAGGGTGAGCATGGCCGAGATGTGGAAAAGCTTTGTCAGCCCACCACAACAACCAACACCACCAGCTGATATGGAACGTCTTAGCAGGAAGCAGCATTTCACCAACATGGTGGAGCAGTATGTGTGCACATGCCTACAAGTACTGAATGACTGGTCTGCCCCCTTCAACTTCTGGGTCTCCAAATTGGGCACATGGCCTCAGCTTGGCCTTTACGCCTTGGAGGTGCTGGCCTGCCCTGCAGCCAGTGTATTATATGAACATGTGTTTAGTATGGCAGGGGGTGTCATCACAGACAAGCGCAGCCGCCTGTCCACAGTCAATTTGGACAAGCTCACGGTAATTAAAATGACCCAGGCATGGATCCCACAGGACTTGTCCGTACCTTGTGCAGGATAAACATGTATACCGGCCTTAACCAGCCATTGTTATACTACAGCGCAATTGCTCATTCTTGTATTTTGGATATTTCACACTCTTTTGGAGTGTACCGTAATTTTTTTTTAAAATTGAAACCAGAAACCAGTGTTGGCTACCTCGTCCACCTCCACGCTACTTCCACCTAGATTGCTTCGTCCACCGCCTCCTCAAACTCCTACTCCATATGAACCTCCACCTCATAAATCAAATATATATTTTTTGTACGTTTTTTATTTTATTTTATGTAATTTCTCTACATTTTCTTGTGAGATTCACCAATTTTTGGGTGTGATGTACCACTGCTATACCTCGTAGACAAGTTAAAAAATTCACAAATTTGTCTGTTACATTTTCGGGTGAAATTCACAAATTTTTGGGTGTGATGTACTACTGCTATACCTAGTAGACAGGTTAAAAAAATTCACTAATTTGTCTGTTACATTTTCTTGTGAAATTAAACTTTTTTTTTCTGTCATAGACCCCTGCTCTAAAAAGTAGACAGGTTAATACATTTCACAAATTTCTCTGTTATATTCTTGGGTTGACATTTTAAAATTTTGAACGTGAAAAAAACCCTGCTTTGCATAGGTGACAGGGAATTAAATTTCAGAAATTCTTCTTTAATTGATGCCCGCCACCTCCTTTCATTCAATTCTTAAACTTTAACAAGTTGTCCCACATTTGCGCTTTAATAATTTGTCCCACATTTGCGCTTTAATAATTTGTCCCACATTTGCGCTTCAATAATTTGTCCCACATTTGCGCTTCAATAATTTGTCCCACATTTGCGCTTCAATAACTTTTCCCATATTTCCGTTTGATCAAAAAAAAATGTAATCCATTTATCTCCCTTGGATGAGGTCTCTCTTTCTCATGCTCCCTCTCCAACATGGAACCCTGATTCGCCGATAACCGTGATCAACATGGTAGGCTCAGAAAAGAGCATCAAAAGTTGGTAGAGAAGATATCCAAATTGATGGTGGACGTCACGGAGGCATAGGTGACAGGAACATAAATAAATAAAAAATTGGCTGTTACATTGACAGGTGACATTTTTCTAATTTTGCCGGATAGAAACCCCCGCTCTTCATAGGTGACAGGGAATAAAATTTCTGAAATTCTTCTTTAATTCATGCGCGCCACCTCCTTTCATTCAATGCTTAAACTTTAACAAGTTGTGCCAAATTTGCGCTTCAATAATTTGTCCCACATTTGCCCTTTAATAATTTGTCCCACATTTGCGCTTTAATAATTTTCCCCACATTTGCGCTTCAATAACTTGTCCCACATTTGCGCTTCAATAACTTTTCCCATATTTCCACTTGATCAAAATTTTTGTTATCCATTTATCTCCCTTGGATGTGGTCTCTCTTTCTCACGCTCCCTCTCCGGCGTGGAACCCTGATTCGCCGATAACCGTGATCAAGATGTTAGGCTCAGAAAAGAACATTGAAAGTTGATAGAGAAGATATCCAAATGGATGGTGGACGTCACAGGGACGTGCGATCAGGCAGAAGTTATCTAGAGTCAACAAAGCGGCAGCAGGGCCTCTCCTGGCTAATGTTTCCAAATCCAAAATACCACAGTGACAGTCCCTATAATTTTTTATTTATCATTCCAATAACAGGGCATCTTAAGAGTCCTGTATTGTTATTTATCGTCACTACCTCCCCGAGTCAGGAGTGGGTAATTGCCGAGCGCCCCCTCCTTTCCTTCAATTATTCCGTTTTAATAGCTTCTCCCACATTTTCACTCGATCAAAATTTAATTTCATGCATTGATCTCACTTGGATGTGGTCTCTCTTTCTCACGCTCCATCTCCGGGGTGGAACCCTGATTCGCCGCTAACCATGATCAACATGGTAGGCGCAGAAAAGAACATCGAAAGTTGATAGAGCAGATATCCAATTGGATCGTGAACATCACGGCGATGTGCGACATGGTGGGGCAGTATGTTTGCACACGCCTACACGAACTGACTGATGGTTCTGCCCCCTGCAACTTCTGGGTCTCCAAATTGGGCACATGGCCTGAGCTTGCCCTTTACGCCTTGGAGGTGCTGGCCTGCCCTGCAGCCAGTGTATTGTCTGAACGTGTGTTTAGCACGACTGGAGGGGGTTATCACAGGATTATATGTCTTAATGTTTTGGGGTGTAGCCGAATTGAAAAAAATATAAATAAATTTAAAACCAAAAAGCAGTGTAGGCTACCTCCTCCTCCGTCAGCGCCACTTCCATCTACACCGCCACATCCACCGCCTTCTCAACCTCCTACTCCATATGGACCTCGTCCTCCTAGATCAAGATTATTACTTTAAATTTTTACGTATTTTATGTTATTTGAAGTCATTTCCTTATCCACATTTGTTTGCAGCGCATTTGCCATGCTGTTAACCACATTTTGCTGGCATTTGCAGCCCTCTAGCCCTTTCCGTGACATTTTTAAATCAATTTTAGTGCTCATTGACTTCAATGGGGTTCGGGTTCGGGGTCAAGTTCGGGTACCGAACTCGAACTTTTTTGTGAAGTTCGGCCGAACCCGTCGAACCCGAACATCCAGGTGTCTGCTCAACTCTAATCATGTACATAAACACTAATGCCAATTTTGAGTGCTATAGGTGGAGTGACCCAGTAAATCACAGCTAACAGTTAACTGTTTTTCAAGAGTTAAATATTGTGATTTAATGTTAAAAGCACTTTTTCTTTATTTATACACTGTGTATGCCAAATTGATGTCTATGGACAACAAACAGTTAACACTGGTGTCACAGTCATTACCGCTGGCTGTGACCTTCTGTCTATGCTCTCGCTGCAGCTCCGTTCCTCTGTATTATTTGTGGTTCTGTATGGGTTAACTCCCCTGTATTCCTATTAGGAGTTAATCCTCTGTCTGCTCCATGGGTGTGGTCTCTCTGCTGCACCCATGGAACCTGTATATAAGGCTGAGGTTTCCTCAGTTCTGTGTCAGCTGTCCTGGTGTGTGTTGTCTTGACCTGCTCCTGGTTTGTACTCTCTCTCCCATGCTGCTGACCCATGGGATCCGTGTCTGTCTGCCTGTGCTCTGTGGGTTTCCCTACTTGTTCATTTGCGTCCTCTTTCCCGTCCATTTTGATGTCTTCTTTCCTGTCTTTCTGTTATCTGTTCTACCAGTTATGTTTTAGTTACTTTGTGTTTATTCTGATGTCTGTGTTCAGCAAGCCTTTGCAGCAGAGTGGCATGACAAGGCCATGCAGTTTACTACTGGTGGAGCAAGTCCTTCTCTGCTCATTGCCACTCCTGCTCCCTTGCGTGAACTCCTGCTTGTATTATTAGTTCCCCTGTTTTGTATTCATATGTCTGTGTTCAGCAAGCCCTTGCAGCAGAGTGGCATGACAAGGCCATGCAGTTTACTACTGGTGGAGCAAGTCCTTCTCTGCTCATTGCCACTCCTGCTCCCTTGCGTGAACTCCTGCTTGTATTATTAGTTGCCCTGTTTTGTATTTGCCTGTATGTTATGTTTGCCTATGTGCCGTCGGTACCTTCTGGTACCTGTTGTCCATTTGTTCCTGCTGTCACTGTCTAGTTCACGCTCCAGAGTGGACCCTGGCAACTTCCTGCGGCAAAGTCTAACTCTACCATCTAGGGCTCTAGTGAATACCAGGAGTTGCTTAGTCACGCCCCTCTGGAGTATTACTAGACAGTGGCGCAGTGGGGGTTTTCTCCCACTGTGCTGACGGTACATAGAGCTCTTGTTTTGTCTGTGCTGCCTTCCCTGTTTTGTTTGTGAAATAAACTCTTATGTGTCTGTACCTGATTTCCGTTTGTTTATTGCATGACGACGCGGTGGTCTCTCCTAGGACCTCCAACTCGTGACAGAATGAACAAGTGAACTTTCACAGAGTTTTTTTTTTGTTCTGTTTTCTGCTTATCTGTGGTGTGTGTGTGCTTTCTGTTTTTGTTGCCCTCTTTATGGTGCCTTTAGGTATCGGATTTGGTTGCCTTGGTGTACTGGCTGCGGTGTTCTCCGTGTATGCTGGTTGCCAGGGGTGACGTCCGGTTTAACCTTTTTAGCTTGCAGTTCTGCCTACGGCCGTGTTTTCCGTTATCGGCGCAAGCGTTTGCTTCTGGTCCTGGCCTCCAGAAGGGGGTGTCAGCATGTCTGACCAATCAGTTCTTGGCAGACATGCCATTCTCCGGAGGGAGAGTGGAGGGGGAGGTGTTAGCACACTGCAGTTCACCATGACTTTTGTGGCTGTGTAGGCTGGCTGCATTCCGCTTGGCGTACTGGCTGCGTTTACCGTGTAGGCTGGTTGCTAGGGGCTGCGTGCTGGCTGCGGTCATCTTATGTGTTCTGCGTGTGTACCTCTGTACCCCTTTGATTCCATTTTTTCTTTGTATTCCTGTCTGGTTCCTGTTCCTGGTCCCAATCCTCCGGAAGGGGGTGTCTGCATGTCTGGCCAATTAGTTCTTGGCAGACATGTCATTCTCCAGAGGGAGAGTGAAGGGGGAGGTAACTTCTTGGTGCGGTTCACTTGACGTGTATGCCGTGTTGGCTAGCTTTCTTCCCCTGGCGTACTGGCTGCGGACCTTCCGTGTAGGCTGGTTTTCAGGGGTTGGGCTGGTTGCGGTCGTCGTGTGTGTTCCTGCCCTTGTACCTCGTCACCGCTTTGATTTCTGTCCCCTTGCCTGGTTCTGTTTGGTTTGCTGCCCCACTTCCTCCCGTTTTCTGTTTGGGGGGGAGAGGGGGGGGCTTTGAGGGGTGGGAGTGTCACAGTCATTACCGCTGGCTGTGACCTTCTGTCTATGCTCTCGCTGCAGCTCCGTTCCTCTGTATTATTTGTGGTTCTGTATGGGTTAACTCCCCTGTATTCCTATTAGGAGTTAATCCTCTGTCTGCTCCATGGGTGTGGTCTCTCTGCTGCACCCATGGAACCTGTATATAAGGCTGAGGTTTCCTCATTTCTGTGTCAGCTCTCCTGGTGTGTGTTGTCTTGACCTGCTCCTGGTTTGTACTCTCTCTCCCATGCTGCTGACCCATGGGATCCGTGTCTGTCTGCCTGTGCTCTGTGGGTTTCCCTACTTGTTCATTTGCGTCCTCTTTCCCGTCCATTTTGATGTCTTCTTTCCTGTCTTTCTGTTATCTGTTCTACCAGTTATGTTTTAGTTACTTTGTGTTTATTCTGATGTCTGTGTTCAGCAAGCCTTTGCAGCAGAGTGGCATGACAAGGCCATGCAGTTTACTACTGGTGGAGCAAGTCCTTCTCTGCTCATTGCCACTCCTGCTCCCTTGCGTGAACTCCTGCTTGTATTATTAGTTGCCCTGTTTTGTATTCATATTTCTGTGTTCAGCAAGCCCTTGCAGCAGAGTGGCATGACAAGGCCATGCAGTTTACTACTGGTGGAGCAAGTCCTTCTCTGCTCATTGCCACTCCTGCTCTCTTGTGTGAACTCCTGCTTGTATTATTAGTTGCCCTCTTTTGTATTTGCCTGTATGTTATGTTTGCCTATGTGCCGTCGGTACCTTCTGGTACCTGTTGTCCATTTGTTCCTGCTGTCACTGTCTAGTTCACGCTCCAGAGTGGACCCTGGCAACTTCCTGCGGCAAAGTCTAACTCTACCATCTAGGGCTCTAGTGAATACCAGTAGTTGCTTAGTCACGCCCCTCTGGAGTATTACTAGACAGTGGCGCAGTGGGGGTTTTCTCCCACTGTGCTGACGGTACATAGAGCTCTTTTTTTGTCTGTGCTGCCTTCCCTGTTTTGTTTGTGCAATAAACTCTTATGTGTCTGTACCTGATTTCCGTTTGTTTATTGCATGACGACGCAGTGGTCTCTCCTGGGACCTCCAACTCGTGACAACTGGCAATCTTAGACTAGTTTCCAGGGTGATGGGCTGCTCCCTCCCCCTGGCTAGTGTAGAGTCTTAGTTCAGCAAAGCTAGAGGCAAGACATGCATGTGCGAGCTCCTGCTAAGAAGGCCCAAAGAGAAGCTTTATTCAGGAAACACCATTCCTGAGGCAGAAAAGCTGTCATAGACCAATTTAAATGAGAGACTGCCCCTGACAGAAAGAGAACAGACATTCATAAAAAAAAAGTCTAGAGCTATGAAGGCCATACTGTATTCAGATAGTAAGGTACCACATGTTTATGGCAATAAGGGTATATTTCTTTCCCCCCCCCCCCCTTCCACACTGACTGACCATCCGGATCTAAGATCCGGGAACTGGGAACTTCAGAATGGGTTAATGATTATGGAATTGCATGACTGTAGGTAGTTATTTGGTTACATTGCAAAATGAACTTAGAGTGAGACTCAGGGAGGATTACTATCAGAATTGTCACAGGGACCTGATGGGATACACCCAAAGCTATTAAAAGAGCTTTGCCGTGAACTAGCAAAACCATTAACATATTTATTTAACCAATCACTGGTAACAGGAGTCATCCCAGAAAATTGGAAATGAGCAAATGTTGTGCCCATTCACAAGAAAGGTAGTAGGGAGGAATTGGGCAACTATAGGCCAGTAAGCCTGACATCAATAGTGGGGAAATTAATGGAAACCATACTTAAGGAGAGGATTGTGGAACATCTAAAATCCCATGGATTGAAAGATGAAAAACAGCATGGGTTTACTTCAGGGAGATCATGTCAAACTAATCTTATTGATTTTTTTTGATTGGGTGACTAAAATAATAGATGGCGGAGGTGCAGTAGACATCACTTATCTAGACTTTAGTAAGGCTTTTGATACTGTCCCACATAGAAGGCTTATCAATAAATTGCAGTCTTTGTGCTTGGACTCCCATATTGCTGAACGGATTAGACAGTAGCTGAGGGACAGACAACAGAGGGTTGTAGTCAATGGAGTATATTCAGACCATGGTCTTGTTACCAGTGGGGTACCTCAGGGATCTGTTCTGGGATCCATATTGTTTAATATCTTTATCAGCGAAATTGCAGAAGGCCTCGATGGTAAGGTGTATCTTTTGCTGATGACACAAAGATTTGTAACAGGGTTGATGTTCCTGGAGGGATACACCAAATGGAAAAGGATTTAGGAAAACTAGAGGAAAGGTCAAAAATCTGGCAACTAAAATTTAATGTTGATAAGTGCAAGATAATGCACCTGGGGCGTAAAAACACAAGAGCAGAATATAAAGTCAGTGATACCGTCCTAACCTCAGTATCTGAGGAAAGGGATTTAGGGGTCATTATTTCAGAAGACTTAAAAGGTAGGCAGACAATGTCATAGAGCAGCAGGAAATGCTAGCAGAATGCTTGGGTGTATAGGGAGAGGCATTACCAGTAGAAAGAGGGAGGTGCTCATGCCGCTCTACAGAGCACTAGTGAGACCTCATCTGGAGTATTGTGCACAGTACTGGAGACCATATCTCCAGAAGGATATTGATACTTTGGAGAGAGTTCAGAGAAGAGCTACTAAACTGGTACATGGATTGCAGGATAAAACTTACCAGGAAAGATTAAAGGACCTTAACATGTATAGCTTGGAAGAAAGATGAGACAGAGGGGATATGATAGAAACTTTTAAATACAAAAAGGGAATCAACAAGGTAAAAAAGGAGAGAATATTTAAAAGAAGAAAAACTGCTACAAGAGGACATAGTTTTAAATTAGAGGGACAAAGGTTTAAAAGTAATATCAAGAAATATTACTTTACTGAGAGAGTAGTGGGTGCATGGAATAGCCTTCCTGCAGAAGTGATGGCTGCAAATGCAGTGAAGGAGTTTAAGCATGCATGGGATAGGCATAAGGTCATCCTTCATATAAGATAGGGCCAGGGGCTATTCATAGTATTCAGTATATTGGGCAGACTAGATGGGCCAAATGGTTCTTATCTGCCGACACATTCTATGTTTCTATTGTTACTGCCTATACAAAATTATTGGGAAAAGCCTACTCTGTAGCATACTCTACAACAGTGTGTATTGCTGCTATATGAACAATTTATTGCAACCAAACCTGCCTGGCCTATGACTCCATTAGCCTTCCACTGGCTCTGCACCTGCCCTCCTTTTTTGTAAGAGTGCAGGTAAGTACTCCCCTCACTGTAATGCCTTAGCCATGTTGGCTGCTGGCATTACAGTGATTGGCTGGCCACAACGCGTTATTGAGTGCTATATTGCACCTGATCACGCGGGTTCGGCTCATTCGTAGTCAGGGAGAGCTGTGCTGAGGAAGGGACAGGCAGTGTAGGGAATGATTTAGGGATACTTTTACCACCAAAACTTTTCAGTGACCCAAAAGTCCTTTTAAAGACTATTGTGTGTGGCAGCAGCAATCTTTATTTTTAGCGCAACCTGCACTAAATTGCTAAAACTTTACAGACCCTAAAGTCCTTCTAAGGACTATTGTGTGTGGCAGCAATATCTATTTTTAACGCATCCTGCGCTAAATAGCTTAGGCTGCTGCAGACAGTGACATTAGCTGCGCCACATCTCCACTGTAAAGTGTGCGCCTCCCAAAGAAATCTGTGACATCCAGTGTACTTTTTCCGTAGACAGTGTCTGCTGGGGACAGTGACATTAGCTGCGCCAAATCTCCTGTGTAAAGTGTGCGCATCCAAAAAATATCTGTGACATACAGTGTCCTTTTTCTGTAGACGGTATCTGTGACATACAGTGTCCTTAACACTGGAGATGTGGCGCAGCTAAAGTGTGTACATCCAAAAAATATCTGACATCCAGTGTAATTTTTCCATAGACGGTGTCCGCTGCGGACAGTGACATTAGCTGCGCCACATCTCCAGTGCAAAGTGTGCACATCCAAAAAATATCTGACATCCAGTGTACTTTTTCTGTAGACGGTGTTCGCTGCGGATTAGCTGCACCACATTTCCTGTGTAAAGTGTGCGCATCTAAAAAATATCTGTGACATACAGTGTACTTTTTCAATAGACAGTGTCCGTTTCTGACAGTGACATTACCAGAGCAACATCTGCAGTGTAACGTGTGCGATTCAAAAATGTATCTGTGACATACAGTGTCCTTTTTCCATAGACGGTGTCTGCTGCAGACAGTGACATTAGCTGCGCAACATCTCCTGTGTAAAGTGTGCGCATCCCCAAAATATCTGTGACATACAGTGTCCTTTTTCTGTAGACGGTGTCCGCTGTGGACAGTGACATTAGCTGCGCCACATCTCCAGTGTAAAGTGTGCGCATCCAAAAAATATCTGACATCCAGTGTACTTTTTCCATAGACGGTGTTTGCTTCGGACAGTGACATTAGCTGCGCCACATATCCAGTGTAAAGTGTGCGCATCTAAAAAATATCTGTGACATACAGTGTACTTTTCAATAGACAGTGTCCGTTTCTGACAGTGACATTACCAGAGCAACATCTGCAGTGTAACGTGTGCGATTCAAAAATTTATCTGTGACATACAGTGTCCTTTTTCCGTAGATGGTGTCCACTGCGGACAGTGACATTAGCTGCGCCACATCTCCAGTGCAAAGTGTGCGCATCCCAAAAATATCTGACATCCAGTGTACTTTTTCCATAGACGGTGTTTGCTTCGGACAGTGACATTAGCTGCGCCACATCTCCAGTGTAAAGTGTGCGCATCTAAAAAATATCTGTGACATACAGTGTACTTTTTAAATAGACGGTGTCCGCTTTTGACAGTGACATTACCAGCGCCACATCTGCAGTGTAACGTGTGCGCTTCAAAAATGTATCTGTGACATACAGTGTCCTTTTTCCATAGACGGTGTCTGCTGCAGACAGTGACATTAGCTGCGCAACATCTCCTGTGTAAAGTGTGCGCATCCCAAAAATATCTGTGACATACAGTGTCCTTTTTCTGTAGACGGTGTCCGCTGTGGACAGTGACATTAGCGGCGCCACATCTCCAGTGTAAAGAGTGCGCATCCAAAAAATATCTGACATCCAGTGTACTTTTTCTGTAGACGGTGTCCGCTGCGGACAGTGACATTAGCTGTGCCACATCTCCTGTGTAAAATATGCGCATCCAAAAAATATCTGTGATATACAGTGTAGTTTTTCCGTGGACAGTGTCCGCTGCGGACAGTCACATTAGCTGTGCTACATCTCAAGTGTAAAGTGTGCGCATCCAAAAAATATCTGACATCCAGTGTGATTTTTCCGTAGACAGTATCCGCTGCGGACAGTGACATTAGCTGCGCCACATCTCCTGTGTAAAGTGTGTGCATCCAAAAAATATCTGTGACATACAATGTACTTTGTCAAAAGTTGGTGTCCACTTCTGACAGTGAGATTACCAGGGCCACATCTGCAGTGTAACAAAAATGTATCTGTGACATACAGTGTACTTTTTTGCGTAGACTCTGCAGACAGTGACATTACCGGTGGTACATCTCCTGTATAACATTTTCTCATCCCAAATACCTGTGACATTCCCTGTAATTTTTCATTAGCCGCTGGTAATAGCATTGACATTACCTGCGGGATATCTCCTGTGTGACGTTTCCACATCTGAAAATACCTTTTTAAATTTGTTTGCGCATACACTTCCAAATCCTACACTACTGTACGTGTGACAGACTTTCAATCATATATAACATTTAATATGAAGAAGGCGAGCAGTACGGGACGTGGCAGTGGCCGTAATGCTGATATTGCACGCAGAGGCTGTGGCCCTGGGCGCGGTGAAACTGTGCCTGCTGCCAGAGCACAAGAAAAACAATCATCCACGATACCTAGCTTCATGTCCCAGTTTGCAGGGTGGCAACTTTTTAGCATCCACAATCACAACAACATGACGATGGGGAAAGATTATTACTGTTTAATGATGAGGTGGATGATGATGAGACACAGTTGCCAATAACTCAATGGCAATTACTGTCTCAAGAGGTTGATGAAGAGGATGAGACACAGTTGTCAATCACTGAGGTAGTGGTTAGGTCAACAAGTCAGGAGGATGAGCAGAGTGTGGAAGTGGAAGAGAAGGTGGTGGATGATGAAGTCACTGACCCAACCTGGGAAGGTGGAAAGCCGAGCGAGGACAGCAGTACAGAGAGGGAGGGATCTGCTGCATGCAACAGGGTGGAAGAGGCAGTGGGGTGGCAAAAGGGAGAAGCGGGGCCACAACAAACAGGCCCGCAACTGTTCCACTGAGCATCCCCTAGCAGAAATCTCCCTTGCCAAGGGGTAGGTGTTCCGCAGTATGGTGCTTTTTTCAGGAAAGTGCGGACGACAAAGCAATAGTAGTTTCCAACCTGCGCCGTATTAAAATGAGCCAGGACGTGAACACTAGCAACCACCGCAATGATCCACCACATGGCATCCAAGCACCGTAATAAGCGGGACGAATGTCTGGGTCCACAATCTGTGTCTGCGGGTCACACCACTGCCTCCTCTTCCCCTGTGTCACCATCCTGGCCAATCCCCTGTCGAAGGCGCAGGCCCGGATGCCTCCCGCCCTGCACCTGGACCTTCGCAAGCACCATCAGCATCCACATCCACTTCTGTGTCCCAGCGCAGCGTCCAAATATCCTTACCCCAGGCATTTGAACACAAGCGAAAATACCCACCCTCAGGCCATCTCAGTTTCCAAATAGCTGGCCCTGGAAACGTTGACATTTAGGCTTGTGGACACTAAGGCCTTCCGCAGCCTGATGTCGGCGGCCTTCCCGCGTTACGCAGTCCCCAGCCGCCACTATTTTTCAAGGTGTGCCGTGCCCGCCTTACACCAACATGTGTCCTGTACGGGGAGAGAGATGCATGGAGGCGGGTGCAGGTAGATGACGTGCGCACGCACCTCTCTTCCGGCCGCTGAGCCTCCCTGCCCGATGTGAAGCGGCGTTCAAGTAATGCCGTTCCCGCTGCTCCTGATGCTCCTGTTACTGCGCTACCTACCCTCCCGCTGGTGAGGAGGACCTGACGAATGCACTACACTGTGACATCGCGGACCCTTCGTCCTTCCTCGTGGCATCACTCCGCTTCCTCAAGCCCTCAGAGAAATACAACACCCGAACTGGAATTGACATAGAAGCCGAGACATGAGGAGAGCGTTTTGCCTGGCCTGGTTGTGAGTGCCCTCGGCCCCCTTCCCCCTCCTCCTTGTAAAGATGTGGTGAGAAGCACTGAGTTTTTTTTTTCTCTTCTCCCTGCATTGAAAGTTATTACGAGGGGAAAAAAATATATAAAAAAAATCTGTTAGACAGCAACGCGGAGAGGACGCAGGTTGGGGGGAGTTGAAAGGCGGTCACGCGAACGGGTCCTAAAAAGTATCCATCTGGGATCTGTGTGGCCCCCCGAAAAATCTGCGTATAAGCGGAAAAAAATTATAAAGAAGGAGGGGGTATTGTTAATCTTCCTGGTATGGCTCAACTTGGAAGGCTGTGCCGGCTGGTAATACCGACTCAATGCTTGATTTTACTATTAGAGACTGCTCCCTGGGAAAATTTATAGCTGCGAGTTATTTAAATAAAGAAAAAATGCTGGTGGCGGAAAAGAAAAGAAAGGGGAAGAAAAGATGCACGAGAGGTCTTTTGAGGTTTTGTGAAGCCATATGATACGGGACCCCTACTGTTGTCGCTGTATTCATAGGAGCTGGGTACTTAAACCCAGCCAGCCATTTAATTGACTAACCAACTAAGTGACTAGTAGCATCGTTATGAACTAACTCAACTAATTAACTAAGAGACTGTTACTGAAGGCTGCTCATTTGGGCTCGAACTGTGGGCTGATAACCATTTAAGTCTCTAACTAAAATAAATCACATTATAATGTAATAGTGTGAGCCAGGGGGGAGATGGTATATTAGTGGACCGATGCATAGATGGCAGATCTAATAAAGGAATATATGAAGAACTGTTTAATGTACTGCTGGTTGGGTGTGAACACTGATACCCCTCTTGATTGTATTTTCTGTATTGTTTCCTTTTTTCTTTTTTTTCCCCTCTTATTTTTGGTATAATATTGTGAGGGCACCGGGGGGGAATCAGGGTTACTGGTGGGTATCAAGGAGGGTGCTAGAGATGGCTAGACAGGTGGTGGGAAAAAAGGGTAAGGCGCAAGCAGAGATAAACACCTCAATCTCCCCAATGATTAAAAAAACTAAAAGATCCAAACATATCCCCCCATATTTTGTGGGAATCTCACAAATCAGTTATTAGAGGGGTCTTTATATCCATTAATTCCCATTTAAACAAAACTAGGAAGGCGCTGGTGTCATCTCTGAATAGCAAAATACAGCAAATAGAAGCCATTCATAAGCAATCCTTGTCCACTAGTCACCTAAAAGAACTGATCAAGCTGAGAGAAGAACTAAGAGATTTACTTAATGCACAGTCGGCTAAATTCTATCTTTCTCTAAGGCAGAAATTCTTTGCCCATGGCAATAAACCAACTAAATTTATGCTGGCTATGCTGAAACAGAGGAAAAGAAGATCCAGAATTATGGCCATCAAACATCAAAATAACTCTGTTTCTTCGGATGATGTTGGAATTGCAGAGGCTTTTCACGCATATTACTCTGACCTCTACAATATCAATATCTCAGATTCAGAAGGAGATAAAAAGAAAAGAGAGGAACTCACAACCTCCTTTTTAGAAAAGCTCAAACTCCCTTCTCTCTCAGCTGAACAGGCTCAATATTTATGCACACCAATCACAGAAACTGAAATACTAGCTTCCATAAAAAATATGGCCAAAGGGAAAGCACCTGGACCTGATGGCCTACCTCTATTGTACTACAACACATTTTCTAAAACCCTAATGCCTCATTTACTGAATTCCTATAATCAGGCCATGAAAGGGGAACCATTTTTACCCCAAACCCTTTCAGCTCATATATCACTGATTCATAAACCTAACAAAGATCCTACCTTGTGCTCAAATTACCGTCCCATCTCATTATTAAACTTAGACGTTAAAATATTCGCAAAAATATTAGCCTCAAGGATTAAACCCCTATTACATTCACTTATCTATTCAGACCAATGTGGCTTTGTCCCTAATAGAGAAGGGAAAGACAACACTTTTAAAGTAATTAGCGCGATATCTTTGGCTAAGAAAAGAAACTCCCCTCTTGTGCTATTGAGTACAGACGCAGAAAAAGCTTTTGACAGGGTGTCCTGGCTATTTTTGCGACACACCCTGTCAAGGTTTGGCTTCCATGACACCTTTATTGACACTATATTTACAATGTATTCTTCACCTAGTGCCCAAATAAGAGTTAACGACTCACTATCACCCCCAGTCCATATAAAAAATGGTACAAGACAGGGTTGTCCCTTATCCCCAATTCTTTTTATACTCTCACTAGAACCCTTACTCCAATATATACGCCAATCACCAGATATTGCAGGATTGAAATGTAAAAAGATGGAAATAAAACAAGCTGCTTATGCGGATGACCTTCTTATATTGATTACAAACCCTCTACGAGCTTTCCCCATCCTTTTGCAGGCCTTTGATACCTTTAGCTTTATATCTAACTATAAAATAAACCCGACTAAATCCCAAGCAATGGGTATTAATGTACAGCCTACAGTAATAAGCAAATTACAAACTACTTCACCCTTTCTGTGGACTAAGGATCATATAAAATTCTTAGGGATTAATGTTACCCCCAACCTAGATCAACTATTTAATGCTAATTACAGTCCTCTATTAAAAAGTATCCCAGACTTGCTGAAATCCTGGTCACCTACATTCATATCTTAGTGGGGCAGAAGGAATATTTTTAATTCATTAGTGATACCCAAGATTAATTACCTACTACAGACGCTACCTATTAAAATCCCAAGGGAGTTCTTTGATAAATTCAGGAAAATCAGCTCAAGATATATATGGGATAATATTAAACCGAGGTTGGCCTTTAAGATTTTACAATTGCCCTATGATAGAGGGGGAATAAACCTACCCTCCATACAGAGAACATATAATGCTATACAATTAGGTAGGGTTATAGACTGGGTAAGGAAACCACTACACAAGCAATGGTTAACGATAGAAGAAGAACAAATAGACAGACCCTTGAGATCCCTGGTCTTCTCGGACCCAAAGGAAATTCACACACATAGAGACTACTCACTACTTACAAACACTTTGCAAATTTTGCAAAATGTGAAGATCAGACAATATTGCTTAGAATTCCCTTCACCATTAACAACGGTGTCAGACTGCCTATATAGAGATAAAATAGCTTCACAAACATTACCACGTAAATTGTCTGAGTGCACAGCTAGACTGGACGAACTACTAGATGATACTGGAACATTTTTAAATAAATCTGAATTAGCTGCCAAACTTTCAATAAACGAACTACACACAATGCAATATGAATACTTAAAAGCACAAGTCAAGTTTTTTCTTGCACATCCTAGGTCAAACTCTGATCTCTCATGGTTTGAGAAACTTCTAACTCAGACAAAACCTCCTATGAAAATAATTGCTAACATAACCAGACAACTTAGTTTGATGGACAAACCCAATGCTCTATATTACATCAGAGAATGGGAAAATGACTTAAACCGAACATTTTCTGACATCGAGGTTAGTTTATTGTTATCTGCCCCAAAACAGATTTCTAGATGCATTACAATACAAGAAAATGCTTATAAGATATTAACTAGGTGGTATCTGACACCCCATAAATTGAGTAAAATATATCCCCTCACATCCAAAAATTGCTGGAGATGCAATATACAGGTAGGAGATTTTCTCCATATTTGGTGGTCATGTCCTAAGATAATTAACTTCTGGAAAAACATATTTCTCAAGATCAGGACGATCTTGCATTTATCAGAGGTAAGACTTCCATTTCTTCCAGAAATAGCATTACTCTCTCTTTTACCGACTTCCCTGTCCAAGATGGAAGGGAGCTTGATAAGAATTTTAGCAGCTGCTGGTAGATTACTAATTGCAATAAAATGGAAATCGGAGGACATCCCATCAAGACCTCAATGGTCCGCTAAAGTAAATGATATTGCCAGATTGGAGGAGCTCTCGTACTGGGAACTTAGGAATCACTCCAAATTTGAAAAAATATGGGGGCCTTAGAAGTCAGAAACACAGATCTAAAAGCTCTTAATTAAGTCTACATAAACATAGATTAATAAATAACACATACACTAATATGTGACAATATTATGGTAAAGGGTCCGGCTGGTCTGTACTTGGAGTCTCGTTGAAGGATATTTAATATGCAAGAAACCTTACTCCTGAGTGTTTTTTTAACTACTTGTGGACTTCAAAATAATTGTCTAGAGGAAATATTGTTCTGTTCTGGAACGAGATCGAGACCTATAATTTTTAATCTATTATCAGACAGGGATAAAGACGAAATACTGCGCAGGTCGAGGAAGAAAGGGAAATTAGAATATTCCGGCGCAACAGTAATGATATTTCCTGATTATGCAAAAGAAACGGTGAAGGAAAGAGGTTGTTTAATTGATGTAAAAAAAATATTACGTTCTAACAATTTGAAATATTCAATGATGTTCCCGGCTAAACTGAGGATAGAATGGGAAAGCAAGAACTGGGTCTTTGATACAGTGGATGCAGCTGAGGTATGGATTAAAGAAAACATAGGGAGTTAGGGTCAAATGGGGTTGGGGCTGGCCGGGAGGAGGAATGCTTAGATAGAGAACCAGGAGGGGAACTGCCTGGCTCATGCAGAAGGGAAAGGGGCTGGGAAGGGTAGATATTATGTGTGTTTTTTGTTAGTTTTGTTTTCTCTTTTCCTTGCTACTCTCCCTCCCACTCCCCACCGCTCTTCAGCAGACCTAGGGAAAGGAACAAAATATAAAATAAGTCTCTGAGATTTGTTACATGGAATATCAGGGGTCTGAGTAGGGGCGCAAAGAAAGTGGCGGTGTTTGACACAATACATAGAACCCTACCCGCTATAGTCTGTCTGCAAGAGACACATTTGACAGGTGAGACGACAAATGGGCTCTCCAGGCCGTGGATACAGCACTCATTTCACTCAGTCTACTCTTCATATGCTAGAGGGGTCAGTGTATTGATCCATCATGACATTGAGATAAAAATAGGGGAAACCGCTATAGATGGGGAGGGCCGGTACGTCCTGATTGATTGCATACTGGAAGGGAAACCATGGATAATAGCTAATGTCTATATACCGCCACCTTTTAAAACAGAGGTCCTATTGAAAATTCATGAATTTGTGCTTAAGGTAGGGGATAAACCACTTTTAGTCATAGGCAACTTCAATAATGTTATGGACACTAAAATGGATAGATGTAGGATTGGTAATGGTCAAAACTGGTCAAAACTTGTGCACGGGATCTAAATAAAAAAATATCATGGAGGAAAAGGGTTGGATTGATATCTGGAGAGTAATGCACCCCAAATTAAAAAAAAATACTTATGTTTTTCAAAAACCCACAGGAGTCTATCACGGATTGATATAGTTTTCACTAATAATAAACGTTCGTTTGAAATAGAAAAGGTTAGATACGGACAGCGTGGAATATCAGATCACAATCAAGTTATTATAAGTCTAAAAACAACAAATAAGAAAATAAGACGGATGCACATAAATTTAGGATGGATAAACATAATGGGAGTACACGATAGGATCTCAAAAGAGATAGTGGAATATTTTGCTATGAATGAAGGTTCAGCAGCAATTAATATAGTATGGGAGGCCGCAAAGGCCTATATTAGAGGGATTTTTGTAAAATACACAATAAGGTATAAGAAAGGAATAAGGAAAAAAATAACGGCCTTGGAACAAGAAGCGGAAAAATATGAAAAAAATTATATCGAAAACCCCACAGATGGTGGTTATAAGGAGTGGATATAGAAGGTTGGTAAACTGGAAGATGAGAGGCTTCTACTGGCGGAACAACAAAAAGAAAATTATGTGAGAGATAACTACATATACGCCCATATACCCGGAAAAAAAACTAGCGGCACTGGTGGCAATGCAGAAAAAATAATAATAATTATATCCATAGCCTAACAGACAAAACAGGATATAAAATTACTGAACAAGCTGCTAAAATAGAATTGATTAGAGAATATTTTGAAGATATGTACAGCAGTAGGATAAAAAAGAATGCGGGGCAAATACAACAGTTTCTGGAGGAAATAAATATTACTAGGCTAACAATAGACCAACAAGGGAATTTGGAAGCCCCTTTAAAGGTCTTGGAAGTGGAAAAAATACTATCCAGGATTGTAAAAAATAAGACCCCAGAAATAGATGGAATCCCGTTCAAGGTTTATGCCCAATATAAAGAGATACTAAAATCAAAATTATTGACTATGTGGGACGACTCAATGAAGAGGGGAAAATTGCTAGACTCACTGAGAGAAGCCTTAATCACATTAATTTTAAAACCAGGTAAAGATCCAACTCTGCCGGATTCCTACCGACCTATTTCATTGATTAACACTGATAATAAAATATTGGCTGGGATCCTGGCAGCTAGACTTAGAAGTGGGGTTTCTGGGCTTGTTCATGAGGATCAGACAGGATTTATGTGAGGTAAAACTACAACTGATAATATTATGCGTTATTTTGTGAACACCCAGCTCAAACCTACAAACTGTGGTAAGAGTCAAGATTGATTGTCACTATAGATGCCTCAAAGGCATTTGATAGAGTGGCCTTTTCTGATTATAACATTGAAGAAGATGGGCTTCGGCGACAATTTAATTTCATGGGTAAGATTGTTATACACGGAAATAACAGCAAAAGTGATAATAAATGGGGAATACTCCGATAAAATACACATAGATAGGGGGGTGAGACAGGGATGCCCATTTTCCCCGCTACTTTTTGCTATAGCCATAGAGCTGTTAGCTGATATAATTAGGCAAGATAAAGAAATTGTAGGGTTTAGATACAGTGAACATGAGGAAAAGATTGCTCTATATGCAGATGACATTCTGTTATTTGTAGGATCACATGGATCACTTATGAAAAATTTTCAGGTATTTGATGATTACGGCAAACATGCGGGGTTAAATATAAACTGGTCTAAATCGGCCTGCGTCCCGATTGATCTTCTGAACAATTTTATACAAGGACCACTGGAAATTAAGAGAGCTGCGAAACCCGTTAAATATCTGGGTATTCAAATAACTCCAAACCCCAATGGATATGTTAAACTAAATGTGATCCCTAAAATACAAGAGATTAGGAAAAAAATATAGGTATGAAAAAGATTATATGTCTTGATGGCAGGTTGTATATCTTTGGTAAAAATGTGTTCACTACCCTCCCTGAATTATATTCTATGGAACTCACCTGTAATAATCCCCCAAAAAATATTTAAAATACTAGCCAGTCTCTTAATGGACCTGATATGGCTAGGGAAAAAAACAAGGATTAAAGCAGAAATGTTGCATATTCATGAGAAGAAGGGTGGATTATCAGTGCCAGACCTGGAACTCTACTTTATATCTGGACATATAAAAAATATGATAATGTGGAGCAATACGCAAAGATATAAGGCTATGTACTATATATAAGAACTGTACTATCTTCCAAATAATAGAAGCGGGTATTGTGACTCAACGGGGTAGTAAGATACCGCTATTTCAGATGATGGACAGAATTTAGAGGCAGGCAAGAGTATTATGGAATCAGTCTGGACTTCATGCTGACATTTTGTTGTGGAAGAATACCCAACTCTTAGAACTCAAGTCAATTGAACAGAAAATATGGTGGAAACATGGAGTCTATAAATTAGGGCAGGTATGGAGACAGGGGGATGTAAGACTATATGAAGATCTTAAAAAGGAGCATGGATTCGGTAATATAGACCTGAGGTTCTATTACTTACAATTAAAAAATGCACTACGAGCACTGCTAGGAAAAGATATACAAAATGACACTTTTCCACAGCCGTTAGTAAATATCTCTAAATTGACACCAGGGGGAAGATTAGTATCTAAAATATATCAAAGCTTATTACAGCAAAAGACTAAGGGCTCTTTCACACTTGCGTTCTTTTCTTCAGGCATAGAGTTCCGTCGTCGGGGCTCTATGCCGGAAGAATCCTGATCAGTTTTATCCTAATGCATTCTGAATGAAGAGAAATCCGTTCAGGATGCATCAGGATGTCTTCAGTTCCAGACCGGAACGTTTTTTGGCCGGAGAAAATACCGCAGCATGCTGCGCTTTTTGCTCCGCCCAAAAATCCTGAACACTTGCCGCAAGGCCGGATCCGGAATTAATGCCCATTGAAAGGCATTAATCCGAATCCGGCCTTAAGCTAAACGTCGTTTCGGCGCTTTGCCGCATCCGACGTTTAGCTTTTTCTGAATGGTTACCATGGCTGCCAAGATGCTAAAGTCCTGGCAGCCATGGTAAAGTGTAGTGGGGAGCAGTATACTTACCGTCCGTGCGGCTCCCCGGGCGCTCCAGAGTGACGTCAGGGCGCCCCACGCGCATGGATGACGTGATCGCATGGACAAGTCATCCATGCGCATGGGGCGCTCTGACGTCATTCTGGAGCGCCCCGGGAGTCGCACGGACTGTAAGTATACTGCTCCCCTGCTCCCCACTACTACTATGGCAACCAAGACTTTAATAGCGTCCTGGCTGCCATAGTAACACTGAACGCATTTTGAAGACGGATCCGTCTTCAAATGCTTTCAGTTCACTTGCGTTTTTCCGGATCTGGCGTGTAATTCCGGCAAATGGAGTACACACCGGATCCGGACAATGCAAGTGTGAAAGAGCCCTAAGAAGAGAGCAGCTACTAGCTTAATGTATAAAAGGAAAGATGCTATAAGCCCTCAGCGAGAAGAGTTTTGGGATATGGCTATACAAGAAAAAAATAGGATTTCAAAGAACTTTTCATATAGGATTACCCAATTCAATATACTATATCGTTTATATTATTCCCCAAGGAAACTAATGAAATGCTACAAACCTAAAATCTTTAGTTGTCCAAACTGTGGGGAAGTTGGGGTGGACGACGTCCATATACTTTGGTTATGTATAAAAATCCAATTCTAAATGATAGAATAGAACAATATCATAGGTATAAATTCCCCAGGAAATTTGAGATATGTATATTGGGGGTGATGGAAAAAATCAACACCCCCCCAACATCGAGAAATAATATCCAAACGTATGTTTCAAGCAAGGAAATGCATTGTCCGACATTGGGGGGGGGGGGGGGGAGGGGGGTTTAGTGCTGTAGCCACGGTCAGGGAATGGGAGAGGTTCACCAGAACCTCACTTGCCATAGAAGAATTTCACCTGGCAAATACTAAGAAAAAACAGAAATTTATTAGAACATGGCAGAAATGGTTAATAAAGTGATCTCCGTATGTGAAGACGGCATGAGGTGTGATGGTGCTGTGGGGGAGTTGGAGAGAGAGAGAGGAGGTACTTTTTTTTTTTTTTCTACCATGTGAGAAAAGAGGCGGGTTGGAGGGAGGGGGGGTAATAAATATATATTTTTTTAAATTACAATTACAATGTTATGAAATTAAAAGATTGGCACAATTAATTGTATTATGAAAAATAAAATAAAGAAATGCCAAAAAAAAATAAAAAACGTGTCCTGTAACATCACACGTGCCCTGACTAACGCAGTTACTGGGAAGGTCCACTTAACCACGGTCACATGGACAAGTGCATTCGGCCACGGACGCTACATTTCCCTGACGGCACACTGGGTGAATATTGTGGAGGCCGGGAGTGAGTCGAACCCTGGAAGGGCACAGGTGCTACCAACGCCAAGGATTGCGGGCCCTAATTTTACCACATGACAGGAGGCTTCGTATTTTGCATTAAACTCTCTTTACTTACTCCACATAGCAGTAAAGAAACAGTTAAAACAGTAACCAATCAAAATGCAATAGGAGGTAATATATTCTGAGCCGTGAGACTCCTCCTCTCTTTCTTTACTGCTCCATCAGACAGACAGGTCAGAGTTTCTGCTCTCCCAGTTATAAGGCTTTGGGGGTTACGTATCTCCATTTGAGTTTTTTCTATCTATCCTTGTGGTAATATTTAATGTCTACTACTACATTTTGGGGGGTTTGTGGCTCAAGCGAAATTTTTTCTCCTCAGTTGGTCTCCCGTCCCTGTCTGGCCTTCTCACTCGGACGAGGAGGATAAGCTTTACTAGTTTATTTATTTACTAGCACCCCCCCCCCCCCCCCCCCCCCCCCCCCCCCCCCCAAGGATTATGGTAAGGGGTAACGTTCACCCCGTCTGCGAATATCGCGTCGCGATTTTTTCGCCGCGCATTTTCTGTAAAAAAAAATTTCGCTGCGCATTTTTGCTCGCGGTAGCCGCGGCAATTATACTCGCGCCTCGCGAGAACTGTGGCCGCCATTTTGGATAGAGACTCCGTGTCCAGCGCGCTCGGTTTTTGCGCTCGAATCACATAAGCCTGTCAGACGACCAGGCAGGGCTCTCAAATCTGTGGCCGTTTGTCCAGGCCTCATCACTGCAGGGTTCATTCCCTGGGCTTTGGGGTGTCGCCCCGGAATTGCTGCTGCTACTGAGGTGTCAATCATACATCCTCTATTCCTGGGTGCTGCCCAGTGTAAAAATCCCAATTTACCCTGCTGGGGTTATAGGTACTGCTGGTACCATCTCTATATACTTTATACTACCCTGTGCCAGGGTGTTGTTGGACAATGGACCAGAACGCTGCACAGCTTCAGGCCATGATTAATGAGGCAGTTGCTGCCTCGATGGAGAAGGCTTTCTCCAGAATTATAACGGCGGCTGATGGGCCAGATGACCTCGCTGAGGTCCCGCAACAGGACTACGATTCCGAGGCTTCGGGGTCACAGGTTCGTGCCGACTCTCGGCCACAAAAACGCCATTGGAAAGGAGAGAAGGGCTCTGCTGATCCGGACAGGGGCAAGGCCCCCGCCAAGCGCGACAAACCGTCTCCTCTCGCTCCCTCGCCTGAACATCATTACTCCTCGGACGAGGAGGATAAGCTTTCTCCGTCCATGAATATTCTGGACTCGTGGCAGGCCGCGGACTCCGACGTTCCGGAGGACGCCTGGGCCTCAGATGAGGGCGTGTTTTCCGGTAACCAAAAGGGCACCGCCCAGCTACCCGACGACTCGGTGCCACCGCTGGAGGATGAGGAAACCATCCTGGACCCCTCCGGCCAACGTCTCTTCGATCCGAGAAACATCCGTCATCCACGTTCTGGGGACTGGACGCCTCCGGATCACCTCGCAAAGTTTATGCACCTATGGCTACGCAAACCTATGGACAAAACGGTTCGCAACCGTTTACGATCTGAATGCCCTCGCCCTCTGTTACCCGACTTCGTGGCGCAAACTCCGGAGTTCGACCAGATCATGACCACCTTTATGTCTAGGGGTGGTCGGGACCCTCGCAAAGGAGTTGAGAAGGCATTCCACGGCGTGCAGGATAAACTGTTGGACTCCATTGGTCCACTTTCCCGCATTTTGTATTTGGCGGATGATGCCCTAGCGCGATCAGAGGAGTTTGACGCTAATATGGTTCGTGAATGGGCTCACGACATTAGAGAATGGGCTCAAAGGTGCTTCTGCTTTGTAGGCAACGCCAACGTAGCCCTCTCTTCTGAGAGGAGGAAAGCAGCATTACTCCGTCTTGACGGAAAATTGGTGGAATTGGGCACCAAGGAACTAGGACCTCTGGCACAGGGCAAGCTATTTGGCGAGACTTTTCTGAAGGAGCTCAATAGACATGTGAATGTCTTTACCTCGCTTAACAAAGCACAGACCTCCATGAAGCGGGTCTTCCGAGCCAACTCCCAAAGGGGTGTTTTTGGAAGGGCTGGCCGCCACAGAGGCCGAGCAGCCAGCCGATTCTGGCCTTCGGGCCCCAGTTCTCAAAGGCCTCAACCGTTCTACCCAGAAACAGGCTATAGACAGCCTTTCTCCTTCACCAGAGGAGCCGACAGAGGTCGTGGATCACGTGCCCGGGGCAGGGCTCGCTTCAACTCCACCGGTAAGTCGTCACCTGTTGCAGGTACCTCTTCTCACTCATACAGCAGGTCGTATTTCCCTTTGTTTTCAGAACTGGGCGGCTATATCGTCGGACGCATGGATACTCCAAACGGTGCAGGGTTACGTCATAGACTTCGTGGGACGTCCAGACCAGTCGATCCTGCCGCATCCTTTTCTCTGCTCCGCAGAGGACTACAGGTTGATAGCAAACGAGCTACTAGACCTCCACTCCAAGGGTGCGGTGGAGCCCGCACACGATCAGGGAGGCTTTTTCAGCAATCTTTTCTTGGTGAAGAAAAAGACCGGGGACTTCAGACCAGTCTTAAACTTAAAAAAGCTCAACTCCTTCGTGCGATACAGGCACTTCAAGATGGAGGGCATTCACCTTCTGAGGGACCTCCTTCGAGACGGAGATTGGTTCACGAGACTGGACCTCAAAGACGCATACTTATCGGTACCGGTCCACTTAACCTGCCGACGTTTCCTCAGATTCCTGTGGCAAGGTCGACCGTGGCAGTTCACGTGCCTCCCTTTCGGCCTCAGTTCAGCCCTGTGGTGTTTCACCAAGTTGCTGAAGCCTGTGGTCGCACATCTTCGTGCTCAAGGGATTCGGTGCATTATATACCTGGACGACCTGCTTCTGTTTTGCGACGACAGGTCCGGACTGACTCGGCACACACATTTTACCGTCGACTTCCTGACCTCCCTAGGGTTCGTGGTGAACTTCTTGAAGTCAGAGTTGTCCCCGACTCAGACTGTCCAGTTTCTGGGATTCGAGATAGACTCCAGGTCCAGCACACTACGCTTACCAGCGACGAAGATCGCGGCTATCAAGAAGGAATTGCGCAGAGTCATCCGCTGTTTCTCCATTCCACTCTGTACTCTAGCTCGGATCGTAGGTCTACTATCCGCTTCCATTCAGGCCATTTTCCCGGGACCGCTCCACTACAGGGCGATGCAACGTCTGAAGACCTACTTCCTCCATCGGAATCCTTCCTACGATCAATCGATCCCGATAACGGAAGAGGTCAGGGAGGAATTCAGATGGTGGCTAGACAGCATGGAGGCTTGGAACGGCCGAGCCATCTTCGGGAGCTCTCCCGACGTCGTTTTGGAGTCGGACGCCAGCCTTTGGGGCTGGGGCGCGACGGGCGGAGGCAGATCAACCGGAGGCGCCTGGACCGCTCAAGAGAGTCTTCTCCACATCAACTGGCTGGAGCTGTTGGCGGGGTCGTTCGCTATCCGCAGTCTGGCGAAGGACAAGTCACATTGCTGTATTCTCTTGCGGATGGACAACATCTCGGCGGTCCGCTATATCAACCGCCTGGGCGGAGCCCGTTCCCGACTACTGTCGGAGGTGACGAAGGAGATCTTCGACTTCTGCCTTCCCCGCAACATTTCACTCAAGGCGGAATACCTTCCGGGGGAGACGAATCTGACGGCAGACTGGTTCTCACGTCACTGGAGGGACAGCAGCGACTGGAGATTGGATCCTCAGGTCTTTCAACGACTCTCGGTCAGGAGGGGCCCCCTCCGACTGGACCTATTCGCTTCCCGCAACAACAGGCAAACTCCGGCCTACTTCAGCTGGCTACCGGATCCGGAGAGTTTAGCGGTGGACGCGTTTCTCCAACAATGGCCAGCCAAGGGAGCGTACGCCTTTCCCCCTTTCAGCATGATCGCACGGACAATTCAATTCCTGAGGAATCAACGCATTTCTCTCCTGCTCGTCGCTCCGCTTTGGCGGAGTCAACCGTGGTTCCCGGACCTTCTGGAGCTCTCCTACATCGAGCCGTTGCTTCTACCGTCTTTCCCGATGCTCCTCACGGACCCGAAAGGGAATCCGCATTCCCTGGTACTCGAGGGCCGTCTCCTTCTGGTGGCTTGGGCTCTTTCCGGGGAGCCTGGCAGACCAGCGATTTATCGCAGGCAGCTAGAGACCTCATATGGGACTCCTGGGCTCCTGGAACTAGAAGATGTTACTTATCAGCTTGGGATTCCTGGTCCTCTTGGTGCTGTGAATGGGACTTCGATCCATTTACGGCACCTGTGACAGCCATATTGAATTTTCTGTCACATTTGTTCTCTTTGGGCCGCTCCTATCGTTCTCTCAACGTGGTGCGTTCCGCTATTTCGGCGGCGCACGTTCCCTCTCTTGGTATCCCAATCGGGAGGGATCCACTTGTTTGCCGTTTACTTAGGGGTATAAGGTTGCAGAGACCTCCGGGCCCCAGATATTCTCGTCTCTGGGATGTGGCCTTGGTTCTTCAGTTTCTGAGAGATTGGCCGAATAATACCTCCCTCTCTCTAAGACAGCTGTCGGCCAAGTTGACTTTGTTACTTTGCCTCGTTTCCTTTCGTCGAGTTTCGGACGTACGGGCTTTCGACGTCGACGCTTTTTCGGTCTCTCCGGAGGGAGTTACCTTTCGGGTGTCTAGACGTACCAAGTCCAACTCTACGTCGGTCTTTTATCCCTTCTTTGCCTCAGAACCACAACTTTGTGTCGTTTCTACCCTTACTCGGTACGTAGAGGTCACTTCCGCGCTTGGAACTTCTGCCTCGGGACAGCTTTTGGTGTCCTACGTTCGGCCTCACGTTCCCGTCTCAACTACTACACTCGCCAGATGGATACGGTGGCTTCTGTCTCTGGCGGGCGTGGACCCCTGTTTTGGGGCACATTCAGTTCGTGGGGCGGCTGCTTCGTCGGCCTTCTCGGCAGGCGCTTCTCTGACAGACATCCTACATTCGGCGGACTGGTCGAGGGAGTCTACCTTCAGGACATTCTACTTTCGCCCAAGCACGGGGGCGGCTATGTGTCTTGTGAATCAGCGTTAAAAAATGCAAAATACGAAGCCTCCTGTCATGTGGTAAAATTGAAGATTATGCTAGCGCTAGTGTACTTATAATCTTAATTTTAGTAATGACAGGAGGCGAGTATTTTCCCACCTCTTTCCCACCCTTGGTAAGTGCTCGTGGGTAAGTATATGGTTTCATTCCCTTTTGCGTTTTAGCAGCCAAGATCCTTTTAAGTGATGTCATTTACTGTCATTTTATGTGGGTCATGCCTGCAAGCAGGTTCAGTTTCGGTTCCTAACCCATTTCACATTGTTTTTCAGTATAAATGCTTGAGGTTTCCGGTCCAACTTCAGGGAGTTTCTTCGTGTCGATTGGACTTCGTCTCACGGAGATTTGAGTGCGGACAGAAGGTCTTTTGATTCCGGTTACAGTTCATTCCGGATTTTTCATCATACCTTACAGTTACAGGACAAGGAGTTCGTTCGGTGGTTCGTGGTTGAAGAGACATTGACTTTAGTTTGTCCAGTTTTTTCTGATGTCGCATGCGAAAGAGGAGGAGTCGTCTCACGGCTCAGAATATATTACCTCCTATTGCATTTTGATTGGTTACTGTTTTAACTGTTTCTTTACTGCTATGTGGAGTAAGTAAAGAGAGTTTAATGCAAAATACTCGCCTCCTGTCATTACTAAAATTAAGATTATAAGTACACTAGCGCTAGCATAATCTTCAATTCCTTCAGGGTTTCCGCCACCACCTACGTGAGGGGTTCCAAACCCCACTTCTCCTCCTCCACCTCCTCCTCCACTTCCACCTCCGAATTATCCACGTGCAGCGCCAGGCAGTCATCAGTCGGTAGCTGGAAGCAGTGTAGCACTGCAGTGTGGAAGCGGCAACAGGCCGTGCTGAAGCTGATATGCTGTCGCAGGGGGTAAGAGACCAGACTGAACTGTGGCTCTCGCCACTTAACCTAGGAACAGGCATGGTTGTGTCTAACAATGGCAGTAACTTGGTGGCGGCTTTGGAGCTCGGCAAACTCAGACACATCCCATGCCTAGCCCACGTGTTCAACCTTGTAGTTCAACGGTTTCTCAAAACCTACCCCAATTTGCCTGAGCTACTGTTAAAGGTGCGCCGCATGTGTGTACATTTCCGCAAGTCATCGACAGCTTCATCCGGTCTGTCAGCGATGCAGCAGCACTTTAAATTGCCAGCTCACCGGCTGTTGTGTGACATGAGCACGTGCTGGAACTCAACATTCCACATGTTGGCCAGGTTTTGTGAGCAGCAGATGGCAGTAGTGGAATACCAGCTGCAACATGTTCGTCGCCTTTCCAGTCAGCTTCCGCTATTCACAAGTGAGGAGTGGTCATGGATGTCTGACCTCTGTGAGGTATCAACGTAACCATCCCACTTCTGTGTCTACTCGAACGCTCGCTGCTCACAATTAAGGACGCTTTGCTTATTGGGCATCCCTTAAGTGTGACCAAACTTACACTGCTATTAATTCACTGTAATACAGTTATTTGCTCACTTATAAGCTTATAAACTTTAGATTTAAAATTGCAACAGGTTTTTGGAAAAAATTCATGTCCTGAAAGTTGTAGGTAAAACCGTGGCACTAATGTAGTGGTACAGCCTGATGCATCTCCCAGCGACCCGCACCCCTTTTCTAGCAGTCAAGGCTCCACCACCTCAGCAGATGAGAGCTGTGTTTCCTTCCCATTGTCAACTAATCCCGATGCTCCTGCTCCTCATCCTACTCTTAGTCATGTGTTTCGTCAGCAATAGATCACTGAGGCGATTGCAAAGAGATAACCGTATGCGTGCACTCATCCAACGGCACAGAAGCTGTACGTGCTCCTGGCCAAGTTGCTGGTATTACAGTCCTTCCCTTTCCATTTGGTTGACTCTGCACATTTCAGAGAACTGATGGCTTGTGCCAAGCCAAGGTGGAGGGACCTAAGCCATCACTACTTCTTTAAAAAAGCTGTACCAGCCCTGCATATGTACGTACAGCAGAAGGTGGGCCAATCCTTAAGGCCTGTAGGTGTCTGGTACAGTTCATGGCAGCGCCGACGTGTGGAGCTGTAACTATGGTCAAGGACAATATATGCCCACTACAATGCCCAACTGCAGGGTGTAGAATTTTAGCAGATGGCCAGTCTGTTTTAGGGTAGCAGGGTACCTGAAGCTTATCCACAAGCAAGTGATGTGAAGTCCACCTCCAGCCCTACATATGTAACATTTACTGACTTTTTTGTCCATGCACTGTAACTTGTAATGGCCATTAACCTTCTGTAAAGTTCAATACTTTTTTTTCTCTCAGAGGCAGACACTCTTTTCAAGTTACTCTCAGCTCACTGTTCTGGTGTATACCTGTCGGCTGCTTCTCTCTCAGACACAAGCTACACACTCACTTCTTCTTTACTGCTCCCAGATCAGATGGTGGGACCAGCCCACACTTAGCAACTGTATCTATGGACAGAAAAATTAACACTTACTCATTTATACAGCCTGTAGAACATACACAGTTAAGCCACAGAAACCCATTTAGCAGTGAACCACCATGTCACTGCATATATGCACCGTGTTTGGTTCTGGTGCTATATTTATGTAAGGAGCTTGGTTCTGGTTCTGTATTTATGTACCCTGCTTGGTTCTGCTGTTGTACTTTGGTAATGAGCTTGGTTTTGGTGCTGAATTTATATACTATGCTTGGCACTGGTGCTGTATTTATGTACCATGCTTCATTCTGGAGCTGTGTTTATGTAAATAACATGGTTCTGGTGTTGTATTTATGTAAAAATCTTGGTTCTGGTGCCGTATTTATGTATAATTCTTAAATCTTGTGTTGTATTTATATAATAAGCTTGGTATAGCACCACCATAGTGATGCTGCCAATACAGGTGTCACGGCTTGGTGGTAGTTTGCCGTGACACTTTCGCATGATTGCCGGTGGCAATGTGTTGTTTGTTATTCATTTGTGTGCACTTCCCCTTTAAGGCTGTTCCCCTTCCCATTTCTGGTGTGTATGGGGTTAAGGTGTGTGCAAGGTGGAGCTGGGTGTGGCCTCTTGGCTCTTATTGTTCTGTGTTGTGAGCCTAAGGTCAGATTGTCTTCAGTGGCTTGAGGAGTTGGTGCTATTCCATCTGCCCAGTCCTTGAGGGCCACCATATGGGACATCAATGTCACCCGATGTCATCTGATGTCACCCCTTTGTGTCTGTTTCTGTTTTCCTACCTCACTTGTTGTATGTTTGGTGTGGGTTTATGTTTGGGGTTGTTGTTATGTCTGGTTTGGTGTTTCATGTCTGGCCTGTTTGGTGTTTCAGGTCAGCATGGATGCCAGACATATCCATTGTATGTCCTAAACCTCCAGAAGGGGGTTCCTGGAGTTCCCTAGAGAGGGAAATACAAGCAGCGCAGCCTGGTGCCACCATGGTTCATGTCGCTTGATGATCCAAGTTGTTTCTACTAGATTCTGTGTTTAGTGTTCGCGCAGGGTCCTGCCTGGTGTGTGTGTTTGGGCCTATGAGCATTACCAGGATCCTGTGGTAGTGGCGTGGACTGCTCGATTTCCTGTTGCAGCTGTGTCAGGTAGGTGTCCATGTTGGTTATGTCAGCAGTGGTGTTTTCTGCCACTGGACACTTACCTGTCGTGTCGTCCACTGCTGGCTGCTTTCTTCTTCTTTGTTGCTAGGCCTGTTGGAGACTCTGGTTCGTCCGTGTCTTGGATGAATCGGTTGTCTCCACCTTCTGATGCCATAATGCAGAGACCATTAGGGTCAGTAGGGCCCAGGTTCAAGAGTATGAGCCCCCCTACCATCGAGGGCGGCTCATACAGTCAGGAGGTCAGGGATAGGATTTAGGGATGCTTAGTTGGTTTCCAGCTCCCTTTTCCCTGTTTCCAGGCCTAGCTGCCACCTTATAATCCCCACATTGTACGGTGGGGGGTTTCCCTTACTCCCCACCGTGACAACAGGGGCCATGGCCGTTATGCAAAGAAATAGATTATGTCCTGTTATTGTCCACAATATGGACAATGATAGGACTGTTCTATTAGGTAACAACCTCCGTTCCTCAAAATGTGGAATGCACATGGTCGGTATCCGTCTTTTGCAGATCCACAATTTTGCGGACCGCAAAACATCCAATGGTCGTGTGCATGAGCCCTTATTCTGTTTCATCTTGGCTTACCAATCAGTTTATGCAAGTTCTTAGCCCATTAACAAATTCAACCTACTAAAACTGTTATTACAGAAATGAGACTGAACAAAAGAGTCAGTTACTCAGGCAGACCTTATTTGTCCAGGATTAGCATAGGTGGAATATTCCAGTTACTGCTGATCTTCCACATAATGAAGGAGCACAGAGAAGATGATATTATTATTATTTACTGTGTCATGTCCAAAGAAAACATAAAACAATTGGGTTTGACAAATAACCTACAGATTTATGTTAAAACTATAATATTTTACAAGAGTTCTCATTATATTTGGTTATTGTTATGACCATCTCAGTGGCACGTATGGCAAAAATGTCAATAAGTGGTATTAGCATCAGGCAGTACATATCCTCCAAGAAACAAACAAACATTACCCTGTCGCAGTAAATAACAAATGGATTTGAGGTGAGGAGACACGCATTAAAGGGACACTGACAGGCCCAATAAGCATATTTAGGTATATATATGACAGTACAGGTCTTATAAAGTGTATTAGAATCATCTAAGTATCCCCCCTGTCCACCTTATAAATACAGTAAAATGAAGTTTTATAACCTGCTTGAATTGTCTTCAATCTGCCCAAGGGGCGGCGTTTCATCTCCACTTGCGCCCAGCCAGCCTCGCCCCAACTGCCGTTTGAACCGCCGCCCAGCTCATTAATATTCACTTCGCTGGGCGGCGCACTAATCCGCACTAATCATATCGCGCCTGCGCACTAATTAACCCCTTTTGAGATGTAACAGAGCAGCGCTCTGAAGCGCTGCTATGAACTGTGCCCGGCGCATGCGCATAAAGCAGAGGCTGCATCGGCCTCTGAGATGCAGACTGTGCGCAGGCGCGATGTGATCCCGGCCAGTAAGGGTGCCGGGCGCATGCACTGAAGATGAGCCGGAGGCCGATGCCCATAGGATTGTATTGGGCATGCGCCGGATCTTGCGTCTGGGACACTAGTAGCCGCCCAGCGAAGTGAATATTGATGAGCTGGGCGGCGCTTCAAACGGCAGTTGGGGCGAGGCTGGCTGGGCGCAAGTGGAGATGAAACGCCGCCCCTTGGGCAGATTGAAGACGATTCAAGCAGGTTATAAAACTTCATTTTACTGTATTTATAAGGTTGACAGGGGGATACTTAGATGATTCTAATACACTTTATAAGACCTGTACTGTCATATATATACCAAAATATGCTAATTGGGCCTGTCAGTGTCCCTTTAAGTTTGCTCCTACTACAACTTCAAGCAAATTTGACCTATATATTGGAGTTGAAAAATTTATTAGAAAACTTTGCCTTAAAAAATATTATTTTAAAAATGCCATTAACTCCACAGAAGCAAAGAGACATACATTTGAACATACGGGTTTGAAAAAGGCTTCAAAACACTTCCCTAAGCAGGAAATAGATCAAGAAATTGTGGCCTTCCGCCAATGTGTGGAAGCAGATATAAAAAAAATGAAAATACATACTAAAACTGATAATCTAACTAGACAAGAACGCAACGTAATTAAACAACTTCAAGAGCAAGAGAATCTAGTGATCCGCCATGCAATAGTCCTGATGGATGCTGATAAGTACAAGGCAGAATGTCTTAGGCAACTGACAGATGATAAGACATATGTTAAATTAAAAGGAGATCCGATAAAAGAATTCAACGGTAAGTTGATTGAATATTGTGAAAGAGGCCTAGATAGAGGCATTTTACTAAAACAAGAATTTGATTTTATAGTAGGCACGGATTTAAGATTACCTGTTTTCTACTGTCTCCCGAAAGTCCATAAAAGCTTACAAGATCCTCCTGGAGGCCCCATAATTTCGGGTATTGGGTCGTTCACATCCAACCTTTCCCAGTATATTGACCGTTTGTTACAACCTACAGTGAGGAAAGCAAGATCCTATATAAAGGACACCACCCAAATTGTAAAAATCGTAGAGAAACTTGAGTTTGAATCCCACTGGATCATGGGAACTTTGGATATGAACTCGTTATACACTATCATAAATCACGAACAAGTGATAGCAGCAATGAGATCCCAATTGCAGAAATAGAGTGACCTAAACACAGAACAGATCGTGTATCTAGTGGAAGGAGTCAAATTTATATTGTCCCATAATTATTTTGATTTTGAGACGGACTACTACCTCCAGAATATCGGGACTGCCATGGGCACCAGGTTCGCCCCCAGCTATGCCAATTAATTTATGGCTAGTTGGGAAGATGAATTCATCGACCCAAGGCTGGGGACGGACCTGGTGCTCTGGCATAGATATATCGGTGATATAGTCTTTATCTGGAAATAAGATGAAGAAGAACTTTACCTTTTTCTGGAGAAAATAGGCAACAATTCCCTGAACTTGCAGTTCTCAGCAAGTGTAGATAAAGAACAAACAGAATTTTTGGATTTATTAATAAAAATGGAAAATAACAAGTTAATTTGTAGCACATTTAAAAAGCCAACCTGCAGAAATAGCTACATTTTGTTAAAAAGAAATTGCGCGAGGGACGAGACTTTTAGGGAAGAAGCCAATACGATGAAGGAACAATTCCTCAGTAAAAATTATCCAATACAGGCCGTTGACCAATCACTTGAGAAGGTCATACTGATGAATAGACAAACCTTCTTTGATACTCAGGAAGAAATAAAGATTGTGGACAATACAGTGAATGGGGATGACACTCCATACATTGTTCTGCTGTATAGTACTAACCATAAAAAAATAGAAAAAAAATATTGGTTTCATATTAAAAAGGATAAAATTATAGGCTCCCTGTTGGCCGATAGTCCTAAATTTGTATATACTAAAGCATCAAATTTAAGTTAAAAAATAGCACCAACAATTAGGAACAAAAAGAAAAAAATAGGAATAATACAACAATGGAGCGGCCTAAAAGGATTCTACAGATGCGGGAGGTGCTCTAATTGCACCAATACCTCATTTGATAGGAAAACATTGGTGATTAATTCTACACAAAATGATTTTAAATTCACAATGAGCGATCCACTCACCTGTTGTTCTACCAATAGTACAAACCGGATTCCAAAAAAGTTGGGATACTATACAAATCGTGAATAAAAACTGAATGCAATGATGTGGAGGTGCCAACTTCTAATATTTTATTCAGAATAGAACATAAATCACGGAACAAAAGTTTAAACTGAGAAAATGTACCATTTTAAGGGAAAAATATGTTGAATCAGAATTTCATGGTGTCAACAAATCCCCAAAAAGTTGGGACAAGGCCATTTTCACCACTGTGTGGCATCTCCCCTTCTTCCTACAACACTCAACAGACGTCTGGGGACGGAGGAGACCAGTTTCTCAAGTTTAGAAATAGGAATGCTCTCCCATTCTTGTCTAATACAGGCCTCTAACTGTTCAATCGTCTTGGGCCTTCTTTGTTGCACCTTCCTCTTTATGATGCGCCAAATGTTCTCTATAGGTGAAAGATCTGGACTGCAGACTGGCCATTTCAGCACCCGGATCCTTCTCCTACGCAGCCATGATGTTGTGATTGATGCAGAATGTGGTCTGGCATTATCTTGTTGAAAAATGCAGGGTCTTCCCTGAAAGAGATGACGTCTGGATGGGAGCATATGTTGTTCTAGAACCTGAATATATTTTTCTGCATTGATGGTGCCTTTCCAGACATGCAAGCTGCCCATGCCACACGCACTCATGCAACCCCATACCATCAGAGATGCAGGCTTCTGAACTGAGCATTGATAACAACTTGGGTTGTCCTTGTCCTCTTTGGTCCGGATGACATGGCGTCCCAGATTTCCAAAAAGAACTTCGAATCGTGACTCGTCTGACCACAGAACAGTCTTCCATTTTGCCACACTCCATTTTAAATGATCCCTGGCCCAGTGAAAGCCTGAGCTTGTGGATCTTGCTTAGAAATGGCTTCTTCTTTGCACTGTAGAGTTTCAGCTGGCAACGGCGGATGGCACGGTGGATTGTGTTCACTGACAATGGTTTCTGGAAGTATTCCTGAGCCCATTCTGTGATTTCCTTTACAGTAGCATTCCTGTTTGTGGTGCAGTGTCGTTTAAGGGCCCGGAGATCACGGGCATCCAGTATGGGTAACACCTTTCTGATATTGCTCCACTATCTTTCTGTGCAACATTGTGGGAATTGGTGATCCTCTACCCATCTTGGCTTCTGAGAGACACTGTCACTCTGAGAAGCTCTTTTTATACCCAATCATGTTGCCAATTGACCTGATTAGTGTTAATTGGTCTTCCAGCTCTTCGTTATGCTCAAATTAACTTTTCCCAGCCTCTTATTGCTACTTGTCCCAACTTTTTGGGATTTGTTGACACCGTGAAATTTTGAATCAACGTATTTTTCCTTTAAAATGATACATTTACTCGGATTAAACGTTTGATCTGTCATCTACGTTCTATTACAAATAAAATATTGACATTTGCCATCTCCACATCATTGCATTCAGTTTTTATTCACAATTTGTTTAGTGTCCCAACTTTTTTGGAATCCGGTTTGTACATTGGTAGGACTAAACGAACTCTAAAGAAGATAATCTCGGAGCATATGGCTAATATAAAGAAGGGCTATGAGAAACACCCCTTATCAAGACATTTTAAGAAGTTCCATGCCCAAGATACCTCAGGAATGTCCTTTGCGGCCTTTGAAAAGGTCGAGAGGGATTGGAGGGGTGGAAATCATGTAGCAAAAATGTCCCGTCAGGAATCTAGACGGATTTTTGATTTTAATACCATACATCCAAGGGGTTTAAATGCTGAATTGGAAACCTTTGGTTTTCTGTAGGTGGGGGGGCGCCTTGGCCCTATGGGTACCGGTGTATTAATTTATTCTCCGATCCCCCTTGGGTGAAGGCCCCTCCCATCTCAAACATACATACCCCTGCAAAGATCTCAAAAGAAAAATCATTGGAAGAAAAATCACATATGAAGCAAAATCGTAAAGAAAAATCGCAATACAAAAAAATCGCAAATAAACCGCATACGGACACTTTTAGTGCTATTGCAAATTAAATTGTCGGATGATGCAATGAAGAATTACAACCCAGAATTTACCAATATCCCAAGATGGTGTGCAGCCAGCCAGTCGCAGGGCCAACACGTGAGGTGCACGGTGGACCGATGAGGGGCCAAATAGTATAACACACAGTTCATCAGTTTACTCACGGTTAGCAGAGAGCCTTCCTGGGCTGACAGCACAGTGTTGAGGTGGACAGCACGAAATCCTCCAGGGCACGCTCTGTGGTAGGAAGCATCAGCCAAGATGGTGGTTGAGGTGCCCTTGATGTTAAGGGTGCTTAGGGTCCTTGTTGCGGCTAAATCCCTTGATGGTTTTTGTTGTGACGCCAGTACCGTTAATGGTGGTATAACCATAGGTAGAATAATGAGGTAGACAGTGGTAAGATGCAACTCACAACTTTTACTTTGGATGTCTTTTGGTTGCAGTAGTACAAATATGAAGTCTCTAGATGGTACAGAGTTAATTCTGCAAATCCACTGTTTTGGGCTTGTCAGGTTTCTTGGGTTTTGGAGCAGTGGGTTAGGTGTACCTGGTTCCTTTAGATGTGTTGGATCCTATTCCTTGACTTTCCCAACAAGCTAAATATTTTTAGACAGGAAAACTCAACTGTCTCTTAGAAGTTTGGTGTGGCTGCCTGAAGCTGTAAAACCTCCACCATGCAAAGGTGTCTGTGGCCCTCAATAATGGCTCTTATCACCGATGAATTCCTACGAATGCTTGTTTCTTTTCCAGGGATGCAAACTCTTCTCCTACTGGTCAGGGATGCAAGTATATAGTCCGGCCACAGAAGGAAAACGCTCTTCTGCGCCTCACATCTGAGTAAACACCTCTTGGAGAAGTTGGCTCCACTCACTAATCTGTGTTGCGAAGTCTTCACTCTATCTTTCCTCCCACTAATTTGATCTGACTACCTCAGATCTGCTCTACTCTGAACTACATTTTCAACAACCTGGTCTGAACTAACTAAACTAGGCCTGAACTAGATATATATATAGGACCTGAACTATATCCCCATCTAGTGGTGGGATGTATAAATTGCACCTAATAGGCCTGTTAACAGGGATTTTGCAGATACACCAATGCAAAGTTATACATGACAACCTAGTATTCTCAATAATATAATATAAAAAGTGCTTTTAAGCAGTGCCCACACACACGTAGTGGGACGCTGCAGGTGCTCCATAAAAGTATCATGAGAAACAGCATATTTTAGCCTCTGAGGAAGAAACTAGTTGTTTCAAAACGCGTTTGGCGGAAATTTTCCAGCTGGAGCGGCAATATAGCCGAAACCAACACTGCAAACTATCGTGAGACTGGTGCATGAAAATCGACCAGCTGAACAGTGATTGCAGTCTGCTCCCCCGCCACCACTGACAACTTGACAAGTGAAACTACTGAACTTTTGGCGGAGAGGAGGGAATCTTCCAATATCTAATACACGGACATAGAGGTGAGTCCACTGTACCGCTGATGTGGGACGCTGCACAGGAAGATATCAGTACGTAAGTTGTTACACTCCCTCTTATATCTACCTACTGTAGGAGAGTACCTGGGGTGGTCGTAAACGGGAGGTACGTGCCAGCGGGGGTCCTGGCCCCGCTGGAGTAAGAGCCGGAAAAGTGCATTTTGCAGCGGTTACGCTGTTAACAACGGATCCGGGCCGGCTCTTATTGGGAGCAGGCAGATATGCGGCGGGTGCCTGTCTCCCCACGGTCCAGGCCAGGTTTTGCAGGGAAGGGTTAAAACCTGACCAGCAACAAGGGTGTGGTGCACAGTGTGGAGCTTGTGGGTTCTCTGGCTGTGAGAGTGAGGAGTGGAGGTCAGCTGGGCTGCGTGCTGAGGCCTGTAAAGGAGTGTGCAGGGACCTGCAGCTGAATCCAGAAGGGATCCATGTCCTGTGGCTAGGAGCCGGACCGATGGACTTACTTCACCAAGGAGAAAAGGTGACATTACTCCTGGCTTTAAATAGACTTTGCTTTATGTGACTGAAACAGGCCTCAAGTAGCCTGCAGCAGGGACTTGCTGTGTTTGAACTGTTATTTTTGCTGTGTGTGACCACCCTCCCTATGAACTGCACCGTCTTTCACAAATATGCACCGTGTGAATAAACAAAGCATTGTGTTTTACACCAAGACCGGTCTGTGTTGCCTCTATACTGCACTCGCTACCACTGCCTACCAGAGCGGATCCCCACAATTGGTGGAGGATGCGGGCAAACAGCAGTGAGGCCGGAAAATTGTGTTGTTTGGACTGTATGTCATATATTAAACCGGCAAGTTTTGTGGCTCCAGATAAGATGGAGGAAGCCATTAGACACTTGGTGCAAAGTAATGAGGAGGCTACTCGGAGACATGAGGAAGCCCTAAGAGACCAGAGGCAGTTGAATAGTCTACTGGCCCAGCAACTGGCGACTATGCAGGAGTCCATGCATGTGTTACAACGACAAGCCGTCCCAGGGGGAACCGCAGTCCTACCTGCTGCCCGGGATAAGGTGCGCTCAGCTTTAAGAAAGATGGGCCCCGAGGATGATATCGAGGCGTTCCTGATGGTCTTCGAACGCACTGCGGAACAGGAAAGGTTACCTGCGGAACAGTGGGCCGAAGTAGTAGCACCATTTTTAGTGGGAGACGCACAAAAGGCCTACTTCGACCTCAGTCAGGAGGAAGCCAAGAGCTATAAGAGGCTGAAGGGGGAGGTGTTGGCTCGTCTTGGGGTTAATACCTATGTGCGTGCACATCGAGTCTACCAGTGGGCCTTCTCTGAGTCCCGGCCTGCTCGGTTCCAGGCCTATGACCTGTTACACCTAGTAAAAAAATGGCTGCAGCCTGAGACATTGAGCCCCTCGCAGATGGTGGAACGGGTGGTGGTCGATCGTTTGGTGCGGACCCTGCCAAGGGCCATACAGCGCTGGGTTGGTCAGGGAGACCCCGGCAACCTGGATCAGTTAGTAAGCCTAGTCGAGAGGTATGTGGCGACCCAGGACTTGGTGCGGGACTCAACGCAGGTACGGGAATCCCGTCAGGCTCCCTCTCAGGCTAGGGATCCGGGAAAAGGGTCTTAACCACAAAGGGGGGGGAAGGCTAGTCCTACTCCAGGGAAGAGAGACCGGGGAGGGACCACGGGGATTCAATGTTGGCACTGCCACGGCCTGGGACATAGGGCAGCGAACTGTCCTCAAACACCTGAACCCATGGACTGCGGGTTCGCTCGCCGGTCCTCTTTCTTTGCCCGGCCTGTATGTACCGCAGATGCCTGGCCGGACGCAGATATGCCACCTCTGTGCCAAGTCTTGGTCGATGGGCATCCGATTAATGCTTTGCTGGACTCTGGGAGCCTGGTAACCCTAGTGCATGAGTCCTTAGTGTCTGAGACACTCCCAGAGAAGCAAACCCTGTCCATTGTCTGTATCCATGGGGATCGCCCGGAGTACCCCACTGCCAGGGTTACCATGTCCGTGTTGGGCAAAGAGGTGCAGCATGTCGTCGGAGTGGGACGCCAAATCCCTTATGCCGCCATACTGGGAAGGGATTTTCCTTTATTCTGGACTCTATGGAAGAGCGATATCCCTTCCCTTAGGGACAGACGACAATCTGGCCCAGTGCCCGAGGATCCCGATGCGGGGATACCAGCCGTAGGGGTCACCACATCATCTGTAGAGTGTCATCCCGATAGGTTTCCCCTAGAGGTGTTGGCAGGCGAATCCGTGGAAACCCCGTCCATCCCGGACCTGGAGGTATCCCGTGAAACGTTCGGGACCGCCCAGCTCCAGGATCCGACATTATTGCGGGCGAGGGAAGGGGTGACAGTGGTAAATGGGGTGGCTCAGCACCCAGGGGCCGACTCGGTGTTTCCCCATTTGGCTTTTAACCAGGACCTGCTGTATAGGGTGGACAAAGTGCAGCACGAGGTAGTGGAGCAGCTGGTGGTACCCCAGCCATACCGCCGTGTGGTACTGGACTTGGCCCACTCCCACGTGCTGGGAGGACATTTGGGCGTAAAAAAAACCCAAGAGCGGATTCTGCAAAGGTTCTATTGGCCCGGGGTTTATGAGGAGGTCAAAAGGTTTTGCCAATCCTGTCCAGTGTGTCAGATGACGAGCCCCCAGCCCCACTATCGCAGTCCCCTAGTACCCATGCCCATCATTGAGGTCCCCTTCGAAAGAATAGGGATGGATCTGGTAGGCCCCATAAACAAGTCGGCCAGAGGGCACCAGCATATCTTGGTGGTCTTAGACTATGCCACCAGATATCCTGAAGCGATCCCACTACGTCATACTTCAGCTAAGCTCATAGCTAAAGAACTCATGGGCATGTTCGCAAGAGTGGGGATTCCAAAAGAGATCCTGACCGACCAGGGGACACCCTTCATGTCTAAGGTGACGAGGGAGCTCTGCAAGCTTTTAGGGGTTAAACGGTTACACACGTCCGTATACCATCCTCAAACCGACGGACTAGCGGAGCGCTTTAACAAAACCCTAAAAACTATGCTTAAAAGAATCGTAGCCAAAGACGGAAAGGATTGGGACTTGTTGCTGCCGTACGTATTGTTCGCAGTGCGAGAAGTGCCCCAGGCCTCTACGGGATTCTCGCCCTTCGAGCTATTGTACGGTCGACGGCCAAGAGGGTTGCTGGACATCGCTAAAGAGGCGTGGGAGCAACAGCCCACCCCACACAAGAGTATTATAGAGCATATAGAAAAGATGCAGGACCGTATCGAGACAGTCCTACCAATCGTCCGGGAACACATGGAGGCCGCCCAACTGGCACAGAGCCGGGTATACAACCGGAGTGCCCAGGTCCGGACATTTAACCCGGGTGACCGGGTACTGGTGCTAGTCCGCACCATTGACAGAAAGTTTTTGGCACGGTGGCAAGGTCCCTACGAGGTGAAAGAGAAGGTAGGGCCAGTGAATTACAAGATATCCCAGCCAGGCCGGCGGAAGCCAGAACAGGTATATCATGTAAATTTACTGAAATCGTGGAGAGATAGGGAGTGTCTCATTGGGGACGGCCCAAGCACTGTCTTGTCTGCGGGGAAGATCCCAGCTCCACCCGAGGTCCCGGAGGGCACCTCCGCGGTAAAGATAGCGGGTGGTCTGTCGACCAGACAAGCTCAGGAAGCCAAAGAGTTGGTGAGTCGAAATAGGGACGTGTTCTCTGAGCTTCCTGGTCGAACTTCGGTAGTCCGACATGACATCGTCACCGAGCCCCACGTCAGGGTACGGGTAAAGCCGTATCGTGTACCGGAGGCCCGGCGACAGGCCATTTCAGAAGAAGTAAGGTCGATGTTGAGGTTAGGGGTGATTGAGGAGTCAAGGAGCGAGTGGGCCAGCCCCATAGTCCTCATCCCAAAACCTGACGGTACTCTGCGCTTCTGCAATGACTTTAGAAAGCTCAACGAAGTGTCGAAATTCGATGCCTACCCCATGCCCCGGGTAGACGAGCTCATAGAACGGCTAGGGAAAGCTCGCTATTTCTCCGTCCTCGACCTCACAAAAGGATATTGGCAGGTGCCTCTCACGGAGGCGGCAAAGGAGAAGACTGCCTTTGTCACCCCCGAGGGGTTATTTCAGTACCAAGTTTTGCCCTTTGGCCTACATGGCGCTCCAGCCACCTTCCAGCGATTGATGGACGTCATCCTACGGCCCCATCGTCCATATGCTTCGGCATATCTGGACGACATCATCGTGTTTAGCCAGGACTGGGAGAGTCACCTGCCCAAGGTACAGGCCGTAGTCGATTCACTTAGAAAAGCCGGACTGACAGCCAACCCAAAAAAGTGTTCGATCGGGTTCGAGGAGGTCCGGTACCTGGGATACGTGATTGGGCGGGGAGTTGTCAAACCCCAGGTAGACAAGGTTGAGGCGATCAAGAGTTGGCCCAGACCTCTTACCACCAAGCAAGTACGTTCGTTCCTAGGGATGATAGGATATTACAGGCGCTTTATCCCGAACTTTGCCACAGTGGCGGCCCCATTGACAAGACTTTTAAAGGGGAGGAAGACTGTGATGGTCCGCTGGGATGAGCAGGCGGAAGAGGCGTTCTCCAGTTTGAAGTCGGCTCTGTGTGGGTCCCCGGTTTTGGTGACACCAGACTTCACACGGGAATTTGTCGTTCAGACGGACGCCTCTGGAGTGGGCCTAGGGGCAGTACTCTCTCAGGAAATCAGTGGGGAGGAACACCCTGTTGTTTTCATGAGTCGCAAACTCACCCTAGCGGAAACCAGGTACAGCGTGGTAGAGAGAGAATGCCTGGCCATTAGGTGGGCCCACGAGTCCCTTAGGTACTATCTGTTAGGGAGAAGGTTCCGTCTGGTGACCGACCATTCCCCTCTTCAGTGGATGAGCCGGGCCAAGGAGGGGAGTGCCCGGGTCACCAGATGGTTCTTATCCCTCCAGAATTTTAAGTTCAGTGTCGAACACAGGGCAGGGCGCTTACAGGGGAATGCCGATGCCCTGTCCCGGGTACACTGTTGTACGTGTGTCCAACCTCTCAGGATTGAACAGGGTGTGCAACCCTTCAGGGTTGAACAAAGGGGGGGGATATGTAGGAGAGTACCTGGGGTGGTCGTAAACGGGAGGTACGTGCCAGCGGGGGTCCTGGCCCCGCTGGAGTAAGAGCCGGAAAAGTGCATTTTGCAGCGGTTACGCTGTTAACAACGGATCCGGGCCGGCTCTTATTGGGAGCAGGCAGATATGCGGCGGGTGCCTGTCTCCCCACGGTCCAGGCCAGGTTTTGCAGGGAAGGGTTAAAACCTGACCAGCAACAAGGGTGTGGTGCACAGTGTGGAGCTTGTGGGTTCTCTGGCTGTGAGAGTGAGGAGTGGAGGTCAGCTGGGCTGCGTGCTGAGGCCTGTAAAGGAGTGTGCAGGGACCCGCAGCTGAATCCAGAAGGGATCCATGTCCTGTGGCTAGGAGCCGGACCGATGGACTTACTTCACCAAGGAGAAAAGGTGACATTACTCCTGGCTTTAAATAGACTTTGCTTTATGTGACTGAAACAGGCCTCAAGTAGCCTGCAGCAGGGACTTGCTGTGTTTGAACTGTTATTTTTGCTGTGTGTGACCACCCTCCCTATGAACTGCACCGTCTTTCACAAATATGCACCGTGTGAATAAACAAAGCATTGTGTTTTACACCAAGACCGGTCTGTGTTGCCTCTATACTGCACTCGCTACCACTGCCTACCAGAGCGGATCCCCACACTACATATAGGCTGGCTATTTGATCCATACGGGATTTCATCCAGAAGGAATTCCTTTGATGGCTGTTTAGCCTTGCACATATTACCAGAGACATTGGGTCATAATATACCACTGCTGAACCATATGACTAGAGACATTGGGATAGCATTCACTAAGATTGGTCCTCACTGACTGTTTGGATGTCTCAAGCAACTTAATCTTCACATTGCTGCAAGTTTCAGTCCCATTGCTATACTGTTGCAGGTCCTAGTACACACACTGCGATCTGCATTGCCTGCAACTTTAGGATTGTACATGTCACAGGTCTCGACATACATTTTGCATTGTCTAGCATACTAGGATTTTATATGTAATATACATGCTATTTGCCCATCAATACTAGGACTGTTTATGTTTGTATTTTGTTGTAACATTTTATATTTTATATTTTATTGACCTCATAATAAATTGCTTTCTGTCTAGTCCATAGTTTGAGTGCCCACCCACAATTCTTTTGTTCTCAATGACCATCTAATATGCCTCCAGACACATAATCACTTTGTTTTCTGTCTGGTGAATGCCTAATGTTTAGGGCCTGTTCTCCAGTGGACTACAGTAAAATTTTTATCCATTGACCGCATAATATACCTCAAGCCACATAATCACTAGTGTTGAGCGTGAATATTTGAAAAGCAAATTTTTATCACAAATATCGGCACTTCGAGAATTTGTGAATATTTAGAATATAGTGCTATATATTTGTAATGACGAATATTCCACAGTGATCATTCCTCCCTTCTTCTAGCTTGTGGGCCAATGTGAAGGCTTTGTCACAGCTTAGCAACATCCCTAGCAACCAATAGAAAAGTTGCCTACCTCTTAGTATATAAGAACCTCCCCAGCAGCTATTTTCTAAAGTTTATTGCAGTTATGAAATAGACAGCAGTGTCATCGTTGTGCTCTGTGCTTTGTTGTATTACATTAGACAGTTAACATATATAATTTAGATAGGGGGATATAGTCAGTGTAGGATAGATTGATCTATAGTGAAGCTGATAGGTTCCAGTGCAGGGTGTTAGGTAGTGTTATAGGTTCTGCTGTTCATACATATATGCTACAGACATAGTGCTGTGATGTCACAAGTTGCACGTATTGCGAAAAAATATGCGCCTCATTAATTGCCGAAAATTCGCAAGCGCAAATATATTGGACCACTCTATCTGCATATAAAACTATTCTAATGTTATGCCATGCCAACCATTTTCTCCAGTCTCAGGAAACTTATACCAGCTTGAAAAATGAAGCATAAGTGACCCACGCCGGTATTTCGCTCGCATTACGCGAATGATGCATTGCCGATTTTCGCAATCAAGAATATAATCTCAAATTCGCGAATATATGACGAATATTCTACAAAATATTTGTGAAATATTGCAAATTCGAATACTGCCCCTGCAGCTCATCACTAATAATCACTTGTTCTTTTATGTCAGGTGAATGCCTAATTTTTAGGGCCCGTACTCCCATGGCCTAAAATAAAAAAAAATCTATTCTTCATCAGGGCACATTTTTTAGAATTTCCCTTTAAATATGGCCCCTGATTAAAATACTTTTTTTTTTTTTGTGGGAATTTTTGTCATTGATCCCCCCTCTGGCATGTCACTGTCCATGTTGTGGGATTATTTGTGCACTTCTAGTAAGTATTTGGTGGCTGAAAATATGACCTGAAGGTTTTCCAGGTTCGTCTGCCATTAAAGTGAATAGGGGCCGCCGCGAACTTGCGGTTTGCAAACATTTGATCGCGTTCGCGAACCGTCCCGACGATGTTTGTCCATCACTACTGGCTAATCACTCTCAGAAGATATGGAATAAACCCTGTTTGGATATGTAAAACATAAAATAGATCACTACATCAGTCAAGCAAAATGATCCTGGGGAACTACTGTATTTATTTCTTCTTGTGGAGAGTGCTTAGGAGGCATAAGGAGTCTTATATGCCATACAAAGCTCCTTTGGAAAAATGGTATGCAAATTTGATCTCTTTACATAAAAGAAAGCTGTGTCTCTAGCACCCTCAAGTTATATGACAATGATGACTGGACAGAATGTGAATAGTCACTACTTGAAGATGATATGCTAGAAGCAGAACAAATTGGCAAGTGTAAGGATCTGAGTGACTTTGACAAGAGCCAAATTGTGATGGCTAGATGACTGGGTTAGATCATCTCCAAAAATTCCAGGTCTTGTGGAGGATTTCCAGTATTCAGTGGCTAGTATCAAAGTGGTTCAAAGAAGGACAATTGGTGACTCAATGACAGGGTCATGGACATCAAAGGCTCATTTATTCATGTGAGGAGTGAAGTCAAGATGTAAAAAGTTTTAATCCAAAAAGAAGAGTAAATAGCGGGGTGGCACTGCTTCTGTCCTACTTTTTCATATACAGTATGTATTTTGCATAGATACCTTCAGTTCCGGACAAACAATCCAAACTCGGTTGTTCTCAGCCTAGTAAAGTCCTTGAAATAGTGCAAATATATGAAAATTGGCGGCACTCACCAATTCGGTCTAAAATCGTCTTCACCTTTATTTAGTCAACTTGTGGTAAAAACAGATGGTTGTGGGGTGGACAGCAATGTCACGCACATTGTGTTGCAGCACTATACCACTATTCTGGTATTTATGTGATTGCTTATTTATTTTACCGTCCATCATATTGTCCATTTACATTGTATTTTGCACTTTGCACTTTATATATATATGTATTGTATCTGGCTCCAGTATCTTGTTTACGGCTTTTGATTTAGGTCTTTGTATTACATTCCCAGTTTGGGTATTGATTAATTAATTAGTATTCCTTTGACCTATTCATTAATAGTTCTAGTACATTGTCCAGATTGTGATCCCTGTATCCATCCTGTGTGTTGTTCATCCACCATTGTATTGTTTGTCATTGTATTTCATCTTATTTTCTTTTTGGTACATTAATAAAGTTTATATATATTGCTAGCTGTGCTATGCCTTTTTCTCCTCTTGGCGCTGATATTTGGTATGTAGGCCTAGCACTTACACTCACTTTGTGAGCTGTTCACTATTGGTGTTTATTAACCACTTAAGGACCACAGGTTTATACCCCCCTAAAGACCAGGCCCTTTTTTACAAATCGGCACTACACTACTTTCACCGTTTATTGCTCGGTCATGCAACTTACCACCCAAATGAATTTTACCTCCTTTTCTTCTCACTAATAGAGCTTTCATTTGGTGGTATTTCATTGCTGCTGACATTTTTACTTTTTTTGTTATTAATCGAAATTTAACGATTTTTTTGCAAAAAAATGACATTTTTCACTTTCAGTTGTAAAATTTTGCAAAAAAAAACGAGATCCATATAGAAATTTTGCTCTAAATTTATAGTTCTACATGTCTTTGATAAAAAAAAAATGTTTGGGTAAAAAAAAAATGGTTTGGGTAAAAGTTATAGCGTTTACAAACTATGGTACAAAAATGTGAATTTCCGCTTTTTGAAGCAGCTCTGACTTTCTGAGCACCTGTCATGTTTCCTGAGGTTCTACAATGCCCAGACAGTACAAACACCCCACAAATGACCCCATTTCGGAAAGTACACACCCTAAGGTATTCGCTGATGGGCATAGTGAGTTCATAGAACTTTTTATTTTTTGTCACAAGTTAGCGGAAAATGATGATTTTTTTTTATTTTATTTTTTTTCCTACAAAGTCTCATATTCCACTAACTTGTGACAAAAAATAAAAACTTCCATGAACTCATTATGCCCATCACGAAATACCTTGGGGTCTCTTCTTTCCAAAATGGGGTCACTTGTGGGGTAGTTATACTGCCCTGGCATTCTAGGGGCCCAAATGTGTGGTAAGGAGTTTGAAATCAAATTCTGTAAAAAATGACCAGTGAAATCCGAAAGGTGCTCTTTGGAATATGGGCCCCTTTGCCCACCTAGGCTGCAAAAAAGTGTCACACATCTGGTATCTACGTACTCAGGAGAAGTTGAGGAATGTGTTTTGGGGTGTCATTTTACATATACCCATGCTGGGTGAGATAAATATCTTGGTCAAATGCCAACTTTGTATAAAAAAATGGGAAAAGTTGTCTTTTGCCAAGATATTTCTCTCACCCAGCATGGGTATATGTAAAATGACACCCCAAAACACATTCCCCACCTTCTCCTGAGTACGGAGATACCAGATGTGTGACACTTTTTTGCAGCCTAGGTGGGCAAAGGGGCCCATATTCCAAAGAGCACCTTTCGGATTTCACTCGTCATTTTTTACAGAATTTGATTTCAAACTCCTTACCACACATTTGGGCCCCTAGAATGCCAGGGCAGTATAACTACCCCACAAGTGACCCCATTTTGGAAAGAAGACACCCCAAGGTATTCCGTGAGGGGCATGGCAAGTTCCTAGAATTTTTTATTTTTTGTCACAAGTTAGTGGAAAATGATGATTTTTTATTTTTTATTTTTTTTCATACAAAGTCTCATATTCCACTAACTTGTGACAAAAAATAAAAACTTCCATGAACTCACTATGCCCATCAGCGAATACCTTGGGGTCTCTTCTTTCCAAAATGGGGTCACTTGTGGGGTAGTTATACTGCCCTGGCATTCTAGGGGCCCGAATGTGTGGTAAGGAGTTTGAAATCAAATTCTGTAAAAAATGACCTGTGAAATCCGAAAGGTGCTCTTTGGAATATGGGCCCCTTTGCCCACCTAGGCTGCAAAAAAGTGTCACACATCTGGTATCTCTGTATTCAGGAGAAGTTGAGGAATGTGTTTTGGGGTGTCTTTTTACATATACCCATGCTGGGTGAGATAAATATCTTGGTCAAATGCCAACTTTGTATAAAAAAATGGGAAAAGTTGTCTTTTGCCAAGATATTTCTCTCACCCAGCAGGGGTATATGTAAAATGACACCCCAAAACACATTCCCCACCTTCTCCTGAGTACGGGGATACCAGATGTGTGACACTTTTTTGCAGCCTAGGTGGGCAAAGGGGCCCATATTCCAAAGAGCACCTTTCGGATTTCACAGGTCATTTTTTACAGAATTTGATTTCAAACTCCTTACCACACATTTGGGCCCCTAGAATGCCAGGGCAGTATAACTACCCCACAAGTGACCCCATTTTGGAAAGAAGAGACCCCAAGGTATTCGCTGATGGGCATAGTGAGTTCATGGAAGTTTTTATTTTTTGTCACAAGTTAGTGGAATATGAGACTTTGTATGAAAAAAAAAAAAAAAAAAAAATCTGCATTTTCCACTAACTTGTGACAAAAAATAAAAAATTCTAGGAACTTGCCATGCCCCTCACGGAATACCTTGGGGTGTCTTCTTTCCAAAATGGGGTCACTTGTGGGGTAGTTATACTGCCCTGGCATTTTCCAGGGGCCCTAATGTGTGGTAAGTAGGTAAATGACCTGTGAAATCCTAAAGGTGCTCTTTGGAATATGGGCCCCTTTGCCCACCTAGGCTGCAAAAAAGTGTCACACATGTGGTATCGCCGTATTCAGGAGAAGTTGGGGAATGTGTTTTGGGGTGTCATTTTACATATACCCTTGCTGGGTGAGAGAAATATCTTGGCAAAAGACAACTTTTCCCATTTTTTTATACAAAGTTGGCATTTGACCAAGATATTTCTCTCACCCAGCATGGGTATATGTAAAATGACACCCCAAAACACATTCCCCAACTTCTCCCGAGTACGGCGATACCAGATGTGTGACACTTTATTGCAGCCTAGATGCGCAAAGGTGCCCAAATTCCTTTTAGGAGGGCATTTTTAGACATTTGGATACCAGACTTCTTCTCACGCTTTGGGGCCCCTAGAATGCCAGGGCAGTATAAATACCCCACATGTGACCCCATTTTGGAAAGAAGACACCCCAAGGTATTCAATGAGGGGCATGGCGAGTTCATAGAAATTTTTTTTTTTTGGCACAAGTTAGCGGAAATTGATATTTTTAATTTTTTTCTCACAAAGTCTCCCTTTCCGCTAACTTGGGACAAAAATTTCAATCTTTCATGGACTCAATATGCCCCTCACGGAATACCTGGGGGTGTCTTCTTTCCGAAATGGGGTCACATGTGGGGTATTTATACTGCCCTGGCATTCTAGGGGCCCTAAAGCGTGAGAAGAAGTCTGGAATATAAATGTCTAAAAAATTTTACGCATTTGGTTTCCGTGAGGGGTATGGTGAGTTCATGTGAGATTTCATTTTTTGACACAAGTTAGTGGAATATGAGACTTTGTAAGAAAAAAAAAATAATAATTCCGCTAACTTGGGCCAAAAAAATGTCTGAATGGAGCCTTACAGAGGGGTGATCAATGACAGGGGGGTGATCAATGACAGGGGGGGTGATCAATGACAGGGGGGGTAATCAATGACAGGGGGGGGATCAATGACAGGGGGGGTGATCAATGACAGGGGGGGTGATCAATGACAGGGGGGGTGATCAATGACAGGGGGGGTGATCAATGACAGGGGGGGTGATCAATGACAGGGGGGGTGATCAATGACAGGGGGGGTGATCAATGACAGGGGGGGTGATCAATGACAGGGGGGGTGATCAATGACAGGGGGGTGATCAATGACAGGGGGGTGATCAATGACAGGGGGGGTGATCAATGACAGGGGGGTGATCAATGACAGGGGGGTGATCAGGGAGTCTATATGGGGTGATAACCACAGTCATTGATCACGCCCGTGTAAGGCTTCATTCAGACGTCCGTATGCGTTTTGCGGATCCGATCCATCTATCAGTGCATCCGTAAAAATCATGCGGACATCTGAATGGAGCTTTACAGGGGGGTAATCAATGACAGGGGGGTGATCAGGGAGTCTATATGGGGTGATCACCACAGTCATTGATCACGCCCCTGTAAGGCTTCATTCAGACGTCCGGATGCGTTTTGCGGATCCGATCCATCTATCAGTGGATCCGTAAAAATCATGCGGACATCTGAATGGAGCTTTACAGGGGGGTAATCAATGACAGGGGGGTAATCAATGACAGGGGGGTGATCAGGGAGTCTATATGGGGTGATCACCACAGTCATTGATCATGCCCCTGTAAGGCTTCATTCAGACGTCCGGATGCGTTTTGCGGATCCGATCCATCTATCAGTGGATCCGTAAAAATCATGCGGACATCTGAATGGAGCTTTACAGGGGGGTAATCAATGACAGGGGGGTAATCAATGACAGGGGGGTGATCAGGGAGTCTATATGGGGTGATCACCACAGTCATTGATCATGCCCCTGTAAGGCTTCATTCAGACGTCTGTATGCGTTTTGCGGATCCGATCCATCTATCAGTGCATCCGTAAAAATCATGCGGACATCTGAATGGAGCTTTACAGGGGGGTGATCAATGACAGGGGTGTAATCAATGACAGGGGGGTGATCAGGGAGTCTATATGGGGTGATCACCACAATCATTGATCATGCCCCTGTAAGGCTTCATTCAGACGTCCGGATGCGTTTTGCGGATCCGATCCATCTATCAGTGCATCCGTAAAAATCATGCGGACATCTGAATGGAGCTTTACAGGGGGGTGATCAGGGAGTCTATATGGGGTGATAACCACAGTCATTGATCATGCCCCTGTAAGGCTTCATTCAGACGTCCGGATGCGTTTTGCGGATCCGATCCATCTATCAGTGGATCCGTAAAAATCATGCGGACGTCTGAATGGAGCTTTACAGGGGGGTAATCAATGACAGGGGGGTAATCAATGACAGGGGGGTGATCAGGGAGTCTATATGGGGTGATCACCACAGTCATTGATCACGCCCCTGTAAGGCTTCATTCAGACGTCCGGATGCGTTTTGCGGATCCGATCCATCTATCAGTGGATCCGTAAAAATCATGCGGACGTCTGAATGGAGCTTTACAGGGGGGTGATCAATGACAGGGGGGTAATCAATGACAGGGGGTGATCAGGGAGTCTATATGGGGTGATCAGGGGTGATCAGGGGCTAATAAGGGGTTAATAAGTGACGGGGGGGGGGTGTAGTGTAGTGTAGTGGTGCTTGGTGCTACTTTACTGAGCTACCTGTGTCCTCTGGTGGTCGATCCAAACAAAGGGGACCACCAGAGGACCAGGTAGCAGGTATATTAGACGCTGTTATCAAAACAGCGTCTAATATACCTGTTAGGGGTTAAAAAAAACACATCTCCAGCCTGCCAGCGAACGATCGCCGCTGGCAGGCTGGAGATCAACTCTCTTACCTTCCGTTCCTGTGAGCGCGCGCGCCTGTGTGCGCGCGTTCACAGGAAATCTCGGCTCACGCGAGATGACGCCTATTGGCGTTAGCGTAGCCTGGGGGAGCCGCCGCAATGACGCCTTTCGGCGTTACAGTTGCGGGAAGTGGTTAAATAAAGGTGAAGATGATTTTAGACCGAAATGGTGAGTGCCGCCTATTTTTCTTATATTTGCACTGTAAAAAGCTTTAATGCTGTTGAAGTTTCTTCACTAAATTAAGCCAAATGTTTCCATTGAAGTACATGTCAATAATAATATATTCTGAGCTTATTTTTAGAAACCAGATTTATTGGAAATTACTCATATTCCTGAGATTTTTTTTTTTTAATGATGACCTATCCTTAGGATACGCTGTCAGCCATTTTAGCGAGAAGGCCGCCACACTACTGAGAGCGCCGGTGCCTTCTTAAACAGCTGATTGGCGGGGGTCCTGGGTGTCAGACTCCCACTGGTCAGATACTGATGACCTATCCAGGACATAGGTTATCAATATAAAAGTCTTGAAAAACTTCTTTAAATCCTGGACAATACAATAGCAGAATTCACAAATATACCAAAGGCCTACTACAAAGCAGGACATTCTGAAGAAATACATTATAGAGTTGCCAAGTGTAACTAAATTGACAGAGCTGACTAATAAAAGCCTTTATACTGACTGCAGTCCAAAGTAAGGCTTATTTCTGCACATTTCTGTGCAGATTATTGACTTGTACTAGTCACCACTGAGCAGTTGACAAAAATACTATGCTTGGGAAATGTCATGTTTCATTTAAATTCTGGCTGTGTGTGAGCCTTGTTTATAAATTAAATGTTAAATCTTTGTCTTTAGGGTATATTTCCATTTTAATTAAGTGCGAAAAAACCTGGCCTTTTCAATATCTCTATAAAACAAATGGTTTGAAAGTGTTAGTATTGGCTGTTTATATTGTGTATGGGTTTACTTGAACGAAATCTGTTATGAGATCCGAGATTGTTTTTATAATACTGATGAAGTAGCACTTTATTAAATGAAATTACCATATTTCCACTATAAAGGAAAAGTAATAATGTTGATTGGATGCTAAGTCTCCTTTAATTTAAGAGGGCCCAACTTTTCATGACATAGTTCTCTAAAAGAATTCTCCTATTTCAGCAAATGATACAACTGGAAGAATTAGGAGAAGGTAGAAGTACGGAAGCACAAGTCAAAAAGGACAGGACATTTCATAATTAGTGATGAGCGGCAGGGGCAATATTCGAATTCACAATATTTTGCCAATATTTTGTAGAATATTCATCATATATTCGCGAATTCGAGATTTCGCTATTATTTTCTTGATTGCGAAAATCAACAATGTAATATTCACGCAAAGCGAGCTCAATACAGGCGTGGGTCACTTTTGCTAAATTTTCCAAGCTGCTACAAGTTTCCTGAGACTGGAGAAAATGGTTGGCACGGCGGAACATTAAAAATAGCTTTATATGCAGATAGAGTGCTCCAATATATTCGCAATTGCGCTAATCGGCAATTAATTATGTGCATATTTTGGCGCAATACATGAAACGTAAGATTTTAGCAGGTCTGACTACATATTACTGATTGGTGCCCTATGTATTGTTGTGACAACACAGCACTATGTCTGTAGCATGTATGTATGGACAGCAGAACCTATCACACTACCTAACACACTGCACTGCAACAGCTACACTATATCAGGATATAACCTACACTGACTATCTCCCACTAACTATCTGTAATATATATATATATATATATATATATATATATAAAAGCTATCTAACTATCTATCAAATGTAATGAGTGGAAAGCACAGAGGACAGCAATGACACTGCTGTCTATCTCAGAACTTAAAAAAACTGAAGAGAATGGCTGCTGGGGAGGTTCTTATATAGTAAGGGGTAGGCAACTTTCCTATTGGTTGCTAGGGATGTTGCTAAGCTAAGACAAAGACATTGCAGCCTTTTCCCTGTCCCACAAGCAAGAAGCAGGGAGGGATCATGGGTTCAGATGAAAAAAAAATCTAGAATATTCGAAAATATGAATATATATCACTATATTTAAAATATTTGCAAATCCTCGAAGTGCCGATATTCGCGATTTAATATTCGCTATTCGAATATTCGCGCTCAACACTATTCATAATGGGTTAATAGTTGAAAGAGTACTTCCAGCTATAACTCTCGACATGCTAATTTATTAGTTGAAAGGGTTAACTGTGCTGTGGAAACCTTAAAGGTGTTGTTCACTTTTTGGGACATTAGGACAACCTCCCTCCTGGCCGGACCTGCAAAGGGAAACATATATGACCAATTAACATCAAGCAAGCAGGACGGGTCACTGCTGCGGCCACTCATTGTCCGAGAGGTGTCAAAACGGATGTTGATCTGAGGGAACCGAGGAACTGAGCAGTCTGGCTGGGGGAGGGGGGGTTCCCAAACCTCCCTCAAAAAATGAACAACCCCTTTAAGCATCTCATTCCTGGTTGGCTCTGCAGTGGCAAGATGCATGGTCCTGTGTACAAACTAGAATAACATCCATCCCACTGCTCTTTATAAATTACAATTTATTGTCACTAGGGATGAGCAAATCGACTTCGGATGAAACATATGAAGTCGATTTGCATAAAACTTTGTTTGAATACTATAAGAAGCGAGCGCTCCGTACAGTCTTAGAATGTATTGGCTCCTACAAGAGAAAAAATTAAAACTTCGAGAAGCCTCGCGAGACTTCGGGTAATAACTCTTTTTTACTGTAAAAAACTATTTCCCAAACTCAGGTTCGGTTCAAAGTGGTACATTGGAACCAAACCCGAGTTTGGGAAATGGTTTTCTACAGTAAAAATAGATTTATGAAGAATAACTTCGGCTCGTAGGAGCCGATACAATCTAATACTGTACAGAGCGCTCACTCCATACAGTATTGAAACAAAGTTTTATGTGAATCGACTTTGGATGTTTCATCCAAAGTCTATTCGCTCATCCCTTAGGCTCCATTCACACGTCCGCAAAATGTGTCCGCATCCTTTCCGCAATTTTGCGGAAAGGGTGCGGACCCATTTATTCTCTATGGGGACGGAATGTGCTGTCGGCATCCACATTTGCGGATCCGCACTTCCACATCCGTGCTTCCGTTTCCGCAAAAAAATAGAACATGTCCTATTCTTGTCCGCAATTGCGGACAAGAACAGGCATATTCTATTATGTCGGCAATGTGCGGTCCGCAAAATGCGGAACGCACATTGCCGCTTTCCGTGTTTTGCGGATCCGTGACTCCGTGTTTCCGCAAAACACATTGCGGACGTGTGAATGTAGCCTAATTGTCATGTTCTATTTAGTGGGCTAAGTCTGTGTGAATGTTGATAAGGGATAGTTCACATCACTGTTATGGTTCTATTATACTATGAATCCATTTAGAAACAAACAGATTTGTTAACTTAACCTCTTCACTACCGAGCCACTTTTCACCTTAAATCCCAGGCCGATTTTTGCAAATCTGACGTGTCACTTTATGTGGTAATAACTTTTACTTATACAAACACTTTTACTTATCCAAGCCATTCTGAGATTGTTTTTTCGTGACCCATTGAACTTTATGATAAATTTGAGTCAATATATTTCACATTTATTTATGAAAAAATCAAAAATTTACCAAAAAGTTAGAAAAATTTGCAATTTTAATTTTTTTTATTTATTTGCATTTAAAACAGATAGTGATACCTCATATAATAGTTATTAATTTAGAGTTCCCATATGTCTACTTTATGTTTGGATCATTTTGTGAATGCCATTTTATTTTTGGGGGACGTTAGAAGGCTTAGAAATTTAGAAGCAAATATTGAAATTTTTCAGAAAATTTCAAAAAAAACTTTTTATAAGGACCAGTTCAGGTCTGAAGTCACTTTGTGAGGCTTACATAATAGAAACCACCCAAAAATGACCCCATTTTAAAAACTATAGCCCTCAAGTTATTCAAAACTTATTTTACAAACTTTGTTAACCCTTTAGGTGTTACACAACAATTAAAGGAAAATGTAGATGCAATTTCAGAATTTCATTTTTTGGCAGATTTTCCATTTTATCAATTTTTTTTCAGTAACAAAGCAAGGGTTAACAGCCAAACAAAACTCAATATTTATTACCCTGATTTTGTAGTTTACAGAAACACCCCATATGTGGTCGTAAACTGCTGTACGGGCACACAGCAGGGCGCAGAAGGAAAGGAACGCCATATGGTTTTTGGAGGGCAGATTTCACTGGGATAATTTTAGGTTGCATGTCACATTTGAAGACCCCCTGATGCACCCATAGAGTAGAAACTCCAAAAAAGTGACCCCATTTTGGAAAATACACCGCTCAAGCTATTCAAAACTGATTTTTTGATCTACTTTATGTTTGGATCATTTTGTGAATGCCATTTTATTTTTGGGGGACGTTAGAAGGCTTAGAAATTTAGAAGCAAATTTAAAGGAAAATGTAGAAGGAAATTTCATAATTTAATTTTTTTGGAAGATTTTCCATTTTAATCAATTTTTTTCCAGTAACAAAGCAAGGGTTAACAGCCAAATAAAACTCAATATTTATTACCCTGATTCTGTAGTTTACAGAAACACCCCATTCGTGATCGTAAACTGCTGTACGGGCACACGGTAGGGCGCAGAAGGAAAGGAACGCCATATGGTTTTTGGAAGGCAGATTTCACTGGGATAATTTCATGTTGCCATGTCACATTTGAAGACCCCCTGAAGCACCCCTAGAGAAGAAACTCCCAAAAAAGACCCAATTTTGGAAACTACGGGATAAGTTGGCAGTTCTGTTGGTACTATTTTAGGTTACTTATGATTTTTGGTTGTTCTATATTAAACTATTTGTAAAGCAAGGTAACAAAAAAATATGGTAGCTGTTTTGGCACCATTTTTATTTTTTATTATTTACAATGTTCATCTGACAGGTTATATTATGTGGTAATTTTATAGAGCAGGTTGTTACGGATGCGACAATACCAAATATACAACTTTTTTAATTTTTTGTTTCAGTTTTACATAATAAAGCAAAAAAAAGATTTTTTTTGTGTCTCCATATTCTGAAAGCCATAGTTTTTGTATTTTTTAAGCGACTGTCTTATGTAGGGGCTCAATTTTTTCGGTATGAGATGATGGTTTGATTGGTAATATTTTAGGGTGCATATGACTTTTTGATCACTTGGTATTACACTTTTTGCGATGTAAGGTGACAAAAAAAATTGCTTTTTTGACACACTTTTTTTTACGGTGTTCACCTAAGGGGTTAGGTCATGTGATATCTTTTACAGCATTTTCTTACGGACGCAGCGATACCTAATATGTATACTTTTTTAATTCATTTAAGTTTTACACAATAACAGCATTTTTGAAACAAAAAAAATCATGCTATGTGTCCCCATATTCTGAGAGCCATAGTTTATTTATATTTTTTGGGAGATTGCCTAAGGTAGGGTTTCATTTTTTTGCGGGATGAGATGACGGTTTGATTGGTAAGATTTTGGGGTGTGTATGACTTTTTGATCGCTTGGTATTAGGCCTCTTTCACACTACAGTATGTCCATTTCAGTGTTTTGCGTTCCGTTTTTCACGGATCCGTTGTCCCGTTTTTGGGTTCCGTTGTGTCTCCGTTTCTGTTCCGTTTTTCCGTTCCGTTTTTCCGTATGCCATATACAGTATACAGTAATTACATAGAGAAAATTGGGGGGGGCATAACATTTTCAATAGATGGTTCAGCAAAAAACGGAACGGAAACGGAAGACATACGGATGCATTTCTGTATGTGTTCAGTTTTTTTTGCGGACCCATTGACTTGCATTGAGCCACGGACCGTGATTTGCGGACAAACATAGGACATGTTCTATCTTTTCACGGCACGGAAAAACGGAAATACGGAAACGGAATGCATACGGAACACATTCCGTTTTTTTGCGGACCCATTGAAATGAATGGTTCCGTATACGGACCGTATACGGACCGCAAAAAACGGACCGCAAAACGGAAAAAAAAAACGGTAGTGTGAAAGAGGCCTTACACTAAGGTGACAAAAAATGGCTTTTTTACACTGTTTTTAATTTATAAATTTTTTTACGGTGTTCACCTGAGGCGTTAGATCAGATATTTTTACATAGCAGGTTCTTATGGACGCGGCGATACCGATTTTTATTTATTTAAGTTTTACACAATAAAAGCATTTTTGAAACAAAAAAAATCATGTTTTAGTCTCTCCATAGTCTAAGAGCCATAGTTTTTTTTAAATTTTTTAAACGATTGTCTTAGATAAGGTATCATTTTTGCAGGATGAGATGACCGTTTTAATGGCACTATTTTGGGGTACATATGACTTTTTGATCGCTTGCTATTACACTTTTTGTGATGTAAGGTGACAAAAAATGGCTTTTTTGACACTTTCTTTTTTTTACGGTGTTCACCTGAGGGGTTAGGTCATGTGGTATTTTTGTAGAACAAGAAATAGAATGACCGGCACTCACAATATAAATGGGTCACGCAGAAAATGCTAATATCAGATTTTAAATGTATTTACATCTATAACAGACATAATAAGAAAATCACTGGATTGTTGCGAAAGTTCGTAATCAAACTCTAGTGGAGTAATAAATCGAATGAAAAGGTTGCCGCGACTTTGTCACGGAGTTGTGTGCAAGTCTCACTGTGTTATCGCAGGTATCCTTTTGTCTCTCCACTTTGTGCAGCTGACTGTCCTTTAGCAATTTCTGAGAAACTTGCCCAGCATTAAGTCGGTACTTTCTCCAGGTGTTGACTACCGGTGGTATTCTGCGGAATTCTTCTTCCAAAGGCACTGGAAAATATTTGCTTTAGACCAAACGCGTTTCGGAGTGTTATTGGTGTCTTACTCCTTAACCACTGATGAAGGAGTAAGACCCCAATAACACCCCGAAACACGTTTGGTCTAAAGCAAATATTTTCCAGTGCCTTTGGAAGAAGAAATCACAAGAATACTACCGGTAGTCAACACCTGGAGAAAGTACCGACTTAATGCTGGGCAAGTTTCTCAGAAATTGCTAAAGGACAGTCAGCTGCACAAAGTGGAGAGACGAAAGGATACCTGCGATAACACAGTGAGACTTGCACACAACTCCGTGACAAAGTCGCCACAGATTCGTGGGAAAGGATCAAGCTATATATCAGCAATAGGAGGCTATTTGAATTCAGCGCCAAACGGACTGAGAGTCAGGACTGCAAAATCGTGAGTACTATACCAACTCTCACAACATTGATTCACAACAGCATTTGAATTGAACATCAAGTGAGATATTTGTGCTGGTTCTATCCAAGCGGTCATATCGAAAGTACTCTCTATCTGAAAATATCACTCCATAGGAGCTAGATTGCGTATAGATATAAGATCCTTTACCGATTTTTATCTGAAAAAAACGCGAACCAAGCGGCTACACTGAATTTACCTTTTATTTAAATTATCGCAGTGAACCAAGCGGCCATACCGAATTCACCTTTCATCTGAATTATCTCCGCAAAATGGTTCGAGTGTGAACATATGTAAGAACTGAGGATTGGAATTATTCAGCTACTGTGCATCCATATACCTAATACATCTCCTTTTTCCATTCGAAGATATTTTTTCATTCGAAAATATTTTTCGAAGCAACCTTTTCATTCGATTTATTACTCCACTAGAGTTTGATTACGAACTTTCGCAACAATCCAGTGATTTTCTTGTATACTAGTTTATTGTGACCTATTTAGCTATTAAGACCCTACGATTGTAGATTCAGGTGGTTTAGTCTTTTTATTGTTATTCTATTGTAATTTAGCAGTATTGGCCAATGCAGCCTTTTATTATGTCTGTTATAGATGTGAATACATTTTAAATCTGATATTAGCATTTTCTGCGTGACCCATTTATATTGTGAGTGCCGGTCATTCTATTTCTTTAAAGGGTTTCTACCACTTCGTTTTCACATAATTAGCTTTCAGACACTAGCGATCCGCTAGTGTCTGCTCTACCAAACAATCCTAATATAATAGCTTTTGGTGCAGCCGTTTCGCTAAAAAAAGAACTTATATTGATATGCTAATGAGCCTCTAGGTGCTATAGGGGCGTCATTAGCACCTAGAGGCTCGGTCTACCTTCACAAAATGCCGCCGCCCAGCGCGTCCCTCCAGCCCGCCCATCTCCTCCGGAAAGCGATCCTCCCTGTGAGCCAGCGGACAAATTCTTGCGCATGCGCCGTGCGCGTCTGTATTCTGCGCATGCGCAGTGAATGTCTGACCGCTTTCGGCACAGACATCTCCACTGCGCCTGTTCCTCAGAGCACTATGACGTCATATGACGCAGTGGAGATGTCTGAGCAGAGAAGCGGTCAGACATTCACTGCGCATGCGCCGAATACAGACGCGCACGGCGCATGCGCGAGAATTCATCCGCTGGCTCACAGGGAGGAGCTATTATATTAGGATTGTTTGGTAGAGCAGACACTAGCGGATCGCTAGTGTCTGAAAGCTAATTATGTGAAAACGAAGTGGTAGAAACCCTTTAAGCATACATTAGGTAAACGGGGGTTTACATTTGACAGTGCACCCAGCCAGAATTCCCCACACAAAATAGAGCCACCCATATCCGAATTTTCATTTTTGTAGAACAGTTTGTTACGGATGCGGCGATACCTAATATGTCAACTTTTTAATTTTTTTTACATTTAACACAATAAAAACATTTTTGAAACAAATAAAATCATGCTTTAGTCTCTCCGTAGTCTGAGAGTCCTAGTTTTTTTTGGGGTGATTGTCTTAGGTAGGGGCTAATTTTTCCGGGATGAGGTGACGGTTAGATTGGTACTATTTTGGGGGGCATACGCCTTTTTGATCGCTTGGTGTTGCACTTTTAGTGATGTAAGGTGACAAAAAATGTTTTTTTAGCAAAGTTTTTATTTTATTATTTTGACAGTATTCATCTGAGGGGTTAGGTCATGTGATATGCAGAGCAGCCAATCAACAAGCGTTTAACTGTCTGGCCAGTGCAGCATGTGACCCAGGCTCTATATAAGCTTGAGTCACGTAGCGCTGCACGTCCCTCTGCTGTTACAAGTGTAGGGAGAGGATGCTGCTGGACTGGTGATTTCAGGGACAGAATAGGAGAGAATCTAACTCAGCGATCTACATACAATTAATTGTGTGGGTGCAGGGCACAATCTTTTTACCCTGCCCTGAGCCCATTGACCCCAAAAAAATAACTTTTATCCGTCTGTTAGTTAGGTGGGCGGCGGCGGCCCTTTTTTGCAAGCTCAATGCACCAGCACTGCATCTGAGCTTTTGTGACATTCTAATCCAAGCTTGAAAAACTGCACTAATAATCTGGTTGTAAAAAATCACCCTTTTTTGGCAATATACAACATCTGGTGCATTTGCAGGATTAGTCAGTGTGCAATTTTAGCTAGAAATACAGACATAATTTTCTGGGTTTTTTAAAACACCCTTTTTGTGCAAAATACATTATTTTACATCCCTAGCTGCATCTGGACGTGTGAAATTCAAACGTTATATACAGCTTTCATATTCTGTTAGTAAAAAACCTACTTTTTTGGCAATATACAACATCTGGATTAGTCAGTGTGCAATTTAAGCTAGAAATACAGCCATAATTTTCTGTTTTTTTAAAAACACACTTTTTTTTTGTTGCCAAAAACCACTATTTTACAGCAAGTGTGGAATTCAAGTTTAACCACCTCAGCTCCCCTAGCTTAAACCCCCTTAATGACCAGACCACTTTTTACAATTCTGCACTACACTACTTTCACGGTTTATTGCTCGGTCATACAACTTACCACCCAAATGAATTTTACCTCCTTTTCTTCTCAATAATAGAGCTTTCATTTGGTGGCATTTCATTGCTGCTGACATTTTTACTTTTTTTGTTATTAATCGAAATTGACCGAATTTTTTTCCAAAAAATGAAATTTTTCACTTTCAGCTGTAATTTTTTTTTAAAAAAAACTACATTTCTATATAAATTTTTCTCAAAATTTATTGTTCTACATGTCTTTGATAAAAAAGTGTATATTTATTGGTTTGCGCAAAAGTTATAGCGTTTACAAACTATAGTACAAAAATGTGGATTTCCTAATTTTGAAGCAGCTCTGACTTTCTGAGCACCTGTCATGTTTCCTGAGGTTCTACAATGCCCAGACAGTAAAAACACCCCACAAATGACCCAATTTCGGAAAGTAGACACCCTAAGGTATTCGATGATGGGCATAGTGAGTTCATAGAACTTTTTATTTTTTGTCGCAAGTTAGCGGAAAATTATTATTATTTTTTTTCTTTCTTACAAAGTCTCATATTCCACTAACTTGTGACAAAAAATAAAAACTTCCATGAACTCACTTTTCCCATCACGAAATACCGTGGGGTGTCTTCTTTCCAAAATGGGGTCACTTGTGGGGTATTTATACTGCCCTGGCATTTTAGGGGACCTAAAGCGTGAGAAGAAGTCTGGAATCCAAATGCCTAAAAAATGCCCTGTGAAATCCTAAAGGTGCTCTTTAGAATTTGGGCCCCTTTGGGCACCTAGGCTGCAAAAAATTTTTACGCATTTGGATTCCGTGAGGGGTATGGTGAGTTCATGTGAGATTTAATTTTTTATCACAAGTTAGTGGAATATGAGACTTTGTAAGAAAAAACAAAAAGACAATAAAATAAAAAAATCTATTTCCGCTAACTTGTGACAAAAAAAAAATCTTCTATGAACCGCAGCGATTTTACGGTGTTTTTGCAGTGATCAGAAGAAAAAGAATTCTGTCACTGCGGTGGGGCGGACTGAACGCAAGTGTGCGCACAAGATCAGGCCTAATCAGGCGAACAATGCATTTTTTGTAGAGCCTATAGAACATGTCCTATTGGAATTGCGGACAAGAAAAGGCATTTTCTATATAGTTCTGGCAATGTGCGGATCCACAAAATGCGGAAAGCACATTGCCAGTGTCTGTGTTTTGCGGATCCGCGGTGTCCGTGTTTTGCGGATCAGTGGATCCGCGGATCCGCAAAACACATACAGGCTTCTGAATGGAGCCTTACAGCGGGGTGATCAATGACAGGGGGGTGATCAATGACAGGGTGGTGATCAGGGAGTCTATATGGGGTGATCACCCCCCTGTAAGGCTCCATTCAGACGTCCGTATGTGTTTTGCGAATCCGTGGATCCGCGGATCCATAAAACACATACGGACGTCTGAATGGAGCCTGACAGGGGGGTGATCAATGACCGGGGGGTGATCAGGGAGTCTATATGAGGTGATCACCCCCCTGTCATTGATCACCCCCCTGTAAGGCTCCATTCAGGCGTCCGTATGTGTTTTGCGGATCCACGGATCAGATCCGCAAAACACATACGGACGTCTGAATGGAGCCTTACAGGGGGTGATCAATGACAGGGGGGTGATCAGGGAGTCTAATATGGGGTGATCAGGGGTTAATAAGTGACAGGAAGGGGGGTGTAGTGTAGTGGTGTTTGGTGCTACTTTACAGAGCTGCCTGTGTCCTCTGGTCGTCGATCCAAGCAAAAGGGACCACCAGAGGACCAGGTAGCAGGTATATTAGATGCTGTTAACAAAACAGCGTCTAATATACCTTTCAGGGGTTAAAAAAAAATCGGATCTACAGCCTGCCAGAGAGTGATCGCCGCTGGCAGGCTGTAGATGAGCTAGTTTACCTGCAGTTCCTGTGAACGCGCGCTCCTGTGCGCTCCTGTGTGCTGGCGCGTCAAGGAGAAATGAATCGACCGCCTCCGGAACGCAATCCTGCGTTAGGCGGTCCGGAGGCGGTTAATATATACAGCTTTCATATTCTGTTAGTAAAAAAAAAACCTTTTTTTTTGGCAATATACAACATCTGGAATAGTCAGTATGCAATTTAAGCTAGAAATACAGTCATAATTTTCTGTGTTTTTAAAAACACACTTTTTGGCCAAAATACACCATTTTACAGCCCTTGCAGCATCAGCACATGTGAAATTCAAGGGTTATATACTGCTGTCATATTTAGCTATTAAACAAACACCTGTTAGGGCAAAAAAAGTTTATTTTGCAGCCTTTGCTGCATATGTCATTGTGAGATACACACTTAATATATTTGGGTTATATTCTGATATTTGAAATACCGCCATTTGGAGCACAAATCTTTAATTGAGGCCTAGTGTGGGTCAGGGCGTGTGAGATACACCCTTTAAATACAGGGGTTCTATTCAGGTATTTGAAATACAGCAATTTTGTGCACAAACCTTTAATTGCACCATTTTTTGGGAAAAATACACAATTGTTGCGCTCTTGCAGTATCAAGACATTTTAAATTCCAGGGTTATATATTGCTGTCATATTCAGTTATTAAACAAACACCCGTTTGGGCAAAAATTAATTATTTGGCAGATTTTGATGCAGATGTCATTGTGAGATACACCCTTTATAAATTTGGGTTATATTCAGATATTTGAAATACTGCCATTTTGTGCACAAATCTTTAATTGAGGCCTAGTGTGGGTCAGTGCGTGTGAGATACACCCTTTCAATACAGGGGTTCTATTCAGGTATTTGAAATACAGCCATTTTGTGCACAATCCTTTAATTGCGGCCTAGTGTGGGTCAGGGTGTGTGAGATACACCCTGTATATACAGGGCTTATATTCTTCTATAAATAAAACACCCTTTTTTGGGCAAAATACACAATTTTTCAGACCTTGCAGCATCAAGACGTTTGAAATTCCAGGGTTATATACTGCTGTCATATTCAAATATTAAACTAACACCCGTTTGGGCAAAAAAAAAATTGTTGGCAGCCTTTGCTGCAGATGTCATTGTGAGATACACCCTTTATATATTTGGGTTATATTCAGATATTTGAAATACCACAATTTTGTGCACAAATCTTTAATTGCGGCCTAGTGTGAGTCAGGGCGTGTGAGATACACCCTGTATATACAGGGCTTATGTTCTTCTATTAATAAAACACCCTTTTTTGGGCAAAAACCACAATTGTTGCGCCCTTGCAGCATCAAGACATTTGAAATTCCATTTAAATACAGGGGTTTTATTCAGTTATTTGAAATACAGCCATTTTTTGCAAACAAATTTAATTGAGGCCTAGTCTGGTTCAGGGCGTGTGAGATACACCTTTTAAATACAGCGCTACTATTCAGGTATTTGAAATACAGCCATTTTGGGCAAACAAATTTAATTGAGGCCTAGTCTAGTTCAGGGCATGTCAGATACACCCTTTAAATACAGGGCTTCTAGTTAGGTAATTGAAATGCAGCTATTTTGGGCAAACAAATTTAATTGAGGCCTAGTCTGGTTCAGGGCATGTGAGATACACCCTGTACATACTGTCGTTCTATTCTACTATTAATTAAACACCCATTTAGGGCAAGATACTAAATTCAAGGAAAATGAGGAGAGCGTCAAATAAGGGACGTAGCCCTGGTTGTGGTGCTGCTGGTGGAGCTCCTGTTGCAGGGAGAGGACGTGGTCGATCTGTGCCAGCTACATGCACAAGTGAAACCCCTTCCTCAGGTGCAAGTATGCGACAGAACCTGAAGAGGTATTTGGTCTGTCCTTAAAGCGGCTCTACGAATAGTGAGGCCTGAACAAGTACAGGCGATAGTACAGTTCCTTCACATTGTCTCCCACCCAGTCTCATGCTTAAAGACCACAGTTGGCACCTGCAGCCGATGTCTATCAGTCTTTCACCTCACCCCCTTGCAAATCAGCCAAGCAGTCTGATCCCCAAGTCATGCAGCAGTCTCTTCTGCTTTTTGATGACTCTGTTAGCAGGGTTTCCCAGGGCCATCCACATAGCCCTGCCCCAGAAATGGAAGAGATTGAGTGCACCGATGCCCAACTACTTATCTTTCAAGATGAGTACATGGGAGGACCATCGCAGCACGTCCCGGATGATGACTAAACACAGGTGCCAACTGCTGGGGCTTTTGAAAGTGTGCAGACCGACAAGGAAGGCAGGGGTGAAGACTGGGTGGAAGATGATGTGGAGGATGATGAGGTCCTCGACCCCACATGGAATCAAGGTTATGCGAGTGACCTATGTAGTTCGGAGGAAGAGGCGGTGGTCGCACAAAGCTGCCAGCACAGCAGAAGAGGGAGCAGGGTGCAAAAGCGCCTGCTACTGCCCACCGTAGCAAGAGACCGAGCACACCAAAGCCAGCTCCAAGGAGTTCCCTGGCGTGGCAGTTCTTCAGACAATGTGCTGACGACAAGACACAAGTGGTTTGCACACTGTGCAATCAGAGCCTGAAGCGAGGCATAAACGTTCTCAACCTGAGCACAACCTGCATGACCAGGCATTTAAGTGCAAAGCATGAGCTGCAGTGGAGTAGACACCTCAAAAACCAAGAAAGTTCTCTGGCTCCTCCTGCTTCCTCTTCTGCTGCAGTCTCGGCCTCTTCATGCACCTCTGGAGTGGCAGTGCCACCTGCCACCCCGCAAACAGAGGATCTGCCAGCAACACCAACACCTGGGTCACCAAGCATCTCCACAATGTCCCAAGGAAGCGTTCAGCTCTCCATCTCCTAAACACTGGAGCGGAAGAGGAAGTATCCCCCCCTACCCACCTACGATACCTAGCCCTTAATGCCAGCATTTCTAAATTACTAGCCTTTGAAATGCTGTCATTCTGTCTGGTGGAGAAGGATAGTTTTAAAGGCCTTATAGTGGTGGCTGTCCCACAGTACGTCGTGCCCAGCCGCCACTACTTTTCCAGGCGAGCCATCCCTTCCCTGCACAACCAAGTAGGGGACAAAATCAGGTGTGCACTGCGCAATGCCATCTGTGGCAAGGTGCACCTCACAACGGATACGTGGACCAGTAAGCACGGTCAGGGACGTTATATCTCCATAACAGCACACTGGGTAAATGCAGCGGCGGCTGGGCCTGAGGCGGATAGCAGTTTGGCGCATATCCTTCCACCACCGAGGATTGCAGGGCGCTTCAGTTTGCCTCCAGTTTGCCTCCTGTTGCTTCCTCCTCCTACTCTGCTTCCTCATCCTCTACCAGCTCCTCATCCTGTCAGCGTAGCACCTTCACCATCAACTTAAGCACAGCCAGGGGTAAACGACAGCAGGCAGTTTTAAAACTTATCTGTTTGGGGGACAAACCCCACACCGCGCAGGAGCTGTGGACGGGCCTTGAACAACAGACTGATGAGTGGTTGGTGCCAGTGAGCCTCAAGCCCGGCCTGGTGGTGTGCGATAATGGGTGAAATCTGGTAGCATTTCTGGGACTCGCCGGTTTGATGCACATTCCTTGTCTGGCGCATGTGCTGAATTTGGTGGTGCAGACGTTCCTTAAAAATTACCCCGATATGTCAGAGCTGCTGCATAAAGTGCGGGCCGTCTGTGCGCGCTTTCGGCGTTCTCACCCTGCTGCTGCTCGCCTGTCAGCACTGCAGCGTAACTTCGGCCTTCCCGCTCACCGCCTCATATGCAACGTGGTGGCCAGACTCCACCTTGCACATGCTGGCCAGACTGTGCGAGCAGCAGCAGGCGATAGTGGAGTTTCAGGTGCAGCACGCACGGGTGAGTCGCTCGGCGGAACAGCACCACTTCACCACCAATGACTGGGCCTCCATGCGAGACCTGTGTTCCTTGTTGCGCTGTTTCGAGTACTCCACCAACATGGCCAGTGCTGATAACGCCGTTCTCAGCGTTACTATCCCACTTCTATGCCTCCTTGAAAAAACGCTCCTGGCGATGATGGAAGAGGATGTGGCACAGGAGGAGGAAGAGGGATCATTTCGTAGGGTTTCCGGCCAGTCATTCCCAAGAGGCTCTGAGGGTGGGTTCCTGCACCCACAAACCCAAGGTACACAATTGTCCAGCCAGGGCACAGTTCTGGAGGATGACGGGGTGGAGGATGAGGAGGAGGAGATGGAGGAGGAGGAACCATCTTCACAGCAGGGTGGCACCAAGACCAGCTCATGGCGATCACTGGTGCGTGGATGGGGGATACAGAGGACACAGACGATACACCTCCCACAGAGGACAGCTTTTCATTGCCTCTGGGCAGCCTGGCACACATGAGCGATTACATGCTGCAGTGTCTCCGCAACGACCGCCGAGTTGCCCACATTCTAACTTGTGCTGATTACTGGGTGGCCACGCTGCTGGATCCCCGTTACAAGGACAACGTACCGTCCTTAATTCAGTCACTGGAGCGTGGTCGTAAGATGCGCGAGTACAAGCGCACGCTGGTAAATGCGCTGCTGGTGGCATTCCCACCTGACAGCGGGGGCACAGTGGAAGCACAAGGTGAAGGCAGAGGATGAGGAAGAAGTCGCCAATGCAGCTGGGGCACCGCCAGCACCTCAGAAGGCAGGGTTAGCATGGCCGACATGTAGAAAAGCTTTGTCAGCACGCCACAACAACCAGCACCACCAGCTGATATGGAACGTCTTAGCAGGAGGCAGCATTTCACCAACATGGTGGAGCAGTATGTGTGCACACGCCTACACGTACTGAATGACGGGTCTGCCCCCTTCAACTTCTGGGTCTCCAAATTGGGCACATGGCCTGAGCTTGCCCTTTACACCTTGGAGGTGCTGGCCTGCCCTGCGGCCAGTGTATTATCTGAACATGTGTTTAGCACGACAGGGGGCATCATCACAGACAAGCGCAGCTGCCTGTCCACCGCCAATGTGGACAAGCTTACATTCATTAAAATGAACCAGGCATGGATCCCACAGGACTTGTCCGTACCTTGTGCAGAATAGACATGTATACCGGCACTAACCAGCCATTGTTATACTGCAGCACAATTGCTCATTCTTGTATTTTGGATATTTTACACTTATTTGGAGTGTACCCTAATTTTAAAAAATTAAATTAAAACCAAAAACCTGTGTTGGCTACCTCGTACTCCTCCACCACCGCTTCCACCTACACCGCTATGTCCACCGCTTCCTCAAACTCCTACTCCATATGGAACTCCACCTCATAAATCAATATATATTTTTTTATTTGTATGTATTTTATTTTATTTCATTTCACTACTTTGTCAGTTACATTTTCTGGTGAAATTCACAAATTTTTGGGTGTGAAGTACCACTGCTATACCTAGTAAACTGAAAAAAATAAATAAAAAAATTGTCAGTTACATTTTCTGGTGAAATTCACCATTTTTTTGGGTGTGAAGTACCACTGCTATACCTAGTAGACAGGTTAAAAAAAAAATTGTCAGTTACATTTTCTAGTGAAATTTACCAATTTTTGGGTGTGATGTACCACTGATGTACCACTGATATACCTAGTAGACGTGTAAAAAAAAAATTGTCTGTTACATTTTCGGTGAAATTCACCAATTTTTGGGTGTGAAGTACCACTGCTATACCTAGTTGACAGATTAATACATTTCAATAATTTTTTCTTTTATACAATTCAATTTTAGACGTGAATAAACCCCTGCTCTGCATTGGTAACAGGGAATAAATTTTCAGAAATTCTTCTTTAATTGATGCGCGCCACCTCCTTTGATTCAATGCTTAACCTCTTCCGGACACATGACGTACCGGTACGGCATGTTGTCCTGGTACTTAAGGACACATAACGTACCGGTACGTCATGTATAGTTACGATCCCCGCCACCCTGTGACCCCCCCATGTCGGCGATCGCAGCAAAGCGCAGGTCAATTCAGACCTGTGGTTTGCTGCGTTTCCGGGTTATTTGGGTCTCTGGGGACCCGATAACCCGGAACAAGATGGTGATCGGTGGTGTGATAATACACCACCAATCACCATCCTATGATCCGGAGAGGTGATGGTGACATCACCTCTGAGGATTACTCTCAATGGTCTGCTGGGCGGGCGGTTCATTCAAATTACTGCAGAGCTCCTCTCCTCCTCCTTTTGTGTCCGGGAGCCGAGGAGAGAGGAGCACTGCACGTGGATCAAGAGTATCCCCCCAGGTATTTAGGGAAAGGTTAGGGAAAGGTTGGGTTAGGAAGGGATATTCAGAGAAAGTTAGTGAGGAAAAAAATAAATAAAAAATTGTTGCATCACCCTAAACGGGTGTCTGGGGTCCATAGCACAGCTGTGTGACCCTAGACCCCGAGGGGTGCTGCAGCTTTCCCCCCTGCCCCCCTCCCCCCCTCAACTTTTTTTTGGGCGCAAGCATTTTTTTTTGTGTGCGTACGCTGACTGTGACCGGCACTTTTAGCGTCCGTCCACTGTTAGAGCATCGCACACCCCACCGATGATCAACTTCGGACGGCTGATCAGCGATTTTGAATGTATTTTTTTTTTCACATTTATTCCCCTTTTTTTAGTTAGTCTTTTTTTTTTGTCTGTTAGGTTTAGGGTGAGTTCGTGAAACACCCGTGCCCCCACACACACTCAAACTGAATAAAGATTTACACGCACGCACACATACACGCAGACACACACTCCCCTATGGCCCGCCGGATGTGGCCCACCCTAGTACGAGCCGCTCTGGGGCTCGTACTAGTTTTATGGCCCACCAGGTAAATCCACTGGAGCCCCCTGCCGGTGAACTTGTCTGGTGTACCACAGAGCGATTTGAGCCCGTGATTCCTGATTTTGTAGGCCAACTAGGATTCCAGATTTCCACAGTGGGCTTCACTGAATATGACTATTTTAGTCTTTTTTTCAGTGACCACTTTGTAAATCTGATGGTGGAGCAGACAAACCTGTATACCCAACAGTTCGTTGCTCAACACCCGGGCTCCTTTTTGGCTAGGCCCGGTGGCTGTATCCTGGTCAGTGCAGCCGAGATGAGGACGTTTTGGGGCCTCGTGCTGCACATGGGCCTAGTCAAGAAGAAACCTAGTGTCAGGCATTACTAGAGTGGGGACGTCCTCTACCAGACCCCACTTTACAGTACGGCCATGACACGCTCCCGGTTTGAGGCCATCCGGAAATGCCTGCATTATTCAGATAATGCAGCATGTCCCCCCCGAGGTGATCCTGCCTATGACCGCCTGTACAAAATCAGGCCGGTCATCGATTACTTTGGGGCCAAATTTGTACAGGCCTATGTACCTGGAAGGGAGGTCGCGGTTGATTAGTCTCTTATTGCGTTCAAGGGGAGAGTCATTTTCCGCCAGTATGTTCCCTCTAAGTGGGCGAGGTATGGCGTGAAGCTGTATAAACTTTGTGAGAGTACCTCAGGGTACACTTACAAGTTTCGTGTGTACGAGGGGCAAGATTCCCGTATTGAACCCCCAGAATGTCCCCCCACTCTGGGTGTTAGCGGGAAACTTGTGTGGGACCTTATGCACCCACTTCTAGATAAGGGTTACCACCTGTACCTATAACTTTTATACTAGTATCCCCTTGTTCCAGTCCCTCGCCGCCAGATCCACGTCCGCTTGTGGGCCTGCGTGGAAAAATCAACGCGGTCTCCCTGCCCACCCCCTCCAGGTACCTATCCCCAGGGGTGGGACCCGTGCCCTTACCACTGGAAACCTGTTGCTGGTCAGATATGAGGACAAGAGGGATGTCCTTGTACTTTCCACAATTCATGGTAACGGCAGCACCCCTGTCCCTGTGCGAGGTACCGCGGCAACGGTCCTCAAGCCCGATTGTATCATCGACTACAATCAGTATATGGGAGAAGTTGATCTCTCTGATCAAGTCCTCAAGCCATATAACGCCATGCGCAAAACCCGGGCATGGTACAAAAAAATTGCGGTCTACTTGGTGCAGGTTGCCTTGTACAACTCTTTTGTGCTGTCCCGGAGCGCTGGCAACACAGGGACATTCCTTCAGTTCTATGAGGCAGTCCTCAAGGACCTAATCTTTTCTGACAGAGAAAGAGCAGGCCGGAGTACCTCGGGAACTGGAGGCGCATGGACCGTCCCTGGCCAACACTTTCCAGGTGTGGTCCCCCATACTGGAAAGAAGGGACGGACCCAAAAAAGGTGCAGAGTGTGTCACAGGAGGGGGATACGGAAGGACACCACTACTCAGTGTGACACGTGCCCCGATCATCCGGGCCTCTGCATTATTGGTTGCTTCAGGGAGTACCACACTTCTATGGAGTACTAAACTTATATCCCAATTTAGCCACTGACAATCGGATAAAAAACTGGTTCTCAGACTTTAGACACTAAAACAAAACAAAAAACATTCTAAAATATTTAGTGAAACTAAAATAAATAAAAAAAATTGACATATTAGGTATTGCCACGTCCTTAAGAATCTGCTCTATAAAAATACCCCCTCTTAGCCCCTCAGATGAACATGGTCAAAATGTTTTAATAAAAACTGTGCAAATAAAGTATTTTTTTTGTCACCTTACATCACAAAAATTGTAATAGCAAGCGATAAAAAGATCATATGCCCCCCAAAATAGTGCCAATAAAACCGTCCTCTCATTCCGCAAAAAATGAGTTCCTACATAAGATAATCAGCTAAAAAAAATAAAAATAAATGACTCTTAGACTATGGAGATACTAAAATATATATATTTTTTTTTTATAAAAAGATAATATAGTGTAAAACATAAATAAATAACAAAAAAAGTAGACATATTAGGTATCACCGCATCCGTAAGAATCTGCTCTATAAAAATACCCCCCTAACCCCTCAGATGAACACGGTAAAAATTAAAATGGTGCCAAAAAAGCAATTGTGGGCAAATTTTCAATTTTAATCCGTTTTTTTCCATTAACAAAGCAAGGGTTAACAGCCAAACAAAACTTAATATTTATTACCCTCATACTGCAGTTTACAAAAACACCCTATATGTGGTCGTAAATTACTGTATGACCAAAACGGCAGGGCGCAGAAGGAAAGGAACGCCATATGGTTTCTGGAAGGCAGATTTTAAAGGCTTTTTTTTTTGGCACCATGTGCCATTTGAAGCCCCCCTGATGCACACCTAGAGTAAAACTCCAGAAAAGCGACCCCATCTAAGAAACTACACCCCTCAAGGTATTCAAAACTGATTTTACAAATGTCGTTAACCCTTTAGGTGTTCCACAAGAGTTATTGGCAAATGGAGATAAAATTTCAGAATTTCTATTTCTGGTAACCTTGCCTCACAAAAATGCAATATAGATAAACCAAAAATCATATGTACCCTAAAAATCGTCCCAAAAAAACTGCCACCTTATACCGTAGTTTCCAAAATGGGGTCACTTTTATGGAGTTTCTACTCTAGGGGTGCATCAGGTGGGCTTCAAATGGGACATGGTGTAAATAAACCAGTCCAGCAAAATCTGCCTTCCAAAAACCATACGGCGCATCTTTCCCTCTACGCCCTAATGCGTGCCCGTACAGTAGTTTACGGCCAAATATGGGGTGTTTCTGCAAACTACAGATTCGGGGCAATAAATACAGCATTTTGTTTGGCTGTTAACCCTTGCTTTGTTACTGGAAAAAATTGATTAAAATGAAATTTGAGAATTTAAATTTTTTGGCAAATTTTCCATCTCCATTTGCCAATAACTCTTGTGCAACACCTAAAGGGTTAACAAAGTTTGTAAAATCTGTTTTGAATACCTTGAGGGGTGTAGTTTCTTAGATGGGGTCACTTTTATGGAGTTTCTACTTTAGGGGTGCATCAGGGAGGCTTCAAATGAGACATGGTGTAAATAAACCAGTCCAGCAAAATCTGCCTTCCAAAAACCATACGTGCACCTTTCCCTCTACGCCCTACTGTGTGCCCGTACAGTAGTTTATGGCCACATATGGGGTGTTTCTGCAAACTAAATAATCGGGGCAATAAATATAGCATTTTGTTTGGCTGTTCCCCCTTGCTTTGTTACTGGAAAAAATTGATTAAAATGGAAAATTAAAAAAAAAAATGAAATTCTCAAATTTCATCTCAATTTGCCAATAACTCTTGTGCAACACGTAAAGGGTTAACAAAGTTTGTAAAATCAGTTTTGAATACCTTGAGGGGTGTAGTTTCTTAGATGAGGTCACTTTTATGGAGTTTCTACTCTAGGGGTGCATCAGGGGGGCTTCAAATGGGACATGGTGTAAATAAACCAGTCCAGCAAAATCTGCCTTCCAAAAACCACACGGCGCACCTTTCCCTCTACGCCCTACTGTGTGCCCATACAGTAGTTTACAGCCACATATGGGGTGTTTCTGCAAACTACAGAATCGGGGCAATAAATATAGTGTTTTGTTTGGCTGTTAACCCTTGCTTTGTTACTGGAAAAAATGGATTAAAATTGAAGATTTGCCCAAAAATCTAAATTCTGAATTTTTATTTCCATTTGCCATTAACTCTTGTGGAACACGTAAAGGGTTAACGACGTTTGTAAAATCAGTTTTGAATACCTTGAGGGGTGTAGTTTTTGGGTGGTTTCTATTATGTAAGCCTCACAAAGTGACTTCAGACCTGAACTGATCCCTAAAAATAGTGTTTTTGAAAATTTCGGAAAAATTTCAAGATTTGCTTCTAAACTTCTAAGCCTTGTAACATCCCCAAAATATAAAATATCATTCCCAAAATTATCCAAACATGAAGTAGACTTATGGGTAATGTAAAGTAATAACTATTTTTGGAGGTATTAGTATGTATTACTGTCCGGCCTCATCCTCCTCTCCCTCCTCTTCCTCCTCTACCTCCACCACCTCCACAGCCCCCGCCGATCGCCTTCTCGAATGGAGGGAACAGGAACTTCTGTAACTACAGAATGTTCAGATTTTAGAGAAACAACTCAGAAATCTTAACAACAATAAATATCAAGAAATTCCAATATGAAGGGATCTACAGTAGAGTTGAGCGGACACTTGGATGTTCGTGTTCAACAAATTCGGCCGAACTTGAAAAAAAAGTTCGGGTTCGGGTCCCGAACTTGACCCCGAACCCGAACCCCATTGAAGTCAATGGGGACCCAACTTTTGGGCACTAAAATGGCTCTAAAATAGTCCTGGAAAGGGCTAGAGGGCTGCAAAAGGCATCAAAATGTACTTAAGAGCATGGCAACTGTTCTGCAAACAAATGTGGATAGGGAAATGACTTAAAATGACATAAAATACAGAAAAATTAAAAATAACAATCTAGATCTAGGAGTAGAAGGTTGAGGAGGCGGTAGATGGGTGGATGTGGCAGTGTAGGTTGATGTGGCGGTGTAGGTGGAAGCGGCGGTGAAGGAGGAATAGGTAGCCAACACTGATTTGTGTTATTTTTTATTTTTAAATTGGGGTATCCCCCAAAATATTGGGACATATAACAAAATAAAACAAAGAATAAGTGCACTTGAGTACAAGAATGGATGGTTGAGGCTGGTATAAATGTCTATTCTGCACAAGGTACGGACAAGTCCTGTGGGATCCATGCCTGGTTCATTTTAATAAACGTAAGCTTGTCCACATTGGCTGTGGCCTGTGATAATGCTCTCTGCCGTGCTAAACACACGTTCACACTATACACTGGCTGCCGGGCAGGTCAGCACCTCCAAGGCTGACAAAGCTTTTCCACATTTGGTCCATGCTAACCCTGCCTTCTTAGGTGCTGGTGGTGCCCCAGCTGCGTTGGCGACCTCTTCCTCCTCCTCTGCCTTCGCCACTGTGCCCCCGCTGTCAGGTGGGAATGCTATCAGCAGCGTGCGCTTGTAGTCGCGCATCTTCCGATCAGTAACAGATGTTTTCACAAAATTTAGTTCACTGTCAGCAATGCAGAGCAGGGGTTCATTCACGGCAAAAGGGGTTCTTGTCACCCAGCAATAGAACAGAGGATTTTGAGAGATTTAGGCCCTTGTCACCCAGGCACAGCAGGGGCTCATTCACGGCAAAAGGGGGTTCTTGTCACCCAGCAATAGAACAGAGGATTTTGAGAGATTTAGGCCCCTGTCACCCAGGCACAGCAGGGGTTCATTCATGGCAAAATGGGGTTCCTGTCACCCAGCAATAGAACAGAGGATTTTGAGAGATTTAGGCCCCTGTCACCCAGGCACAGCAGGGGTTCATTCACGGCAAAAGGGGGTTCATGTCACCCAGCAATAGAACAGAGGATTTTGAGAGATTTAGGCTAATGTCACCCAGGCACAGCAGGGGTTCATTCACGGCAAAAGGGGGTTCATGTCACCCAGCAATAGAACAGAGGATTTTGAGAGATTTAGGCCCCTGTCACCCAGGCACAGCAGGGGTTCCTTCACGGCAAAAGGGGGTTCATGTCACCCAGCAATAGAACAGAGGATTTTGAGAGATTTAGGCCCCTGTCACCCAGGCACAGCAGGGGTTCATTCATGGCAAAAGGGGGTTCATTTCACCCAGCAATAGAACAGAGGACTTTGAGAGATTTAGGCACATGTCACCCAGGCACAGCAGGGGTTCATTCACGGCAAAAGGGGGTTCTTGTCACCCAGCAATAGAACAGAGGATTTTGAGAGATTTAGGCCCCTGTCACCCAGGCACATCAGGGGTTCATTCACGGCAAAAGGGGGTTTATGTCACCCAGCAATAGAACAGAGGGTTTTGAGAGATTTAGGCTCATGTCACCCAGGCACAGCAGGGGTTCATTTACGGCAAAAGGGGGTTCTTGTCACTCAGCAATAGAACAGAGGATATTAAGAGATTTAGGCCCCTGTCACCCAGGCACAGCAGGGGTTTGTATACGCCAAAAATGGTAAAATGTCACCCGACAATTGAAAATAAGAATTTTTTCTATTTAGGGCACTAAAATTGTCACTTTTTTAAAAAGGATGTAAAAGGCAGTAAAAAGTGCTTAAGAGCATGGCAACTGCTCTGCAAACAAATGTGGATAGGGAAATAACTTAAAATAAAATAAAATAACTAAGAATTACAAATTATTAACCTGCAACTCAGAGAAGGAGGTGGATATGGAGTCGGAGGTTGAGGAGGCGGTGAATGTGGTGTTGTAGGTGGAGGCAGCAATGGAGGAGGAGGAGGTAGCCAACAATGTTTTTTTTTTTTTTTTTTATTGGGGTAGGTAGCCCCCAAATTATTGGGACAAATAAAAAAAACAAAAAACAAAGAATCATTGCACTTGACTTGAGTACAAGAATGTATGTTTGATGGTGGTATAAATGTCTATTCTGCACAAGGTACAGACAAGTCTTGTGGGATCCAAGCCTGGTTCATTTTAATGAACGTGAACTTGTCCATGTTGGCTGTGGACAGGCGGCTGCGTCTGTCTGCAATGACGCCCCCTGCCATGCTAAATACACGTTCAGAGAGTACACTGGCTGCAGGGCAGGCCAGCACCTCCAAGGCATACAGGGCAAGCTCTGGCCATGTGGACAATTTGGAGACCCAGAAGTTGAATGGGGCAGAACCATCAGTCAGTACGTGTAGGTGTGTGTGCGGCATACTCAAGTTAGGTTTAAAAATGTTCCTGGGTGTTGTAGTGCAATCGTGACTCTAACCTGAGACAGCCGACTCTCTGCAAGGGCAGGTAATGATAAGTAATGTTCGTGACGCCAGTGCCAATTAAACGGTGGCACGCCGTTTGCTGATAGCAGGAATAACTGAGGAACCACGTGATGTTAAAACAGAACTCAAACTTTAGTAGTCATCATACATGGACATAGATGGAAGCGCAGTTACTTTGAAGACAGTTGGTTTCAATACATTTGATGCAGGCAATATATAGCAAGGTGACTTCAGAGTGTTAAACACAGGACTTGCAGTACAGGCGGCTTGCACTCTATTCCTGACTGATCCTGGAACATAGAAACTCTTCTCCAAGGCCCGATGCCCTAGCTCTGGCGTATATCCTTGGTTTTATAATTATCAAGTACCTCCTCTGTTGTCTTTAGTACCTCTTGCTTTTCTGGACTTGCCTCTGTCTCTCTGTTTCCTCAGGCTGGTTAACTGTGGTGTTCCTGCTTCTGCATATATACACTCAGGAGGGGAACCTTCTCCTTGGATCTGGAACCCGGTTACAGGGACTGCAATACCCTCTCCTGGTCTGCAGGCTTCCGGCCTGGACTTAACTCAGACATGGTCTAATCTCCAACCTCAGCTCCCACTTCAACTCCTCTTCCTTTCCCTGACTGGGCCTTATATAAACTAGTGACTAAGAGCTGGAATGACACCCCTAGCAGGCCTGTACATGCACATTTTACAGTAACAGGAAAGTACATAGCTTTACATTACATTATATTTTATGAAGATGACTTATACCAACCTCCCCATAAATAAGGGGAAACGACAGCACACAAGTGACCCTTCTGTAGTGACGGGCATTACAGCCCCCGTACACTACATACCCCGCTGCTTTAAGCTGAGTACGACCTCGTACTCCATCAGGACCCGCCCAACTGGAATCTTTACCTGAAACAGAAAAAAACACATGCAGGCATACATATATGTCATTCATCTGCATTTACGTTCATATCAGGTCCAATTGGCAAAGGTGAAGGGTAGTGACAAGGGGCGTCGTTCTCTTCTCTCAGGATAGTGAATAGAACTGGGGCGCTGACCTGGCACAGCGTAACATTATTACCAGGATAGTCCATATGTGCAAATTGTCCTTAATAGAACAGCAGAAAAGATAAAACAGTATAAAAGTTCTTGGAGGCTCAAAGAACAAATATGAGTCCGTACCCAGGTTCCTTTCTTGTAAATCACAGAGGCTCTCGTGCAGTGGAGTCCATCTCTGGGCACATTGACTTAAAAACAAAGATCTCAGAGGCTCAGGTACTTTTGAGTCTATCACTGGGCACGTATCCTTGGAGTTCCATTGCACAATAAAAATGACAGCTAAAAACAAGTGCTGTAATACCCCTGATCAACCTGAAAAGGGGGTTAAGGGTAAAAGGTGCAACAACGGAACAGGCACAACTTGGTGAGTGATAGCAGAAGCAGGCAGGAGATCCTGGAAACAAACTTGGCTTTGTTGACTTTATTATTTCAGTGGGTGACCACTACCACTGAGCCGTGGGTAAACTGGCAGCAGCAACAAAGGACCAGAACAAAGGACTCCTGTCCTGGAAGGGTTAAACTTTCAAAATCATCCCTTGGCAAATAAATCAAAGGCCTAGCAGGCTAATTCACAAGGGTGCCTCATAGTTGCCCAGCTCTCTAGTGACTAAGAGCTGGAATGACACCCCTAGCAGGCCTGTACATGCACATTTTACAGTAACAGGAAAGTACATAGCTTTACATTACATTATATTTTATGAAGATGACTTATACCAACCTCCCCATAAATAAGGGGAAACGACAGCACACAAGTGACCCTTCTGTAGTGACGGGCATTACAGCCCCCGTACACTACATGTGCACAGGTACTGTTCCACCATGTTGTTCAAATGTTGCCTCCTGCTAACACGCTCCATATCAGCAGTTGGGTCCGGTTCAGGGGCGTAGCTAGAAATGACTGGGCCCCATAGCAAAAAAAATGTATGGGCCTTCCCCCCCCTTTAAATAATGCAGCTGCGCCTGCCAGGCTTGAGCAGGTATATGTGTGAATATGGATTAGGGAAGATACTGATATCTGGCTGTACCTCACTGTGAGGTACAGCCGTATCTCAGCATCTTCCCTATTCACACATATACCCAGGGCCGCTGATAGGCCAGTACAGCTGGCCCAGTTGTACCGGGCCCGGCTGGCAGGGGGGCCCGGGCTGCCGACTCCCGAGCCATTTTAATTTTTTTGCTGTCAGTGGGCTGGCTCCAGTAACAGCAGGCAGTGTGGGGGCGGCGCTCACTCACTGACGTCACACGCCTGCTCCTCCCACTAGGCGGCGCAGGCGCGTGACGTCAGTGAGTGAGCGCTGCCGCCCGCACTTGTTACTGGAGGGTGGAGGGAGGAGGCAGGAGCTGAATGTAAGGTAGTATTTTAGTAAAGAGATGAGCGCTGTGCCTGTGCTAAAATTAAAGTTACTGTCTGCAGCCTGCACGGCTGCACCGATTTATTAATGTATACTACTGTGAGTGGCGGGGGGGGATCTATATGGATGACGTCATGACGGCACTGTTATAGGGAGGGCGGGGGATCCGTGGATGGCACTGTTATGGGGGGGGGGGTCTGTCATGTGGATGACACTTATGGGGGGGGCCGGGGGGTCTGTGGATGACACTTATGGGGGGGATCTGTGGATGGCACCATTATGGAGGGGGATCTGTGGATGACACTGTTATGGGGGGGATCTGTGGATGACACTGTTATGGGGGGATCTGTGGATGACTGTTATGGGGGGGATCTGTGGATGACTGTTATGGGGGGATCTGTGGATGGCACTGTTATGGAGGGTATCTGTGAATGGCACTGTTATGGAGGGGTATCTGTGGATGACACATAGCATAAGATGCTATATACGGTATGTGTCATCCACAGATCCCCCTCTATAACAGTGCCATCCACAGATCCCCCCATAACAGTGCCATCCACAGATCCCCTCCATAACAGTGCCATCCACAGATCCTCTCCATAACAGTGCCATCCACAGATCCCCTCCATAACAGTGCCATCCACAGATCCCCTCCATAACAGTGCCATCCACAGATCCCCTCCATAACAGTGCCATCCACAGATCCCCTCCATAACAGTGCCATCCACAGATCCCCTCCATAAAAGTGCCATTCACAGATCCCCTCCATAACAGTGCCATTCACAGATCCCCTCCATAACAGCGCCATTCACAGACGACCCCCCATAAGTGTCATCCACAGACCCCCCCCCATAAGTGTCATCCACAGACCCCCCCCCCATAAGTGTCATCCACAGACCCCCCCCCCATAAGTGTCATCCACAGATCCCCCCATAAGTGTCATCCACAGATCCCCCCATAAGTGTCATCCACATTACTTATGTTTTTTTGGATAATAAAACTTATAACTGGCTGGAGAAAAATAAATATCACTTGTAGACAAATCTGCATGTTGTTTCAAGGCGGCGTCTGGGGAGGGGCCAAGGGCGGGGCCAGGGGTGTGGCTGAAGGAGGGATCAGGGGGTGGAGCTGAAGGGGGCCCCGTCATGTATGCTGTACGGGGCCCCATGATTTCTATCAGCGGCCCTGCATATACCTGCTCAACCCTGGCAGGCGCAGCTGCATTATTTAATAGTGTGGTGTGGTAATGGTTAATGGCATTTTGGCGAAGAAACAGCCACCTTGGCTACTTTCACACTTGCGGCTGTGTGATCCGGCAGGCAGTTCCGTCATCGGAACTGCCCGCCGGATCCGCTGATTTTGATGTGACTGAAGGCATTTGTGAGACGGATCCAGATGCGGATCCGTCTCATAAATGCATTGCAAGAACGGATCCGTCTCTCCGCTTGTCATGCGGACAGACGGATCCGTCTTGTATTTATTTTCACATTTTTACCGGTCTGTGCATGCGCAGGCCGGAAGGACAGATCCGGCACTAATACATTCCTATGGGGAAAAATGCCGGATCAGTCCTTGTGGGCCCTTGGGCGATAAAGTCTCAGTGGGCCCCCTTACATAGTGATAACTCTCTGAGTATAGATAATGTAGTAGATATTACCTGCAGCCCTATGTAACAACACAGATAACACAGTACTGGCTATCTGAGTACAGAAAATTTAGTAGTGTTACCTGCAGTCCTATGTAAAACTACAGATAACACTAGAGCTGATAATGTGGTAGTGTTACCTGCAGTCCTATGTAAAAAACACAGATAACGCTAGAGCTGATAATGTGGTAGTGTTACCTGCAGTCCTATGTAAAAACTACAGATAACACTAGAGCTGATAATGTGGTAGTGTTACCTGCAGTCCTATGTAAAACCACAGATAACATTAGTGTAGATCATGTGGTAGTGTTACCTACGTCCTTAATGTGCCTCCGTGTGCCTCTCCTATGGGACTCCATGCTGGTGGCGCTGCCTCCTCTTCCATTTTCTTTTTGCCCCGCACAGAACGTCTGATGCAGCTGCGTCAAGACAAAGGGAACACTGTGGGCATGGTGATGGTGACACACAGGTGACAGACACACACACACACACACAGGGACAGGGACACGCAGGGACAGGGACACGCACAGGGACAGACACATACATATGGACAGACACTTATACGATGGTGAGATCGTCACAGCACCTGCTGTGTATGGGGCAGGCTCACCGCCGCAGTCCGCTCCATACATTGTCTCAGCACCGCATAGTGAGTGGAGCACTACACTGCCTGCATGGTCCGGCTTATCATAAGCTGGGCCATGCAGGCAGCCGCCTGAGACAGAGGTGAAAACCCAGTGACATCTCAGGCTTCTTTCACATCACCGTTCAGCCTTTCCGTTCTCCTGCTCCATTTAGGAGCAGGAGAATGGAAAGGACGGATTCGGCACATAACTGAGCCGAACCGATCCTAAGGACCCCATAGACTATAATGGGGTCTGTTAGGTGTTCGCTCAGAAGATTTTTGAAGTGGAGACAAAAGTCTTGCATGCACTACTTTTGTTTCTGCTCCAAAATCATCTTCTGAGCGGAAACCTAACAAACTTTATTATAGTCTATGGGATCCGTAGGCTCCGTTATGTTCCGAATCTGTCCTTTCCATTTTCCTGCTCCTAAACTGAGCAGGAGAATGGAATGGCTAAATGGTGATGTGAACGAAGCCTCATACTGATCCTTTCTATACGGGCCCCCTTCTTCTCTCTCTGTACAGGGAACACTGACAACTGTTGCGGTCTGCATCTTTTGCAGCCCGATTGAAATTAATGGGTCCGCACACATTACGCAAAATTGTGGCACGGAGGCGGACCCAGAATTACGGTCGTGTGACTGGACCCTAAAGGTGGGTCATCAGCAATACTTGGTGGTGACAGCAGCGCTGAGCAGGGCCGGATTAACGTAGGGGCTGATGGAGCTGCAGCTCCAGGCCCCTATCATAAAATAGGCCCATCCGCCAGCCAAAAGGCCGTCGAGAGCGGCCCGCGCTAAAAGTCCTCTGTTGTCAGCTGTCACATAGCACACAGACGCTCACCTCCCGCTGGCAGCAGGGAGCCTGAGGGCGGGACTCGGGAGGAGCGTAATATGATCCTAGAGTGGAAGCTGCTTCTGCCAGCCCCTCCCCTCCCCGCCCACCAACCAATCAGAGCTGAGGCAAGGCAAGCACTAGCAGCTCTGAGTAGTACAGGGAGTCTAAGGATAGAAATGAATCGAATGAGTCACAAGTTAAAAGAATCTAAAGATCCGATTAGTTAGAGACTCATTCGATTCTTTGAGTTAAAAGAGCCGTGAGTCAAGTTATGGGACAGGAGCAGAGAGATAAGAGAAGTGACAGATGACACAGAGTTTAGATTACAGGTTGAATTAACCCTTTAGGATCAAATTGGCTTCTCAGGAGATATATATGTTAAAGGCATCTCATTCAGTAGCTATATAACTAAGGGTGGGTTCACATCTCCTTTATGGATTCCGTTAAGTGGGGACTGTGGGGACTATTTTATTATCAGCCAGTGACTGTAATTCAGCACATAGTTTTCCCTGTGCATTCACATTTCACTTCACTTGGTTCGTTGTACTACTGTCAGTGTCAGACTGTTGTCACTGTGAGTAACAATGCACAACAGACAACAATGCACACCACAGTGACCGCTCCTGACTCCTGTCCGGCGTCAGCCTCAGCTTCCCTTCACTATCACTATAATCAATCACTCTTCCTGATCCTGACTCACTCATTAGAGAGCTGAAGAGCCTACTGAGTCAGCAGCAGCAAGTGAATCGAATGGATAGCATCTGCGCATGCGCACCGGCACCTAGAGTCTTCGGTTCACTTTCGAGTCAGCTCAGCCGTCAGTGACTCAGCAAGTGAACCGAAGATCGGATTCATGAATCGGTTCATTTGAATGAGCTGATTCAAATGAACCGATTCATCTGAAAGATACGAACTTCCCATCACTATTGTACACAGCGCAGCGTGCAGGAGGGATAACCGCGGGCGCACTGAGGTCACAGCAGGAGGAGAGGGGAGGGAGGGAGAGCGAGAGGCCACAGAGGATTAGGAGGCGGTGCAGAAGTCTGGAAAGGCGGCGCTGGGCACGAACGGCGGCGAGTGCGGCCGGCACCTTGCATCCATTAACATCCCCTTGGGCACCTTATTTGTTTGACTGACAGGTTAGTAAAAGCTGTTTTTTAGCTAAATAAGCCCACAGATGACATTTATAAGCCCACATTAGGAATCGTGAAGACGCCCTGAACATCAGCATATGTTTAGCTGACAGGGGTGAAACCTGGTGACAGAATCCCTTTAATGTGTTATGTTATTTAGACACAGCTCTCAGCATGCTTAGCCAGCCTTCTATCTGACTGGCTAAGCATGCTGAGTGCTGTGTCCATAAATCATAACACAGCTCTATGAAAATTACTGTTTCTAGCTGCTGTTGTCCACAGTCCACAGCAGCTAGAAAACAGTAATCTTAATAGTCATGTTAAATGATCACTATAGTGTCAGGAAAACAAAGCGGTTTTCCTGACACTATAGTGCCCTGAGGGTGCCCCCACCCTCAGGGTCCCCCTCCCGTGGTCCCCCTCCATGTTGCCAAGATAGACGCCAAATGAAGGGGTAGTTGCAGGAACAAAATATTTTAATGGTATCAATAAAATATATATGTAATTAAGACACTGAGTGCAGTTCCATAAAAAGGCCCAGCAAAATCCTCAGCACCAGGCCCATGATGCTCTTATTCCGGCCCTGGCGCTGAGTGACAGTAACTACTCACAACACCTACTAAGGACACACTCTAAAGATTTAGCATGACAAATACTACTTCTCCATGCTAAATCTTACAGCGTGTCCTAATTATAAGTAAATGGGACATCATGGGAGGAGAGTGTTTCTGGCTGAGACTCACTATTTGGCTAATGGAAAAAGCTCAGTCACTGTGACATGGCTGAGCCTCAAGGGGTTTAAATTAAACAACTGGACAAAAGAAGGGAAAAAAAAAAAAAAACAGGACCTTACTAGCTTACTAGTTTGAAGACAGGCCAGCAGCAAGCAGGACAGGAAGCAACTCTGCAGCGCTGGTAGAAAGGCAAAAGCAGCCACACTGAGTGGTCACCCTCTGGTGATCACAGAAGAACGTAGGGCATGTCAGGAGCACGGAGGACTGCAGAAGGAGGAGGCAATGATCGGGTTAATTTCCTGGGACCCGGCCCCTCCTTCTGCAAGTCTCTCTCTCTCAAGGCTGAGGCTCCCCAGCTCTTTTCCCTGGCTGTGTGAGGAGGCGGAGCCAAGGATAGCAGCATCGCACAGTGAGTGAGAGGCAGGACACTGTAGGTGCAGCATACGGGTAGGTTACCCGACACTGCTATATCATAACGTGTATCTCCCTTTAAGAGAGTTAGGCCTGTTGCAGGCAATCCTTATTCCAGCCAGCAGAGGGAGCCCCCAGTTCAGTATAAATAGGCTAGGGCCTAGCCTAGGAAGTTAGTTAGAAGTTTCTAGAGTCAGTTCTGAGAGATTCAGGGCTCCGTCAAGAGTGCAGAGATTGCACGACTGGTGTGGAAGGTCATTCCCACCCAGTTCTCCAGGTTAATTATACCGGAGGTACTCCAAAGATAGAGCCTGCCATCAGGAGGGAAGAAGACCTCTACCAAGTCCTTGCTCAAGGGTTATCACCAGGATTTAGGTGTCTGGACCTTGAGGGTATTGCTGCAAGTAGCATAAGAGGGAATCCCTGATCCTAGGAGGCCTGTCTTGAAGTTAGTCTTTTTGTAAGTAAAAGCCTGAACCACTACTGTTAACTGTATGGTAAACTGTGGAATAACTCTGGAACTGTATTCACTGGCGGTTCATCCTACTATAACTTCATCCAGTAAAGTTGACCTGTTATATGAATATCTGGACTACTCCATTATTCCACCTATCACTACACGGTGTGTCACCGTTCAATTGACACTGGCGTCACTACGTTTATTAACTGCCTGTTCCAGTATTGACCCGGATTGAAGACGACAGTGAATCCCAGGTTAGTGGGTTGCCCTGCACTACGACTCCCCGCTTACCTAAAGCTGCTCTACTGACCCCCTGGGATACTGCATCGCTCTTTTTGGTGTCACGAACAGGATCCGCATGCTTCAGGAGTGCAGAGAAGTGTGAACTGTGTGCTTTAACTATTCCACCACCGTATTGCAAGGACTCTACCCTTTATTTTCATGTCGGTGGATTACAATTGTACCTGGGAGGAATCGGAGGCGCTGTGCTGTGTTGCGCTACCCCCAGGAAAAGAAAATCGTGGTTGTGGATTACAATTTATTCACTTGTCAACAACCCTGCTTGCTGGCAGGGAATGGTGACCAAGATGGCCACCGGCCGCCTGGAGTAAAGTTTCCCGCGCTGCCGAGGACCTTCGTGGGCGGATCCCTTCAAAGACACAGAGAATCCCGCCCCTCTTCATCATCGCACCGCCGCGGCCCTGCTTCTTCTACGTCACCACGTACTCAGGACGTCCGGAGTCTCTCGAGATTTGGCCTGCGCAAGCCCGGCGATACCGGTAAGGACTTGCAACCGGAGGGAAGGGGATTGTTCCGGCCCCTTTAGTCGCCAGCGGCCACATCGTAATAAGCTAACATGTCAGAACCGGGAGTGCCCGAGCAGCCGGCCCCCGGAGAGCTTGCGGCTCCTAATCATCCTATAGCCCCCAGCATGATGCCCTTTACCATGCCTTAGTATTTTGGGGCCCCATGGTTTCCCCGCTATAAAGGAGAGACCCATACCCTAAGAGACTTTAAAGAAAAGTTGCTGGCATTATTCAAACTGTACCCCATAAATACCGACCAGCAAATGGAAATCCTGCTAGCACAACTGGAGGGAGCTGCCCGCAGAGAGGTATTATCCTGGCCTGCTGCTGAACGGAGTACTCTAGAGCAGATATTCACCCGCCTCAGGGCCACTTTTGAAACAAGGACTGCCTCAGAGATAAAGATGCACTTCTTTGGCAAGAAACAGAAGTCCGGTGAGTCCCTCCGTGACTATGCCCTATCACTTCAGGAGGCTTTAGGGGCTGTAATCCAGATAGATCCCAAGGAGGCTGATAATCAGGACCAGACCCTGAGGGAACAATTTATCACCGGGGTGTCTAGTGAGCAAATAAGGACCCAATTAAAGATGCTGTCCGCCCAGCACCCTAACAGTACCTTTCTGGACTTTAAAGAACTGGCTATAAAAATTCTGGGGTCAGCAGTATCTACGGAGTTGAGCACCCCACCTGAGTCATCAGCCTGCAGGCCTAAAACCGCTTATCACTAACCAAGCTGAGGCCGGTCAAGCTGTTCAAGCTTCAGCTACCGATACTATTGCCATGCTGACAGAACAGGTAAATCGCCTCACTAAAAGTCTAGAGAGAGTGTGCAGAAAGATAGAGGAATGGGAAAAACCCATAATGTCAGAGGAAGAGTTCCTGTCACCTCCTAGGCCGTTCCCACCTCCATACCAAGAGACTCACCCCAGGGATCCTGGGAGGCGTAATAGAGATCGTTCCAAAGATCACAAGCGGCCCGTGTGTAAATACTGTAAAAAGGTGGGACACACAGAATCCACGTGCTGGCAGTTAAACGGGCTACCCTCGAGGCTGAGGACCACCCCTCGGGAGGTAGAACATTAGGTCCAAAGGATCCAAGTTGGATGCCCCGGTATGTAGGATCCCATCCTAAAATCAATATAGAGATCAACGGGGTCCCCTTTGAAGCCCTATTAGATACTGGGTCCCAGGTCACTACCATTCAGCTGCCCGCATTTGAAAAGTTCTGGGACACCAACCAGTTAACCCAGCCGCCTGAATCCTGGGTAGAGATTATCGCCAGCAATGGCAAACCGGTAAAGATTCATGGATACTGGGAACCCACCCTGCAGGTGGGAGAAGTAACCTTGCCTCAACAGGGGGTGATAGTAGTACAGGCCGGCGACAGAGGAGGACATCCTGTCATTCTAGGCACCAATGTCTTCAAAAACTGTTATTCTGGAATACTTGCCGTATTACACCAGACTTTGCACACTGCTTCCTCTGCATCCAAGAGGGTGATTCAGAAGACTATTACTGTGTTAAGTGCTCAGCAGAGGTTTGCTAATGGGAAAGGAGAAATTTGTACTGCCAGGATCCGTGATATTAAGCCTGTGACTTTACCTCCTAATTCTCAAACTCTTTTATGGTGTCGTGCTATCCTGGGAGTTCAAGGCCAAGATTATCCAGCCCTGGTGGAACCAATCCAGATGGAAAACTACCCTTATGTGAGAGCTGCCAAGTGCCTGGTGAACGTCTCCCAAGGTAAAGTACCTGTCCGTCTGATTAAGCATTGCCGTGTTGCCCAGCTTTCTCAGCTGTCCTTCCAAGACATCATTCGTCTTCCAGTGACAGAAAAGCCACCAGCTGTAGGCAGTGGACGTCCGTCGGTGACCCAGCCACAAGTGCCCTGGTGGGAAGAGCTCCATGTAGGGGACGAGATTACCCCCCAACATCAACAAGAAGGGATCCTACAGCTTGTCAAAGAGCACCACCAGGCCTTCAGTAAGCATGCTACTGATTATGGAGAGGTTAGTGCCATACAACACACCATACCTACTGGCTCTCATCCTCCTATCAAGGAGAGATACAGACCCTTACCGCCTACTTCATATCAGACTGTAAAAGAAATGATCCAAGAGATGAAAGACTCTAATGTAATCCGGGACAGCCGTAGCCCGTGGGCTGCACCCCTGGTCCTTGTAAAGAAAAAGGATGGTGGTATCCGTTTCTGTGTGGATTATAGAAAAATTAACCAAATAACCCACAAGGATGCATACCCACTGCCCCGCATTGAGGAGTCACTAACTGCTTTGGGCTCCTCCGCTTATTTCTCCACATTGGACTTGACCAGTGGCTACTGGCAAGTACCCATGGCCCCTGCAGATAGGGAAAAGACTGCTTTCACCACTCCCATGGGCCTGTTCGAATTCAATTGTATGCCGTTCGGGCTATGTAATGCCCCAGGGACTTTCCAGAGACTAATGGAGCGGTGTTTGGGCCACAAAAACTTTGAAACAGTGCTGCTGTATCTACATGATGTCATTGTATACTCAAAAACATATGAGGACCATCTGAAACATTTAGCAGAAGTATTTGAAATCCTTATCAAATATGGCTTGAAAGTAAAGCCATCCAAGTGTCACTTGCTCAAACCTGCAGTAAAATACCTGGGGCATGTGGTAAGCGCAGAGGGCGTGCAGCCTGACCCTGATAAGCTAGCGGCTGTCCGTAATTGGCCGGTCCCCACTACCGTCAAAGAGGTGAGGGGTTTCCTTGGTTTTGCAGGCTACTATAGACGTTTTATCCCCCATTTTGCTCAAATAGCTGATCCTATCCAGGAACTCTTGAGGGGGCAACCCAAGAAAAGTCCTAGAACTCCTGTGCCCATTGAGTGGAATGAGGAAAGAGAAATAGCGTTCCAATTGTTAAAAAAGAAATTGACCGAGCCTCCTGTGTTAGGTTATCCAGACTACAGCAAACCATTTCATCTTTATACCGATGCTAGCAAACGAGGCCTGGGAGCTGTGTTGGCCCAGATCCAAGAGGGAAAAGAAAGAGTGATAGCTTATGCAAGCCGCTCCCTGAAAGGAGCTGAGAAAAATGACCAGAATTATAGTTCCTTCAAACTAGAGTTCCTGGCATTAGTGTGGGCAGTGACTGAGAAATTCAAAGATTATCTAGCCGCCACCCCGTTCATTGCATTCACTGACAATAACCCTCTGGTGCATCTAAATACAGCTAAATTGGGGGCCTTGGAGCAGAGATGGGCCTCTCGCCTCGCCAACTATGATTTCTCTGTAAAATATCGTGCTGGACGTACTAATGATAATGCTGATGCTTTATCCAAGCTTCCCACAGAAACAGCTCCTGATGATGGGCGAGATGCTTGGGAAGATGTAGAGATGCCGGCCTTCTATAACAAATTTGCTCAACAGGATCAGGCTCGAGCTACCCATGACAGAGCCGCAGCCCCTTCACCCTCCAGTAGGCCTGAGCCCAAAGAGGAAAGGTGGGTGAAACTACAGTCTGAAAGTAGAGTGCTGGGTGAGTTGATGGACTTTATTATTAGTGGCAGAGCCCCTGAGAGGATTAGGCGTAAGAGTGCAGATCCAGAGCTCATCAAACTGTGGAGACAGCGCCATCAGCTCTTCATACAAAAAGGCCTATTGCTACGGAGAAGCCTAGACCCAGTGTCCAACGAAAGAGTGCACCAGATTCTCATACCCCGACGAGATGCAGGTATGGTGTTGGAGATGTACCACAATCAATCTGGTCATTTTGGAGTTCAAAAGACTGAGGCTAATATCCGCCAGCGGTTCTATTGGGTGGGCATGAGAGAAGACATTGAGAAGTGGTGTCGGGAGTGTGTAGCCTGTGCCTTAAAACGAAGTGAGCACCATGACCAGAGGGCACCACTGAGACCCATTGTAAGTACCCGTCCTCTTGAACTTGTCGCCATCGACCATGTGAAGCTGGAGCCTAGTCGCTCAGGGTATGCTTATGCCATGACTATTATTGACCACTTCACTAAGTTTGTTGTAGAGGTGCCTGTGAGAGACCAGACGGCCAAGACTACAGCCGAACTGTTCTGGAAACACTTCCTCCTGCCCTACGGATGTCCAGAAAAGATCCTCACCGATCAAGGATCTGCTTTTGAGTCCCATCTGTTCCATGAACTGTGCCGCTTACACAACTGTAAGAAGATCCGGACAACGGCCTACCATCCTCAAGGTAATGGATTGTGAAAAAATGAATCAGACCTTGATAGAGATGCTGAGGGCCGTGCCTCCTGAAACCAGAGGAGATTGGCCCAGTCTGTTCCCACAGCTCATGTACACGTACAACCATACCATCCAATGTTCCACTGGGTATACCCCTTTTTATTTGATGTTTGGGCGCCAAGGGACATTGCCTGCTGATCACTCCTTGGACATACACGTACCTGATTGCATCAACCCATTACCTAATACCGACTGGGTTGCTGAGCACCAAAGGCGATTGAATACGGCCAAAGCCATTGTTCAGGAACGTATGGATTATGCTAGAGACCGACAGCAGAGAGACTATGATCAAGCAGCCCATGCAGAACCCTTGACAATAGGGGCTGTGGTGTGGTTAAAAAATAACCGCCGTACAAGTAAACTGGACAGTAAATGGGAGCAGAGTCCCTATGTTGTCACTGCAATCCCAAATGTTGGGACCCACACTTATGAGATCACCTGGGAAGGCAGGGGATCCCAAATTGTGCACAGAAACCGGTTAAAACTCTGCCTGACGCAAGAACCCAGTGCTGAGAGTTCTGGATCTGAATCACCTGTGTCAGAGCCATCAATACAGCCCGAGGATCCTATGCAGGCTGTCAGTAATCTAAGGTATGACTCTGATCCCATGCATTGGCTTCGGACACCATGGTTGAACTTGCTGGTGCCCGCTCCGGCACCTACTGTATCTTCACCTCCAGAAGAGCCGGTTCAAAATGCCCCGGATCCAGTCCCCCTTATAGGGGATCTAGTTGTTCCTGTTGTTCCTGTTGTTCCTGTTGTTCCTGTTGTTCCTGACCAGGGTCTCACTGATGGAGACCCTCCTGTTGCTTCTCTCTCTTCTACCTCGATGCTAAGGGAAGAGGAGACCCCTGTGTTGAGAAGGTCCACCCGGATGAACAGGGGACGTCCGCCAGTCCGTTTAGGGGACTTTGACTATGCTGGTGGTGTCTCCTCCCGAGCAGTTGCTACTGGAAATAGCTTGCTTGACGTTTGTGCGCAAGAATGGACTCCTCCACGTGAGCCCTTGCCTGTTATACACCCGCAGGAAACCCCTGGGTAGTTCTGTTATTATCCTGCAACCAAGAAAAATGGACTAACCTGGTTCACCTTAAGTCCGCTGTGCCAGGTCAGCGGCCGTGTCTAAGAAGTAAGAAGACGCCCCTTTCCCTTGTGTCATTTGTTCAGTGAGTTACAAATGTTATATCTTCTGTGTGAAATAATTGTTTATCGTATTTATAATGTAGTGCTTAAATTATGTACCATTTTATGCCGGTTCAGGAAGGTGTGTGTGAGTACGAGGCCTTACTCACGTTAAAGTCTGGGGGTGTGCAGCATACGGGTAGGTTACCCGACACTGCTATATCATAACGTGTATTTCCCTTTAAGAGAGTTAGGCCTGTTGCAGGCAATCCTTATTCCAGCCAGCAGAGGGAGCCCCCAGTTCAGTATAAATAGGCTAGGGCCTAGCCTAGGAAGTTAGTTAGAAGTTTCTAGAGTCAGTTCTGAGAGATTCAGGGCTCCGTCAAGAGTGCAGAGATTGCACTACTGGTGTGGAAGGTCATTCCCACCCAGTTCTCCAGGTTAATTATACCGGAGGTACTCCAAAGATAGAGCCTGCCATCAGGAGGGAAGAAGACCTCTACCAAGTCCTTGCTCAAGGGTTATCACCAGGATTTAGGTGTCTGGACCTTGAGGGTATTGCTGCAAGTAGCATAAGAGGGAATCCCTGATCCTAGGAGGCCTGTCTTGAAGTTAGTCTTTTTGTAAGTAAAAGTCTGAACCACTACTGTTAACTGTATGGTAAACTGTGGAATAACTCTGGAACTGTATTCACTGGCGGTTCATCCTACTATAACTTCATCCAGTAAAGTTGACCTGTTATATGAATATCTGGCACTCTGCCCTCCATGCTGGATGAGACATTGGTTTATATTTTGGCCAAAGCATAGTAAGCCACTCACCGCGTCAAGGCTGTCTCATGAGTGGTCCCTAACTCTTGTTCCTACCTGTTCATGGGCCATGACAGCCACATAAAATCCAGGGAATGCAGGTCAGCATGCAAGCCAAGTACACTTTGCTTGTAACCCCGTCCGGTGCCACTACAGCTTTCATCGGATCCAGGTATGCAAATACCAACATGCATGCTGAGCCCACCATATACTTCTCCTGGAGCCAAATGGCTACTGGTAGGTTCTATATAAGCAGACTCAGTTTTATACTGACTTTAAAACCAGCCTCAAGGACAGATTAACTGGTCAGGTGTGCAATGACTCCAAGGAGATCGCCACGCCTCCAATATATACTACAAAGAAAAAAATAAGGGGTTGGGTCAGCACAACCTACCTGCAGGTGCACATCACTATGGCGAAATACATATACAAACGGAAAATGCAAATGTGATCGCACACTACATCCAGCACTCTGCCCTCCATGCTGGATGAGACATTGGTTTATATTTTGGCCAAAGCATAGTAAGCCACTCACCGCGTCAAGGCTGTCTCATGAGTGGTCCCTAACTCTTGTTCCTACCTGTTCATGGGCCATGACAGCCACATAAAATCCAGGGAATGCAGGTCAGCATGCAAGCCAAGTACACTTTGCTTGTAACCCCGTCCGGTGCCACTACAGCTTTCATCGGATCCAGGGATGCAAATACCAACATGCATGCTGAGCCCACCATATACTTCTCCTGGAGCCAAATGGCTACTGGTAGGTTCTATATAAGCAGACTCAGTTTTATACTGACTTTAAAACCAGCCTCAAGGACAGATTAACTGGTCAGGTGTGCAATGACTCCAAGGAGATCGCCACGCCTCCAATATATACTACAAAGAAAAAAATAAGGGGTTGGGTCAGCACAACCTACCTGCAGGTGCACATCACTATGGCGAAATACATATACAAACGGAAAATGCAAATGTGATCGCACACTACATCCAGCACTCTGCCCTCCATGCTGGATGAGACATTGGTTTATATTTTGGCCAAAGCATAGTAAGCCACTCACCGCGTCAAGGCTGTCTCATGAGTGGTCCCTAACTCTTGTTCCTACCTGTTCATGGGCCATGACAGCCACATAAAATCCAGGGAATGCAGGTCAGCATGCAAGCCAAGTACACTTTGCTTGTAACCCCGTCCGGTGCCACTACAGCTTTCATCGGATCCAGGGATGCAAATACCAACATGCATGCTGAGCCCACCATATACTTCTCCTGGAGCCAAATGGCTACTGGTAGGTTCTATATAAGCAGACTCAGTTTTATACTGACTTTAAAACCAGCCTCAAGGACAGATTAACTGGTCAGGTGTGCAATGACTCCAAGGAGATCGCCACGCCTCCAATATATACTACAAAGAAAAAAATAAGGGGTTGGGTCAGCACAACCTACCTGCAGGTGCACATCACTATGGCGAAATACATATACAAACGGAAAATGCAAATGTGATCGCACACTACATCCAGCACTCTGCCCTCCATGCTGGATGAGACATTGGTTTATATTTTGGCCAAAGCATAGTAAGCCACTCACCGCGTCAAGGCTGTCTCATGAGTGGTCCCTAACTCTTGTTCCTACCTGTTCATGGGCCATGACAGCCACATAAAATCCAGGGAATGCAGGTCAGCATGCAAGCCAAGTACACTTTGCTTGTAACCCCGTCCGGTGCCACTACAGCTTTCATCGGATCCAGGGATGCAAATACCAACATGCATGCTGAGCCCACCATATACTTCTCCTGGAGCCAAATGGCTACTGGTAGGTTCTATATAAGCAGACTCAGTTTTATACTGACTTTAAAACCAGCCTCAAGGACAGATTAACTGGTCAGGTGTGCAATGACTCCAAGGGATCGCCACGCCTCCAATATATACTACAAAGAAAAAAATAAGGGGTTGGGTCAGCACAACCTACCTGCAGGTGCACATCACTATGGCGAAATACATATACAAACGGAAAATGCAAATGTGATCGCACACTACATCCAGCACTCTGCCCTCCATGCTGGATGAGACATTGGTTTATATTTTGGCCAAAGCATAGTAAGCCACTCACCGCGTCAAGGCTGTCTCATGAGTGGTCCCTAACTCTTGTTCCTACCTGTTCATGGGCCATGACAGCCACATAAAATCCAGGGAATGCAGGTCAGCATGCAAGCCAAGTACACTTTGCTTGTAACCCCGTCCGGTGCCACTACAGCTTTCATCGGATCCAGGGATGCAAATACCAACATGCATGCTGAGCCCACCATATACTTCTCCTGGAGCCAAATGGCTACTGGTAGGTTCTATATAAGCAGACTCAGTTTTATACTGACTTTAAAACCAGCCTCAAGGACAGATTAACTGGTCAGGTGTGCAATGACTGCAAGGAGATCGCCACGCCTCCAATATATACTACAAAGAAAAAAATAAGGGGTTGGGTCAGCACAACCTACCTGCAGGTGCACATCACTATGGCGAAATACATATACAAACGGAAAATGCAAATGTGATCGCACACTACATCCAGCACTCTGCCCTCCATGCTGGATGAGACATTGGTTTATATTTTGGCCAAAGCATAGTAAGCCACTCACCGCGTCAAGGCTGTCTCATGATCTGTCCTTGAGGCTGGTTTTAAAGTCAGTATAAAACTGAGTCTGCTTATATAGAACCTACCAGTAGCCATTTGGCTCCAGGAGAAGTATATGGTGGGCTCAGCATGCATGTTGGTATTTGCATCCCTGGATCCGATGAAAGCTGTAGTGGCACCGGACGGGGTTACAAGCAAAGTGTACTTGGCTTGCATGCTGACCTGCATTCCCTGGATTTTATGTGGCTGTCATGGCCCATGAACAGGTAGGAACAAGAGTTAGGGACCACTCATGAGACAGCCTTGACGCGGTGAGTGGCTTACTATGCTTTGGCCAAAATATAAACCAATGTCTCATCCAGCATGGAGGGCAGAGTGCTGGATGTAGTGTGCGATCACATTTGCATTTTCCGTTTGTATATGTATTTCGCCATAGTGATGTGCACCTGCAGGTAGGTTGTGCTGACCCAACCCCTTATTTTTTTCTTTGTAGTATATATTGGAGGCGTGGCGATCTCCTTGGAGTCATTGCACACCTGACCAGTTAATCTGTCCTTGAGGCTGGTTTTAAAGTCAGTATAAAACTGAGTCTGCTTATATAGAACCTACCAGTAGCCATTTGGCTCCAGGAGAAGTATATGGTGGGCTCAGCATGCATGTTGGTATTTGCATCCCTGGATCCGATGAAAGCTGTAGTGGCACCGGACGGGGTTACAAGCAAAGTGTACTTGGCTTGCATGCTGACCTGCATTCCCTGGATTTTATGTGGCTGTCATGGCCCATGAACAGGTAGGAACAAGAGTTAGGGACCACTCATGAGACAGCCTTGACGCGGTGAGTGGCTTACTATGCTTTGGCCAAAATATAAACCAATGTCTCATCCAGCATGGAGGGCAGAGTGCTGGATGTAGTGTGCGATCACATTTGCATTTTCCGTTTGTATATGTATTTCGCCATAGTGATGTGCACCTGCAGGTAGGTTGTGCTGACCCAACCCCTTATTTTTTTCTTTGTAGTATATATTGGAGGCGTGGCGATCTCCTTGGAGTCATTGCACACCTGACCAGTTAATCTGTCCTTGAGGCTGGTTTTAAAGTCAGTATAAAACTGAGTCTGCTTATATAGAACCTACCAGTAGCCATTTGGCTCCAGGAGAAGTATATGGTGGGCTCAGCATGCATGTTGGTATTTGCATCCCTGGATCCGATGAAAGCTGTAGTGGCACCGGACGGGGTTACAAGCAAAGTGTACTTGGCTTGCATGCTGACCTGCATTCCCTGGATTTTATGTGGCTGTCATGGCCCATGAACAGGTAGGAACAAGAGTTAGGGACCACTCATGAGACAGCCTTGACGCGGTGAGTGGCTTACTATGCTTTGGCCAAAATATAAACCAATGTCTCATCCAGCATGGAGGGCAGAGTGCTGGATGTAGTGTGCGATCACATTTGCATTTTCCGTTTGTATATGTATTTCGCCATAGTGATGTGCACCTGCAGGTAGGTTGTGCTGACCCAACCCCTTATTTTTTTCTTTGTAGTATATATTGGAGGCGTGGCGATCTCCTTGGAGTCATTGCACACCTGACCAGTTAATCTGTCCTTGAGGCTGGTTTTAAAGTCAGTATAAAACTGAGTCTGCTTATATAGAACCTACCAGTAGCCATTTGGCTCCAGGAGAAGTATATGGTGGGCTCAGCATGCATGTTGGTATTTGCATCCCTGGATCCGATGAAAGCTGTAGTGGCACCGGACGGGGTTACAAGCAAAGTGTACTTGGCTTGCATGCTGACCTGCATTCCCTGGATTTTATGTGGCTGTCATGGCCCATGAACAGGTAGGAACAAGAGTTAGGGACCACTCATGAGACAGCCTTGACGCGGTGAGTGGCTTACTATGCTTTGGCCAAAATATAAACCAATGTCTCATCCAGCATGGAGGGCAGAGTGCTGGATGTAGTGTGCGATCACATTTGCATTTTCCGTTTGTATATGTATTTCGCCATAGTGATGTGCACCTGCAGGTAGGTTGTGCTGACCCAACCCCTTATTTTTTTCTTTGTAGTATATATTGGAGGCGTGGCGATCTCCTTGGAGTCATTGCACACCTGACCAGTTAATCTGTCCTTGAGGCTGGTTTTAAAGTCAGTATAAAACTGAGTCTGCTTATATAGAACCTACCAGTAGCCATTTGGCTCCAGGAGAAGTATATGGTGGGCTCAGCATGCATGTTGGTATTTGCATCCCTGGATCCGATGAAAGCTGTAGTGGCACCGGACGGGGTTACAAGCAAAGTGTACTTGGCTTGCATGCTGACCTGCATTCCCTGGATTTTATGTGGCTGTCATGGCCCATGAACAGGTAGGAACAAGAGTTAGGGACCACTCATGAGACAGCCTTGACGCGGTGAGTGGCTTACTATGCTTTGGCCAAAATATAAACCAATGTCTCATCCAGCATGGAGGGCAGAGTGCTGGATGTAGTGTGCGATCACATTTGCATTTTCCGTTTGTATATGTATTTCGCCATAGTGATGTGCACCTGCAGGTAGGTTGTGCTGACCCAACCCCTTATTTTTTTCTTTGTAGTATATATTGGAGGCGTGGCGATCTCCTTGGAGTCATTGCACACCTGACCAGTTAATCTGTCCTTGAGGCTGGTTTTAAAGTCAGTATAAAATTGAGTCTGCTTATATAGAACCTACCAGTAGCCATTTGGCTCCAGGAGAAGTATATGGTGGGCTCAGCATGCATGTTGGTATTTGCATCCCTGGATCCGATGAAAGCTGTAGTGGCACCGGACGGGGTTACAAGCAAAGTGTACTTGGCTTGCATGCTGACCTGCATTCCCTGGATTTTATGTGGCTGTCATGGCCCATGAACAGGTAGGAACAAGAGTTAGGGACCACTCATGAGACAGCCTTGACGCGGTGAGTGGCTTACTATGCTTTGGCCAAAATATAAACCAATGTCTCATCCAGCATGGAGGGCAGAGTGCTGGATGTAGTGTGCGATCACATTTGCATTTTCCGTTTGTATATGTATTTCGCCATAGTGATGTGCACCTGCAGGTAGGTTGTGCTGACCCAACCCCTTATTTTTTTCTTTGTAGTATATATTGGAGGCGTGGCGATCTCCTTGGAGTCATTGCACACCTGACCAGTTAATCTGTCCTTGAGGCTGGTTTTAAAGTCAGTATAAAACTGAGTCTGCTTATATAGAACCTACCAGTAGCCATTTGGCTCCAGGAGAAGTATATGGTGGGCTCAGCATGCATGTTGGTATTTGCATCCCTGGATCCGATGAAAGCTGTAGTGGCACCGGACGGGGTTACAAGCAAAGTGTACTTGGCTTGCATGCTGACCTGCATTCCCTGGATTTTATGTGGCTGTCATGGCCCATGAACAGGTAGGAACAAGAGTTAGGGACCACTCATGAGACAGCCTTGACGCGGTGAGTGGCTTACTATGCTTTGGCCAAAATATAAACCAATGTCTCATCCAGCATGGAGGGCAGAGTGCTGGATGTAGTGTGCGATCACATTTGCATTTTCCGTTTGTATATGTATTTCGCCATAGTGATGTGCACCTGCAGGTAGGTTGTGCTGACCCAACCCCTTATTTTTTTCTTTGTAGTATATGAATATCTGGACTGCTCCATTATTCCACCTATCACTACACGGTGTGTCACCGTTCAATTGACACTGGCGTCACGACGTTTATTAACTGCCTGTTCCAGTATTGACCCGGATTGAAGACGACAGTGAATCCCAGGTTAGTGGGTTGCCCTGCACTACGACTCCCTGCTTACCTAAAGCTGCTCTACTGACCCCCTGGGATACTGCACAGGCAGCCGCCCGCGACATTTGGGACCTATCATATGCAGCTGCAGGAGTGAGCTGGCACAGTGGGGCCCCCCCAGGAGCAGTGGGGCCCGGCACTTGACCCACCCACACTCCAGCAGCTCACCTCGCAGCTTCCTATTCTTGTACGTGCCGCTCCAAGTCTGCGACTCCGCCTCCTCCATATCCGGCCAACCACCTCCGAGACTGCCTCTCTACCTCCGCCCTCCGGCTCCGAGTACGACCGCCCCCTATCACAGCACCACGCCCGGCCCACTCGCCACATGAATTTTATTTTTATTTTTTTAATCCTCAGTCAGCGGCGGGCCGGTTGTTGCGGCGAGGTGACAAAGTTTTTCCACATGTCGGCCATGCTAACCTTGCCTTCTGAGGTGCTGGCGCTGACACAGCTGCGTTGGCGACCTCTTCCTCCTCCCCTGCCTACGCCTTGTGCTTCCACTTGTCCCCCGGCGTCAGTCGGGAATGCTTTCAGGAGCGCGTCTACCAGCGTGCGCCTGTAGTCGCGCATCTTCCGATCACGCTCCAGTGAGGGAATTAAGGACGGCACATTGTCTTTGTAACGGGGATCCAGCAGGGTGGCCACCCAGTAGTCAGCACACGTTAAAATGTGGGCAACTCTGCAGTCGTTGCGCAGGCACTGCAGCATGTAGTCGCTCATGTGTGCCAGGCTGCCCAGAGGTGTATCGTCTGCGTCCTCCGTGGGAGGCGTATCGTCTGCGTCCTCCGTATCCCCCCAGCCATGCACCAGTGATGGGCCCGAGCTGCGTTGGATGCCACCCCGCTGTGAACATGTTTCATCCCCATCCTCCTCCTCATCCTCCTCCTCCTCGTCCTCCAGTAGTGGGCCCTGGCTGGCCAAATTTGTACCTGGCCTCTGCTGTTGCAAAATCGTCTTTCTGAGCCACTTCTAAAAGACTGGCCTGAAAGTGTTAGAGATGACCCCTCTTCCTCCTCCTCATCCTGGGCCACATCCTCTTCCATCATCGCCCTAAGTGTTTTCTCAAGGAGACATAGAAGTGGTATTGTAACGCTGATAATGGCGTCATCGCCACTGGCCATGTTGGTGGAGTACTCGAAACAGCGCAACAGGGCACACAGGTCTCACATGGAGGCCCAGTCATTGGTGGTGAAGTGGTGCTGTTCCGCAGTGCGACTCACCCGTGCGTGCTGCAGCTGAAACTCCACTATGACCTGCTGCTGTTTGCACAGTCTCTCCAGCATGTGCAAGGTGGAGTTCCTTTCACATTAGTTTCAGAACGGCCTGCTGACGTTTACCCCTGGCTGTGCTGAAGTTGGTGGTGAAGGTCTGTCGCTGACCGGATGAGGAGGTGGTTGAAGATGAGGAGGAAGCTGAGTAGGAAGAGGAGGCAACAGGAGGCAAAGAATGATGCCCTGCGATCCTTGGCGGCGGAAGAACGTGCGCCAAACAGTTCTCCGCCTGGGGCCTAGCCGCCACTACATTTACCCAGTGTGCAGTTAGGGAGATATAGCATCCCTGGCCGTGCTTACTGGTCCACGTATCTGTGGTTAGGTGGACCTTGCCACAGATGGCGTTGCGCAGTGCACACTTGATTTTATCCGATACTTGGTTGTGCAGGGAGGGCACGGCTCTCCTGGAGAAGTAGTGGCGGCTGGGAACGACGTACTGTGGGACAGCAAGCGACATGAGCTGTTTGAAGCTGTTCGTCTCCACCAGCCTGAATGACAGCATTTCAAAGGCCAGTAGTTTAGAAATGCTGGCATTCAGGGCCAGGGATCGAGGGAGCTAGGTGGGAATTTACGCTTTCTCTCAAAGGTTTGTGAGATGGAGAGCTGAACGCTTCCGTGTGACATGGTGGAGATGCTTGGTGACGGAGGTGGTGTTGTTGGTGGCACATCCTCTGTTTGCTAGGCGGCAGTTGCCAACATTCCTCCAGAGGTGGAGGAAGAGGCCGAGGCAGCAGAAGAGGGAGCAGGAGGGGCCTGAGCCCTTTCTTGGTTTTGAAGGTGCTTACTCCACTGCAGCCCATGTCTCGCATGTAGATGCCTGGTCATGCAGGTTGTGCTAAGGTTCAGAACGTTAATGCCTCGCTTCAGGCTCTTATGGCACAGCGTGCAAACCACTCGGGTCTTGTCGTCAGCACATTGTTTGAAGAACTGCCACGCCAGGGAACTCCTTGAAGCTGCCTTTGGGGTGCTCAGTCGCAGATGCCGGTGGCCAGTAGCAGACGGACTCTCTTGGCGGCGGGTGTTCTGCTTTTGCCCACTGCTCCCTCTTTTGCTACGCTGTTGGCTCGGTCTCACCACTGCCTCTTCCTCCGAACTCTGAAAGTCAGTAGCACAACCTTCATTCCATGTGGGGTCTAGGACCTCATCGTCCCCTGCATCGTCTTCCACCCAGTCTTCCTCCCTGACCTCCTTTTCGGTCTGCACACTGCAGAAAGACGCAGCAGTTAGCACCTGTGTTTCCTCATCATCCGAGGCGTGCTGAGGTGGTATTCCCATGTCCTCATCAGGAAACATAAGTGGTTGTGCGTCAGTGCATTCTATGTCTTCCACCCCTGGGGAAGGGTTAGGTGGATGCCCTTGGGAAACCCTGCCAGCAGAGTCTTCAAACAGCATAAGAGACTGCTGCATGACTTGAGGCTCAGACAGGTTCCCTGATATGCACGGGGGTGATGTGACAGACTGATGGGCATGGGTTTCAGGCGCCACCTGTGCGCTTTCTGCAGAAGACTTGGTGGGAGATAATGTGTACGTGCTGGATCCACTGTCGGCCACCCAATTGACTAGCGCCTGTACTTACTCAGGCCTTACCATCCTTAGAACGGCATTAGGCCTGACCAAATATCGCTGTAGATTCGGGCGGCTACTGGGACCTGAGGTTGTAGGTTCAGTAGGACGTGTAGCTGTGGCAGTACGGCCACATCCTCTCCCTGCACCAGAGGCTCCACCAACACCACCACCACGACCGTGTCCCTTATTAGATTTTTGCCTCATAGTTAGCGTTCACCAAGCAAAGTAAAAAGTGGTTAAGTCTGTTAAAAATAATTAACCGCCAATAAAAACCCTGATGTAGGGTATTGCACTCAAATTTATTTTTTAAACTCTATATGAGAGCGGTATTTGTGGCCTATATTTCACAGTCACTTATGCACGTCTAATCCCAGATGTGCACTATATCAGAGGTTTTTTTTAACCCCAGTAAGCAAAAAGCCGTATTTCTGGCCTAAATGTGAAACTCACTTATGCACGTTTAATCCCTGATGTGCAGTATATCAGAGGGTTTTTTCAGCCCAGTATGCCAAAGCCGTATTTCTGGCCTAAATGTGACAATCACTTATGCACGTGTAATCCCAGATGTGCAGTATATCAGAGGGTTTTTTCAGCCCAGTATGCCAAAGCCGTATTTCTGGCCAAAATGTGACAATCACTTATGCACGTGTAATCACAGATGTGCAGTATATCAGAGGGTTTTTTCAGCCCAGTATGCCAAAGCCGTATTTCTGGCCTATATGTGAAAATCACTTATGCATGTGTAATCCCAGATGTGCAGTATATCAGTGGGTTTTTTCAGCCCAGTATGCCAAAGCCGTATTTCTTTCCTAAATGTGACAATCACTTATGCACGTGTAATCCCAGATGTGCAGTATATCAGAGGGTTTTTTCACCCCAGTATGCCAAAGCCGTATTTCTGGCCTAAATGTGACAATCACTTATGCACGTGTAATCCCAGATGTGCAGTATATCAGTGGTTTTTTTTCAGCCCAGTATGCCAAAGCCGTATTTCTTTCCTAAATGTGACAATCACTTATGCACGTGTAATCCCAGATGTGCAGTATATCAGAGGGTTTTTTCACCCCAGTAAGCATAAAGCCGTATTTCTGGCCTAAATGTGACAATTACTTATGCATGTGTAATCCCAGATGTGCAGTATATCAGAGGGGTTTTTCAGCCCAGTATGCCAAAGCCGTATTTCATTCCTAAATGTGACAATCACTCATGCATGTGTAATCCCAGATGTGCAGTATATCAGAGGCTTTTTTCACCCCAGTATGCCAAAGCCGTATTTCTGGCCTAAATGTGACAATCACTTATGCACGTCTAATCCCAGATGTGCACTTTATGAAACAGATGTATTTTTTTCACCCCACTAAACTAAAAGCTGTATTTCTGGCCTAAATGTGACAATCACTTATGCACGTCTAATCCCAGATGTGCACTATATGAAACAGATGTATTTTTTTCACCCCAGTAAGCAAAAAGCTGTATTTATGGACTTGCAGACATGCAGATAGCCTGTGCTGGTGCACTATCGTTGCATAAAATGGCTGCCGATAATGTATTTATATTGACTAACTGAAGAAAATAAAGTTCGTTTTTAGTAGTAGTTGGCTCAGGGCAGGCTTAAAAAAATTGTGCACTGCACCCACAAAACACATTTGCTGTAGATCGCTGAGTAAAGAAGCAGTTCTGAATCTTCATAAGATTTCTCCCTGTTCTCTCCCTCACAGCAGCTGCAGCCTCTCCCTACACTAATCCGAGCAGAGTGATGGGCGGCGCTACATAACTCCAGCTTAAATAGAGGCTGGGTCACATGGCCAATCACAGCTATACCAATAGTAGGCATGGCTGTGATGGCCTTTTGGGGAAAGTAGTATGACGCTTGTTGATTGGCTGCTTTGCAGCCTTTCAAAAAGCGCCATAAAAATCGCCGAACACCGAACCCGAACTTTTACGTAAATGTTCGGGTTCGGTTCCGGGTGCCGAACAGTTCGGGTTCGCTCAACTCTAATCTACAGTGCTGCCCATAATTATTCATACCCCTGGCAAATTTTTACTTAAAGTTACTTTTATTCAACCAACAAGTAATTGTTTTACGGGAAATTACATAGGTGTCTCTCAAAAGATGATAAGACGATGTGTCCAGTCCAAAATTATTCATACCCTTCTCAATAATAAATAGAAATGCCTTTATTGGCTATTACAGCAATCAAACGCTTCCTATAATTGCAGACCAGCATTTTGCATGTCTCCACAGGTAGTTTTGCGCATTCATCTTTAGCAATGAGCTCCAAATCTTTCAGGTTGGAGGGTCTTCTTGCCATCACCCTGATCTTTAGCTCCCTCCACAGATTCTCAATTGGATTCAAGTCTGGACTCTGGCTGGGTTACTCCAAAACGTTAATGATGTTGTCTGCTAACCATTTCTTCACCACTTTTGCTGTGTGTTTTGGGTCATTGTCATGCTGAAATGTCCACTGGTGCCCAAGGCCAAGTTTCTCTGCAGACTGCCTGAAGTTGTCGTTGAGAATCCTCATGTATTGCTCATTTTTCATGGTGCCGTTTACTGTGATTAGGTTCCCTGGTCCATTGGCTGAAAAACACCTCCAAAGCATTAGGTTCCCACCGCCATGTTTGACAGTGGGGATGGTGTTCTTTGGGTTGAAGGCTTCACCTTTTTTACGCCAAATGAAGGAAACATCATTGTGACCAAACAATTAAATTTTTGTTTCATCTGACCATAACACAGAAGACCAGAAAAGTCTTCTTCTTTGTCCAGATGAGCTTTTGCAAAGGCCAAGCGAGCTTTTGTGTGCCTTATCTGGAGAAGTGGCGTCCTCCTTGGTCTGCATTGTGCAGTGTCCGTTGGATTGTCTGCCTTGAGACCTTGCCACCAGCAGAGCCCAGATTCACCAGGATGGCCTTGGTGGTGATCCTTGGATTCTTTTTCACCTCTCTAACTATCCTCCTGGCCAGCACAGGTGTCACTTTTGGCTTCCGACCACGTCCTCTGAGATTTTCCACAGTGCAGAACATCTTGTATTTTTTGCTCAAATGTACAGTCGTGGCAAAAAGTTTTGAGAATTACATAAATATTGGAAATTGGAAAAGTTGCTGCTTAAGTTTTTATAATAGCAATTTGCATATACTCCATAATGTTATGAAGAGTGATCAGATGAATTGCATAGTCCTTCTTTGCCATGAAAATTAACTTAATCCCAAAAAAAACTTTCCACTGCATTTCATTGCTGTCATTAAAGGACCTGCTGAGATAATTTCATTAATTGTCTTGTTAACTCAGGTGAGAATGTTGACGAGCACAAGGCTGGAGATCATTATGTCAGGCTGATTGGGTTAAAATGGCAGACTTGACATGTTAAAAGGAGGGTGATGCTTGAAATCATTGTTCTTCCATTGTTAACCATGGTGACCTGCAAAGAAACGCGTGCAGCCATCATTGAGTTGCATAAAAAAGGCTTCACAGGCAAGGATATTGTGGCTACTAAGATTGCACCTCAATCAACAATTTATAGGATCATCAAGAACTTTAAGGAAAGAGGTTAAATTCTTGTTAAGAAGGCTTCAGGGCGTCCAAGAAAGTCCAGCAAGCGCCAGGATCGTCTCCTAAAGAGGATTCAGCTGCGGGATCGGAGTGCCACCAGTGCAGAGCTTCCTCAGGAATGGCAGCAGACAGGTGTGAGCGCATCTGCACGCACAGTGAGGCGAAGACTTTTGGAAGATGGCCTGGTATTAAGAAGGGCAGCAAAGAAGCCACTTCTCTCAAAAAAAACATCAGGGACAGATTGATCTGCTGCAGAAAGTATGGTGAATGGACTGCTGAGGACTGGGGCAAAGTCATATTCTCCGATGAAGTCTCTTTCCGATTGTTTGGAGCATCTGGAAAAAGGCTTGTCCGGAGAAGAAAAGGTGAGCGCTACCATCAGTCCTGTGTCATGCCAACAGTAAAGCATCCTGAGACCATTCATGTGTGGGGTTGCTTCTCATCCAAGGGAGTGGGCTCACTCACAATTTTGCCCAAAAACACAGCCATGAATAAAGAATGGTACCAAAACACCCTCCAACAGCAACTTCTTCCAACAATCCAACAACAGTTTGGTGAAGAACAATGCATTTTCCAGAACGATGGAGCACCGTGCCATAAGGCAAAAGTGATAACTAAGTGGCTCGGGGACCAAAACGTTGACATTTTGGGTCCATGTCCTGGAAACTCCCCAGATCTTAATCCCATTGAGAACTTGTGGTCAATCCTCAAGAGGCGGGTGGACAAACAAAAACCCACTAATTCTGACAAACTCCAAGAAGTGATTATGAAAGAATGGGTTGCTATCAGTCAGGAATTGGCCCAGAAGTTCATTGAGAACATGCCCAGTCGAATTGCAGAGGTCCTGAAAAAGAAGGGCCAACACTGCAAATACTGACTCTTTGCATAAATGTCATGTAATTGTCGATAAAAGCCTTTGAAACGTATGAAGTGTGTGCAATTATATTTCACTACATCACAGAAACAACTGAAACAAAGATCTAAAAGCAGTTTAGCAGCAAACTTTGTGAAAACGAATATTTGTGTCATTCTCAAAACTTTTGGCCACGACTCTAAATAAAAGCTGAGAAATGTTTTTTTTCCACAATAATGCCTCTTGTACATCGTCTTAATATCTTTTGGGAGACACCTATGTCATTTCCCGTCAAAAAATACTGGTTGGTTGAATAAAAGTAACTTTAAGTCAAAATTTGCCAGGGGTATGAATAATTATGGGCAGCACTGTATATATAATTGCAGTGGCTGCCAGCGTTATGCTGCATAATGCTATCAAAAATGAACAGCATGCAAACAGCCAGTGTTTTGATAAAACAATAGGGATTATCTCCTGAGTGTATCAAAGGATGATCTACTTTTCTACACCAGAGTCGGCTACTTCTTAATCCCATCACTAACACAATAGAACAAAGGGACAAATAAACTAACACAATCATTGGGAGTCTCAGTGCAGAGTTAACCCTTATTGCGTTTATGGATTCACACAATGCAACTTTAATGGAGAATAGGAAAGATGTGGCCGAAAAACGTAACCAAAAAATCATGGTTTATAGTTCCCTCTAACCCAAATAGGTCAGAGTGGGGGTCTCCATAGTCCTGGGTCCATAGTCCGTAGGAAGGAGGCTAGCCCTCAGGCTTTTCCTGCAGACCCAGTGATGGTTCAGTCCGTCACTTGTACGAAATCAGCTGGTTACATCCGAAATCTCTATCGCGCTATGTGTTTAAATATATATATATATATATATATATATATATATACACAATACAACCACAGCTAGACTGAGATGTTTGATGTAATTTGGTTAATTTTGGGCGTGTCCCACCAGGTACTAATTAATCAGTTGTAAAGGGATGAAATACTTATTTGCATTACTGTATACACAGTGCCTTCCAAATGAATTCACCCCCTTTGACTTTTTGCTTATTTTGTTACATTACAGCCTTCTGTTAAAGGTTTTGTTAATCTGAATTTTATGTGATGGATCAGAACACAATAGTCTAAGTCGGTGAAGTGAAATTAGAAAAATATATAAATAAATTTATTGTTTAGAAATAGAATCCCTAAAATTGCCATGTGCGTATGCATTCAACCCCTTTGTTCGGAAGCCCATAAAAAGCTCTGGTGCTTCCTATACCTATTACTTTCATAAGTCACATAATTAGTGAAATGATGTCCACCTGTGTGCACTCTAAGTGTCACATGATCTGTAATTATATATACACACCTATTTTGAAAGGCCCCAGAATCTGCAAAACGTAAGCAAGAGTCATCACTAACCAAACACTGCCATGAAGACCAAGGAACTCTCCAAAACAAGTAAGGGACAATGTAGTTTAGAAGTCAGGGTTAGGTTATAAAAAGAAATGGCCAAATCTTTGATGATCCCCAGGAGCACCATCAAATCTATCATAACCAAATGGAAAGAACATGGCGCAACAGCAAACCTGCCAAGAGACGGCCGCCAACCAAAACAGGGCAAGGAGGGCATTAATCAGAGAGGCAGCACAAAGACCTAAGGTAACCCTGGAGGAGCTGCAGAGTTCCACAGCAGAGACTGGTGTATCTGTACATAGGACGACAATAAACCGTACGCTCCATAGAGTTGGGCTTTATGGCAGAGTGGCCAGAAGAAAGCAATTACTTTCAGCTAAAAACAATAAGGCACGTTGTGAGTTTGTGAAAAGGCATGTGGGAGACTCCCAAAATTTATGGAGGAAGGTGCTCTGGTCTGAAGAGAGTAAAATTGAAATTTTCGACAATCAAAGAAAACGCGATGTCTGGCACAAAGCCAACATATCACATCACCCAAAGAACACCATCCCCACAATGAAACATGGTGGTGGCAGCATCATGCTGTGGGGATGTTTTCCAGCAGTCGGGACTGGGAAACTGGTCAAAGTTGAGGGAAAGATGGATGGTGCTAAATACAGGGATATTCTTGAGCAAAACCTGTCCCACTCTGTGTGTGATTTGAGGCTAGGACGGAGGTTCACCTTCCAGCAGGACAATGAGCCCAAATACACTGCTAAAGCAACACTTGAGTGGTATAAGGGGAAACATGTAAAAGTGTTGGAATGGCCTAGTCAAAGCCCAGATCTCAATCCAATAAAAAAATCTGTGGTCAGAATTAAAGGGAACCTGTCACCAGTTTTATGGTGTCCTAACTAAGGGCAATATAAATAAGTGACTGATTCTCTTAGCAAAATGCTGGGTCACTTTCTTTAATTGAGCCATATATTTTACAATATAAGCGCTGTGCCTCGCTGCCATCATTCACTGAGATTCTACACACAATCCTGGCCAGGGGGGAACCGTCACAGGTGTTATGTGCTTATCCTGCTGATGACCCCACCGTGAAGTAAGTGCCTCACTGGATGTTTCCCATCCATTTTATCTCATATTTCTTGTTTTTAACTCCTTGTTTTTAATCTCCTGCTGATACCGTTAGCGGGAAGTGAACTTTATCTGTCTATCGGTTTCAACCTACCTTGTACTTTTTAATCTACCTTGTACTTTTATTTTATTGTACTGTATATTGTATACTACTATATCACCAAGACATTACATTCTCTACCCACTCCTAGCTTGGTTTGGCGCTTTCGTACGTTTCTCCACCTCCCTTGGTCAGTTGAACTCCGTTCAATTGACCTCCCCCCCCTTGTGTATCTCATTTTCACATAGAGTGCCTTCATTGGACACTTCTTTAGCTGCCTTCCTTGCGACACTCGGACCTACTGTACCACCACTGTCGGCGCCTACTTTCACACACTCTGGGGATTTTTTCCAGATCCTTTAGTGGTTGAATAAACTTCCCTTTTTCCCCCTTTTTTTCTTCCTATTTTTTTAATTGACCCAGTCAATCTGCCAACATCTTGTATTGAAAAGCTCCAGCTCATAATGATGAGTCCTGAATATTCATGAGCTCCTGACTCTCCCCGCCTACCTGCTGCTGCTCATTTTTTCCATATGAATCAGCAGCGGGTGGGCAGGGGAGTGGCTATAGCTGTTAATTAAATAAACACTGGACTCAATGACGTCACGCTGGACTCCAATTAACTCATTAGCATACGGCATGTGGCAAGTTTGTATATATATTATGAAGTAACCATCTGTCAAACCAGTAAGTCAATACATCTAAAGTACTTTTTAGTAGTTAATGATTGTATATAATTAGTTAGATGATAATCAAATATCCACATGACAGGTTCCCTTTAAAATTGCTGTTCTCAAGCACAAAATATCCAACCTGAAGGAGCTTGATCAGTTTTGCAAGGAGGAATGGGCAAAAATCCCAGTGGTAAGATGTGGCAAGCTCATAGAGACTTGTCCAAAGCGACTTGGACCTGTGATTGCCGCAAAAGGTCACTCTACAGAGTACTGACTTTAGGGGGGTGAATAGTTATGCACATTGACCTTTTCTGGTATTTTGTCCTATTTGTTGTATGCTTTACAATTAAATTATCTGCCTGAATAGACGTATGAGGAGAAAATAATAAATAGTTTATTGAATATAAATAAGGGAAACTGAATATCACGTCTGTGACTATCAGGCTTCCAGACTCCAAAAAAGTGGTGTAGGAGAGGGATTAAATCCACACCACTGTCATAGAGTCCCGACTAGAACCCTATCCAGCTAGCACATCGGTGCTAATATGAGCTGGTAAGGGAACAAGGCACGGCTCAATGGATTGAACCAGGCACAGGTGTATAAGGTGTGGATCTACCTGGCTGGGCGATGTGGGATAACTGACGAGTGAATAAAAACCCTTGAGGGTAAAGCATCCACCAGATGCCACAGTGATGTGGACGCTCACTCAGCTATCTCCATCAGCCCAAATCAGCCTAAGGTATAGTAAAGATCACGAACCCTATATACACAAGTCAGCTGTTGCGCTGCTTGAGTCAAAATAACACCCTGCCTAGAGAGCCATGTAACAAACACAGGATCACCGGCTCAACGCGTTTTGCTATGGCCATATGAGCCACAATTCATCAGGAGCGAAGCGAAGGTCTCTGTTTAAACAATATTTGCCTGTAAAGCAGAACCGCCTCACACTGTTGTGTGTAGAGGCATTCGGCGCTGTGATGGTCGTACGCGGCCGCTTGAACGCTGGTAAGATATCCAGTCAGCCCCGCCTACAAAGGGGGCGTGTGTTAGCGCTCGGCCGAATCAGAGAAAGGCGCGTCATCTGACATACACCCCCGATCCGCCCAGTGCCCTCATTACAGCACACACCTCCATACTAGCACAACAAGTGCCCATGTATACAGGGGAATCGAAAATCGCGGCTGGAAATATGTCGCCTACACGCCTAACACTAATGTCAGTTCAACCGGAGGAGCCCAAATTGGTGACATCACGGTAAATATAAGTGGAGGATAAAAAAACTTTTAATACCTTGAGTTCTGACCCCACATTGACATTTAAGGCCCAATTGGCAGGAATACTGCAGGATGCTCTGCAAGAAAGATTAATTAGCAAGACAGAGTATGAATTTTTATTACCTAAATTCCCTGTTCTTGCTACATTCTACAGCTTGCCTAAGCTACATAAACAGGGTCTTCCTCTTAAGGGCAGACCCATTGTTTCGGGCATGGGCAGCCTCACTGCAAATATAAGTACGTATGTGGACACCATTTGTGGTGAGTCTGCCCTCGTATGCCCGTGACACTATGGATGTGCTACAGAGATTGGATGGTATATATTGTGATCAGGACATATGGTTGGCTAGTCTGGATGTCGAAGCCCTTTACACCTCTATATTACACGAATTGGGGTGTAAAGCGGTAGAGACTTTCCTCCGGCAGAGAGGGGATCAGTGTCGCCGCCATAATGCCCTTTTTATGCAATTGTTGGAGTTCATCCTGACACGGAACATCTTCCTCTTTGACCAACGTATCCACCACCAGCTCAGGGGGGTTGCGATGGGCAGTCCCTGTGCCCCTACCTTCGCAAACCTTTTCCTGGGCTGGTGGGAGAAGGAGGTGGTGTTCGCAGAATCTATGGACCCATACACATCCCGTATCCAATTGTGGATCAGATATTTGGATGATGTTTTGATATTGTGGAATGGCACTAGAGAGGGATTTCTTGAATTTGTGGAGACACTAAACACTAACGTAATTGGCCTCTTTTTTACATCAGAGATACAGGAGAGCCAAATTACGTTTTTAGATCTCAGCATCTCAATAGGTGTTGATAGACGTATTACTACCAAGTTGTTTAGGAAACAAACTGCGACCAACAGTCTCCTACATTGGGAGAGCGGACATCCCCTGGCCCTGAGAAGGGGTATCCCTAAGGGACAGTACCTCAGAGCCAGGAGAAATTGTTCGGAGCTTGGTGAGTTTAAGGCCGCAGCCTTAGACCTGAAACACGGGTTTACAAACAGGGGATACCCAGAGTATACCCTGAAACAGGCGTACCATCATGCCATGAGTACAAATCATAGCCAGTTATTGACCCCTAGAAATAGGGATAATGTTGATATGACACCACGTATCCTGGCTAATTTTGATAAGGCCCACCGCCAAGTTCAGGAAATCCTCCAGAACCACTGGTCCATTCTACAGTCGGACCCCGACATTGGATCGTCCCTATCTGATCGCCCATTGGTCACGTACAGACGTGGTTCCAATTTACGTGACCGATTGGTGCATAGCCTCTACACTCGGCCCACTCCTGAAACATGGCTCAAAAATTCTGCGAAAGGTAATTTCCCCTGTGTTTCGTGCATCATATGTAAATTCATTACTAAAGGAGATTCTTTCACTAGTGTTAGTAGTGGAATAAGATACAAGATTCGGTCCTTCATTAGATGTACTTCAGTGGGTGTAATATACCTTATCACGTGTAATTGTGGGCTCCAGTATGTGGGCAAGACAAAGCGAGAATTGAGACGTAGGATAAGGGAACATCTATCAGACATCCGGAACTCAAGGGACACTACGGTGTCTCGTCATGTACGGGAAGTGCACACTGGGAATCCGGATGTTCTGAGGGTCCAGGGTATTGTCATGCCTAAAAGATCCATACGCGGTGGAGATATAGATACACTTTTGCTCCAAAAAGAAGCGATGTGGATCTTTAGATTGCAAACCATCCAACCTAATGGGTTAAATGAAGCAATTTCGTATTCATGCTTCATTTGAGACCACAATATGGATACTTTCCTTTGTTCTTGCATGCATATAGATGGTTAATTATTTGGCCATTATGTAAGTTACAATGCTTCCTGTGTCTCCATGATTCCCTTTGTATAGATATACTGGATTTATGGAGGAGGGGCCTGTCACTTGACCCATGTCACTATGTCTGCTATTGTCCTTTTATTTAAGCCTGTCCATATACGGTTCTTTTTAAGGATGCACTTATATTTACCGTGATGTCACCAATTTGGGCTCCTCCGGTTTAGCTGACATTAGTGTTAGGCGTGTAGGCGACATATTTCCAGCCGCGATTTTCGATTCCCCCTGTATACATGGGCACTTGTTGTGCTAGTATGGAGGTGTGTGCTGTAATGAGGGCGCTGGGCGGATCGGGGGTGTATGTCAGATGACGCGCCTTTCTCTGATTCGGCCGAGCGCTAACACACGCCCCCTTTGTAGGCGGGGCTGACTGGATATCTTACCAGCGTTCAAGCGGCCGCGTACGGCCATCACAGCGCCGAATGCCTCTACACACAACAGTGTGAGGCGGTTCTGCTTTACAGGCAAATATTGTTTAAACAGAGACCTTCGCTTCGCTCCTGATGAATTGTGGCTCATATGGCCATAGCAAAACGCGTTGAGCCGGTGATCCTGTGTTTGTTACATGGCTCTCTAGGCAGGGTGTTATTTTGACTCAAGCAGCGCAACAGCTGACTTGTGTATATAGGGTTCGTGATCTTTACTATACCTTACTATACCTTAGGCTGATTTGGGCTGATGGAGATAGCTGAGTGAGCGTCCACATCACTGTGGCATCTGGTGGATGCTTTACCCTCAAGGGGTTTTATTCACTCGTCAGCTATCCCACATCGCCCAGCCAGGTAGATCCACACCTTATACACCTGTGCCTGGTTCAATCCATTGAGCCGTGCCTTGTTCCCTTACCAGCTCATATTAGCACCGATGTGCTAGCTGGATAGGGTTCTAGTCGGGACTCTATGACAGTGGTGTGGATTTAATCCCTCTCCTACACCACTTTTTTGGAGTCTGGAAGCCTGATAGTCACAGACGTGATATTCAGTTTCCCTTATTTATATTCAATAAACTATTTATTATTTTCTCCTCATACGTCTATTCAGGCATATAATTTAATTGTAATGCATACAACAAATAGGACAAAATACCAGAAAAGGTCAATGTGCATAACTATTCACCCCCCTAAAGTCAGTACTCTGTAGAGCGACCTTTTGCGGCAATCACAGGTCCAAGTCGCTTTGGATAAGTCTCTATGAGCTTGCCACATCTTACCACTGGGATTCAATCCATTGAGCCGTGCCTTGTTCCATTACCAGCTCATATTAGCACCGATGTGCTAGCTGGATAGGGTTCTAGTCCGGACTCTATGACAGTGGTGTGGATTTAATCCCTCTCCTACACCACTTTTTTGGAGTCTGGAAGCCTGATAGTCACAGACGTGATATTCAGTTTTCCTTATTTATATTTAATAAACTATTTATTATTTTCTCCTCATACGTCTATTCAGGCAGATAATTTTATGTATTAGTGGACGTAAAACTTATTTTCCAACGTTACTGTGAATTTATGCTTTACAATTAACCAATAAAAAAAAAGGTCTAAGTATATTATTGGTATATAACACCCATGCTTCAATCATCTGTGTAGATGCGGTAACACAGCAAAACAGCAAACAAATGCTGCAATACCCAAATGCACTATATATCAAGTATATTATTTGTATATAGCACCCCTGCTTCAATCACTTTTTTGGGGGGGCAACTGGTATATCACACCAGTTGAAATTATTTGTTCCAATAGCGTTTGTCACTCTGTGTAGCTGCGGTAACGCAGCAAAACAGCAAACAAATGCTGCATTAACCAAATGCACTATATAGAAAGTATGTTATTGGTATATAACACCCCTGCTTCAATAATTTTTTTAAGGGGCAACTGGTATATCACACCAGTAGAAGTTATTTGTTCCAATAGCGTTTGTCAATCTGTGTAGCTGATGTAACTCAGCAAAGCCGCAAACAAATGCTGCACTACCTAAATGCACTATATAGAAAGTATATTATTTGTATATAACACCCCTGCTTCAATCAATTTTTTGGGGGGCAACTGGTATATCACACCAGTTGAAATTATTTGTTTCAATAGCGTTTGTCACTCTGTGTAGCTGAGGTGACGCAACAAAACCGCAAACAAATGCTGCACTACCTACATGCACTATATAGAAAGTATATTATTAGTATATTACACCCCTGCTTCAATCAGTTTTTTTGGGGGGCATCTGGTATATCACACCAGTTGAAATTATTTGTTAAAGTAGTGTTTGTCACTCTATGTAGCTGCAGTAACGCAGCAAAACTGCAAACAAATGCTGCACTACCGAAAAAAACTATATAGAAAGTATATTATTGGTATATAACACCCCTGCTTCAATCAGTTTTTTGGGGGGGATACTGATTTATCACACCGGTAGAAATTATTTGTTCCAATAGCGTTTGTCACTCTGTATAGCTGCGGTAATGCAGCAAAACTGCAAACAAATTCTGCACTACCTAAATGCACTATATAGAAAGTATATTATTGGTATATAACACCCCTGCTTTAGGGTCCATTCACACATCCGTGTGTGTTTTGCAGATCCACAGATCAGCGGATCCGCAAAACACGGACAGCGGCAATGTGCATTCCGCATTTTGCGTACCGCACATTGCCGGCTGTGACAAACTGCCATTTGCCACTGGGCATTGTAGAAAACTTATGGCTAGCCTCCTGCCCTACGACTATGGCCCCGGGACATATTACCCTTCAAGAACAGTGTAACAGAACCATGCCGCATGTCTGGACTGTTAATAGGACCGAACACGGTCAGCGGTGTATACTAAAGATTCTGTGGAACTAAAATCGGATGCGCAAATACACGAACACCGCTGACCCTTACCTTCTTCCATACTGAACTTTCAGCTCCAGAGACTTAGTCGTTTTTCTGCATGAAATTGACCGACCGCACAGCCCAAATCTATGGAACTGTTTTGGGCAGGAAATTGTGCTTGCAGTTGGTCATAAAGGACTTCCACTTAACTTTTGATCCGCTGGAGGGATTTGTGTGATTTTTGGAAGTGTTTATGTTTGATGTATGCTGAGTTTAAATATGTAATTTTTATGGAGATGGAATGTATGGTTTTAAAGTTACAGTGTATGTTTAAAAACTGTATTTTTACTGTCTGTGATAGTTATGTTAATCCATAATTATATCACAGACAGAAGGGAGGATTTTGTGTATTTGGGTGGTGATTCCTGTCCTGTTGTTCCCACATGTGTATTGGTGATTTCCCTTTGTCCTGAGAGATAATTGAATTGCTCTTCGGGTGTCTCCAGGGCAGAGAGGAGGAAACCATGATGCATTGTGGGGATGTGTTGTATCCTGAGTGCTACGTGTCTGTCCTGTATCACAGTCCTCCTTCTGGTCCCCTAGGGGCGTGTACACCAGATGGGGACCTGCATAAATACGGGCGGGTAGCCCTTAATAAAGTGTTCAGTTCATGTTTTTCTAACCCTTCAAAACGCAGCCTTGTCTCGTTATTAGAGGGAATTGCTGTATCACGCTGGGGATTGCTATGCTCTGCATATTCCCTGGAGGAGAGATCTTTCCCACACGGTCCTGAATGCTGGAGGTTCATTCAGGGTGGAAGGAAGACGGCGCGGCTCCAGTTAAGCTACGGCGGTTGTGGAGTCTGCGGTGGTTGTGGTGTCCAGTGCGGTGCTTGTGGTCCTCGGCGCAAGCTAGGAAGCGTCCACTAACGGAAGAGGATCCGTTACATTGGTGGCAAGCAGTGGGATGGCTTCCCTAGTGCGAGGAGCAGCATCCTGGGAACACCAAGCAGAGCTAGAATATTGGTAAAGTCACGTACGGTTTGACGCTATGCTGAAGAGGCGGTTGGCTATCTACGGGCCCCACCTAACAGAGGAACTTGTACCAAAAGTAAGGAGAGAACTGGCGGAGTATCTGCAGAAGAAAGCAGAATATCGGGCAGAGATAGTGAAGTATTCCGTCCCTTAGCCCCAGCAAAAGCGTGAGTTACAGGGGGCCAAAGGTGTCGTCCTTCCCCCCCCAGCGGCAGTGTGTACCCCAGGGGGCCGAAGGTGTCGTCCTTCCCCCCCAGCGGCAGTGTGAACCCCAGGGAGCTGAAGGTGTCGTCCTTCCTCCCCAGCGGCAGTGTGTGTTACAGGGAGCTGAAGGTGCCCTCCTCCTCCCCAGCGGCAGTGTGTACCCCAGGGAGCCGAAGGTGTCGTCCTTCTTCCCCAGCGGCAGTGTGAACCCCAGGGAGCTGAAGGTGTCGTCCTTCCTCCCCAGCGGCAGTGTGTGTTACAGGGAGCTGAAGGTGCCCTCCTTCCTCCCCAGCGGCAGTGTGTACCCCAGGGGGCCGAAGGTGTCGTCCTTCCCCCTAGCGGCAGTGTGAACCCCAGGGAGCTGAAGGTGTCGTCCTTCCTCCCCAGCAGCAGTGTGTGTTACAGGGAGCTGAAGGTGCCCTCCTTCCTCCCCAGCGGCAGTGTGTACCCCAGGGGGCCGAAGGTGTCGTCCTTCCCCCCCAGCGGCAGTGTGTACCCCAGGGGGCCGAAGGTGTCGTCCTTCCCCCCCAGCGGCAGTGTGAACCCCAGGGAGCTGAAGGTGTCGTCCTTCCTCCCCAGCAGTAGTGTGTGTTACAGGGAGCTGAAGGTGCCCTCCTTCCCCCCCAGCAGCAGTGTGTACCCCAGGGAGCTGAAGGTGTCGTCCTTCCTCCCCAGCGGCAGCCTGTGTTTCAGGGAGAGGAGCGCAGCACCCTCTCTCCCCAGCGGCAGCTTACCATAACAAGGGGAGACACCAATCGCCCAGATGGCGCAGATGGGACCGTGGTCTCTGCGCCTGACCTACCGGGATGCTGGACAGCCTGTCCAGATCCCCCACTACCCTCACCAGGACAACAGGAGGAGGGGGCAAGTACAAATTCCCCTCCCAGTTAACTCCTAACGTGGCCTCAGGGTTAACAGAGGCGATGTTAACCCCTACTGACTCCCATGTTCCTCTGGCTACTGAGCCGGACTATGGTCTCAGCACCCCAGCAGACGAGCTGGCAGCTGGGCAGAGTGCAGTCGGCCTCTGCCCTCCCTCAAGTTCCCACAGCATGTTGCCCCAATCACCACAGCAAAATACCCAGGTGCAGTAACTGTTTCTTGTGGGTGGGTCACCCTTGTACCTGTTTGTTGTGGGTGGGCTACTCGGGCATTTGGTTACTGTGGGTTGGTGGATCGACTAACGGAGGCACTGACCGACAGAAGGTCAGGTGCCTGGTTAGTCTTCCCCCCAAAGGGGAGATGTGTAACAAACTGCCATTTGCCACTGGGCATTGTAGAAAACTTATGGCTAGCCTCCTGCCCTACGACTATGGCCCCGGGACATATTACCCTTCAAGAACAGTGTAACAGAACTATGCCGCATGTCTGGACTGTTAATAGGACTGAACGCGGTCTACTAAAGATTCTGTGGAACTAAAATTGGATGCGCAAATACACGAACACTGCTGACCCTTACCTTTTTCCATACTGAACTTTCAGCTCCAGAGACTAAGTCCCGTTCGAAGATGGGACTTAGTCGTTTTTCTGCATGAAATTGACCTACCGCACAGCCCAAATCTATGGAACTGTTTTGGGCAGGAAATTGTGCTTGCGGTCGGTCATAAAGGACTTCCACTTAACTTTTGATCCGCTGGAGGGATTTGTGTGATTTTTGGAAGTGTTTATGTTTGATGTATGCTGAGTTTAAATATGTAATTTTTATGGAGATGGAATGTATGGTTTTAAAGTTACAGTGTATGTTTAAAAACTGTATTTTTACTGTCTGTGATAGTTATGTTAATCCATAATTATATCACAGACAGAAGGGAGGATTTTGTGTATTTGGGTGGTGATTCCTGTCCTGTTGTTCCCACATGTGTATTGGTGATTTCCCTTTGTCCTGAGAGATAATTGAATTGCTCTTCGGGTGTCTCCAGGGCATAGAGGAGGAAACCATAATGCATTGTGGGGATGTGTTGTATCCTGAGTGCTACGTGTCTGTCCTGTATCACAGTCCTCCTTCTGGTCCCCTAGGGGCGTGCACACTAGATGGGGACCTGCATAAATACGGGCGGGTAGCCCTCAATAAAGTGTTCAGTTCATGTTTTTCTAACCCTTCAAAACGCAGCCTTGTCTCGTTATTAGAGGGAATTGCTGTATCACGCTGGGGATTGCTATGCTCTGCATATTCCCTGGAGGAGAGATCTTTCCCACACGGTCCTGAATGCTGGAGGTTCATTCAGGGTGGAAGGAAGACGGCGCGGCTCCAGTTAAGCTACGGCGGTTGTGGAGTCTGCGGTGGTTGTGGTGTCCAGTGCGGTGCTTGTGGTCCTCGGCGCAAGCTAGGAAGCGTCCACTAACGGAAGAGGATCCGTTACACTGGCACTAAGAGAATATGCCTATACTTGTCCGCTATTGCGGACAAGAATAGGACATGTTCTATTTTTTTCAAGATCAGAATTGCGGACCCGGTAGAAATGTATGGGTCCGTAATTCCGTTCCGCAAAATGCAGAATGGAATTGCGAATGTGTGAATGGAGCCTAAATCAGTTGTTTTTTTTTGGGGGGGGGGGGGGCAACTAATTTATCACACAGGTAGAAATTATTTGTTCCAATAGCGTTTGTCACTCAGTGTAGCTGCGGTAATGCAGCAAAACTGCAAACAAATGCTGCACTACCCAAATGCACTATATAGAAAGTATATTATTGGTATATAACACCCCTGCTTCAATCAGTTTTTTTTGGGGGGGGCAACTGGTTTATCACACCAGTAGAAATTATTTGTTCCAATAGCAAACAAATGCTGCACTACCTACATGCCCTGTATAGAAAGTATATTATTGGTATATAACACCCCGCTTCATTCACTTTTTTTGGGGGGGCAACTGGTATATCACACCAGTAGAAATTATTTGTTCCAATAGCATTTGTCACTCTGCTTAGCTGCGGTAACGCAGCAAAACCGCAAACAAATGCTTCACTACCCATATGTACTATATAGAAAGTATATTATTGGCATATAACAGCCCTGCTTCAATTAGTTTTTTTGGGGGGCATCTGGTTTATCACACAGTAGAAATTATTTGTTTCAATAGTGTTTGTCACTCTGTTTAGCTGCGGTAACACAGCAAAACCGCAAACAAATGCTGCACTACCCAAATGAACTATATAGAAAGTATATTATTGGTATATAACACCCCTGCTTCAATCAGTTTTTTTAGGGGGGCAACTGGTTTATCACAACAGTAGAAATTATTTGTTTCTTCTAATAGCGTTTGGCACTCTATGTAGCTGCAGTATTGCAGCAGAACCGCACACAACTGCTGCACAATACAAATGCACTATAATATACTTTCTATGTTAGAAAGTATATTATAAGTATATTACTCCACTCAGTAAGTCACACCTATCAATAGCACACCTATACCAGTCCTTTTGTGGCCCTATTATCTAGAGTTTGGTGTCCCTAACAGTCTGTCCCTGCTCCACACAGCAACCTCTCCCTACACTGGCAAAAGACTGAATATAAAATGGTGGCCAGATAGGGTTTATTTATAAGGTAGGGGGTATGTTCATGTGCTGAAACGTCTCAATTGGCTGTCCTGTACCACCTGATGGATGTGTCATGAGTCAAAGTTTTTCACACTGTAAAAGAATATGGTGCCGGCGGACATCGCCATATTCGAACAGCGAATGAGCAAAGTTCGCAGAGAAACGACCGCTGGGCAACCACAAGGCCATCTCTACATATAACTGCACCGCTGAACAGCATATATACATTTTTTTGCCATTAATAACCGCCAAAAAGGGCTGTAATTTTATTACATGACAGGAGGCTTCCTATTTTGCATTAACTATCTTTACTAACTCCACAGCAGTAAAGAAAAAAATGTAAAGAGTAACAAGTAGATCACTGCGCCGCATAGTATATAAGGGTCATGCTGCCTGTACACTTCCTCTTTCTTTACTGCTCCATCAGCAGACAGGTCAGACTTTTTGCTTCCCTGGAGCTATATTACTTCTTGTGCATTTATTTCTTACTATATCGTATTATTATCATTTACCTCGGGTTCCTCAGGTCCCCCTCTAGCCTGGAGTGCCTCCTGGCTCCCTCCTTTTCGCGCCGTTTTCGCGCCATTTTCGCTGCCGTTTTCACGCCATTTTCGCGGCCGTTTTCCCACCGTTTTCACGGCCGTTTTCGTGCCGGCCCGCTTCCAAATCACGGCTGGCCCCAAAAAATTTAGTTCCCGGCTTACGGCCTACACTCGCGGCCGCCATTTTGGATTGCGGACATCGTGGGATTTCGCAGCCATCTTAATTTTACCTCATAACATCTCATTGGGGATTCAGTGTGACTGTACTAATTAGCTGTTACTCCCTCATTACTGGTTTTCACCCCTGTGCCTATCTCAGACTACTATTCAGTTCTCTCTGTGCCTCATGTGGCTGGGTCAGTCAGGTCAGTGCTGCTGCCTGTTTATTATTGTGACCTACACTTAAGGGTTTCAACCCTGTGCGACCGGGGTGAGCCCCCACTATTAATACGCTGCTTATTGGGAGACTAGCTGTTGCAGTTCTCTCTAACTGGGTGAGCCCCAGTTTATAAGGTCACTACTTTACCCTGCTGGGGTTTATACTGGGCTTTGTTCCCATACTATTAAAACTGACCATACGCCTGTTCTCAAGACCTGGGTGCCCGTTTATTACTGTGCCTTTCAGTGACATACCAGCCGACCCTTATCATGGAGAATTCCCAGAATGTGCCTTCTAGACTTCCAGGCTATGATTAACGCAGCTGTCGCTGCCTCTGTGGAGAAGGCACTCTCCAAGGCCCGAGCTTCGGCTCCTGACGTACCTAAAACGGGACATATTCGGAATTTCTCACCCTAAGTATTGCCTCCCTGACGGGCAGTTCTTAGTTGTATTACATACTTACACCTACCATACATTTAGCCACTAGATAATTTGCACGCTATTTGTAATGATTTAATTTTACACTATTCCGTTAAAGCCCATAAGCGTGAATAGTTACGATTCTATACCTAACCTATTTTATACTCTCCTTTCAGTGTAACCCTCTTCAGGTCGTCCACTGGTCGCTAGTTTGTTACTCTTACGACCCCATAGGATGAGATGAGAGCTTCGTTCGGTCTTACCTCCAACCTCGTTTACCAGAAGTCTCCTCAAGTTCTGCTCGCCAGAAACCGCTGTTACAGTTTTCGTTGAATTTCTGGATGTTCGAGCTCAACCTGGACTTTGATGTCGCTTTTAGAAAGAGGAAGTGTACAGGCAGCATGACCCTTATATACTATGCGGCGTAGTGATCTACTTGTTACTCTTTACATTTTTTTCTTTACTGCTGTGGAGTTTTTTTCGCCACTAATACATGCCAAAAAGTGCTTTAGAAAATCTAACTGCACCGCTGAACGGCAAATAATGTATATTTTTTTGCCATTAATACATGCCAAAAATGGCTTTAGAACATATAACTGCACCGCTGACCGGCAAATAGGCACGTATTTTTTTCCACTTATACACACCAAAAAAGGCTTTAGAACATTTAACTGCACTGCTGAATGGCAAATAATATATATTTTTTTGCCACTAATACACGCCAAAAAGGGCTTTAGAACATATAACTGCACCGCTGAACGGAAAATAGGCCTTTTCTTTTTTCCTCTTACGTTATACACTACACAAAATTCTTTAGAAACATATAACTGCATCGCTGAACAGAAAATATGTAATCTTTTGACACTAATACACGCCAAAAATGGCTGTAATTTTCTCACTTCACCACACAACGGCAAATACTTTTTTTGTGCCCCTAATGTACACCAAAAAGGGCATTAGAACATATAACTGCACCGCTGAACGGCAAATAGACCCTTACTTTTTCCACTTATAGATGCCACAAAAAGCTGTAGAAAATATAACTGCACCGCTGAACGGCAATTAATATATATTTTTTCCCACTAATACAAGCCAAAATTTGCTTTAGAACATATAACTGCACCGCACAAGGGCAATTAAGACATATAAATATTTCCTTGTAACAAACCCTGTTAATGGCTGTTTTAAAAAAGCACTTGCACCCCAATAACAAGAATGGTTTGCTGGAATTACAGAGCTATATAATGGCAATTTGCATCCCCAGTCAGTGTAGCAAGGTGTAATAGGATTGTTCCTATTGCCCAGGCTGTAAATTCCCCTTCTGAACCCTGTTCAACTTCAGTACTGTGGAATGATTCTTCGCTATCCTTTCCCTGAACTTCTATACAGCAAAATAAAAGTTTTAAAGTATTTTCTACCACTGACCCTAGTGCCTGCTGACGTCTCTCCCTGCACTAAGTACACTGGAAAATAGCTGTATCCAAGATGGCTGATGAGACATCACAGGGCTGGCTGGCTGCATGGCATTGTGGGTGATCCCTCGTTCCCAGAGTTCTTTTGTCCATGTTAGGAAAAACTGTGATTCGTTACGATGGAACGTGAGGAAATTCGGATTCGGTGCAAATTGAATTTTTCCTGAAATTTGGATCGAATTCCACTTCGTCAACTTTGATTCGCTCATCTCTATTCATGATGTTGGTTACTATACTTTGGGTAGGTGAAAATGAATTAAAGTGGGAGAACCAGGGGTAGAATGTGTTGTAAGTGTATTTAAAGGGAACCTGTCACCGGGATTTTGTGCATGGAGCTGAGGACATGGGTTGCTAGATGGCCGCTAGCACATCTGCAATACCCAGTCCCCATATCTCTGTGTGCTTTTATTGTGTCAAAAAAAACGATTTGTAAGGCTAGTTTCACACTTGCGGCAGGGCGGATCCGACATGCTGTTCACCATGTCGGATCCGTCCTGCGGCTATTTCGCCGTGCCCCCGGGCCGCCGCTCTGTCCCCATTGACTATAATGGGGACGGGGGCGGAGCTCCGGCGCAGCACAGCGGTGCACAGCAAAAGCCGCCGGACTAAAAAACCTGACATGCAGTAATTTTAGTCCGGCGGCCTTTCGCTCGGGGGCACGGCGAAATAGCGTGGTGAACAGCATGTCGGATCCGTCCGGCCGCAAGTGTGAAAGTACCCTTACATATGCAAATTAACCTGAGAAGAATCCTATCCGTGACTCATCTCAGGGACAGGACTCAGCTCAAGTTAATTTGCATATGTATCAAATCGTTTTTTTTTTTACACAATAAAAGCACACAGAGCTATGGGGACTGTGTATTGCGGATGTGCTAGCGGCCATCTAGCAACCAATGTCCTCAGCTCTCTACACAAAATCCCGGTGACAGGTTCCCTTTAAGTACTGATTAAGTATTTTGAGTACTGATTAGTCTGTCCCCTTTAATTCTATAACCTTTAATATTATGTATAATGATATTCCTTGTAACGTAGTAAATTAGGTACATATCCCTATTGTAATCTGCAGTGGTTATTTTAGTGACATGCGTGCTGCAGTGAGAGTTGAGTGCCTGCTGTATAATACAGCCGCGCTTGCAAGTCATGCTACAAGCCAAGCTCCTAATCCTGCACCATCACCATGAAGTACTATTCCGTCACAGAGGATTAAGGTGTTAAAGGGAATGTATAACCTTATCTGCATGCATGACTTTTTGTCCAACAGAAAGCCGGCATTATGCTGGAAAACAGCTATATTCAGGTTGAATCCTTTTGTAGTTAATGGGGATCTGGCGCTTCCTTGCATTATCCTGCTATACCAGGATATGGTGAACGCTGGCAGGCTGTTCCTCTGGCACTTACTGGATTTCAAAAGGCTCATGTGAACGTAGCCTTATCTGAACTGCTATTCTGACCTGTAAACATCAGTTACAGAAATTTACTTTACAGAATAAAGACAAATAAAATAAAAATGACTGGCTAGCCTCTATGGGGGAGCCTTGTGAGCATGCCATGTGTCATATGCATTGTTTACTGTGGGAAAGAGGTGGAAAAACTGGGCAGACCTTATATTTCTCATTGTAAGTGGCCTTTTTTTAATCTATCCGTGATCCTATCTTATCTACTTCTAGCCTTATACCCTAGGTCAGGGATGGGCAAACTGCGGCTCCCCAGCTGTTGTAAAACTACAACTCCCAGTATGCCCAGTGTGCCTACAGCTATCAGCTTACAGCAGGGCATGATGGGATTTGTAGTTTTACAACAGCTGGAGAGCCGCAGTTTGCCCATCCCTGCCCTAGGTGTTAGTAGTACCTTTTATTGTGATCCTTCTTCTGATGACAAATACCATAGATGACTGCTTATTCCTTCAGTGTACACAGTAGATAAAATGGCTTTTTGACAAAGCAGGAAGTGTTTGTTCATTGTGAAAACATGTGCAACTGGCGCCTCCCCCTAGGGCCCTCTATATATCGCACGTCCCAGGTATAGGAAATGCTGAGTGGTGTGTTGCGGTCTAGAATGTCTCTTTATGTGTGTCACGGTGCTCCTACCTGGATATGACTGGACCCCAGGCTTTGCCTCCAAAGCTATAAATAGGGGGAAGAAATGAGTCCAGACCTTAAGATGAAGTTCAATGGCAGCTTTACTTTGAATACATGTTTCTTCAAACAGTTTATAGGCTTTGTCTTGGTTCTAGCAGGCTTAAGCATTAAACTGGCAGGCAAACCCAACTCTGCTATATCCTTCTCTCACTCTGCTGTACTGACAAGCTGACTTGGTAACTTGGCTTATTCTTTATGCTGCACTTCACTTTTTAGTCAGTCTTCAGCCAAGGAATACATTAGAATCCTGGCAGCTCCAACGTGGAGTCTCAACCAGCACAAACCAGAACTGCCCCATTTCCTTCTGGTAGCAAGCAGGACTGGCCCACTTCTGACAAAAGGGGGGGAGGGGTGGAATGGTGAGTTCCATTCTATCTAACTATAGCTCTGCCATGTTTGCTGCCACCTGCTGGTGAACCAGGCACATTACATGAGCAATTGCATAACATTATTATAAATGTACAGTGTTGAGGGACCTGGAAATAAATATATAGGTGACATACAGGTTAACCCATAAAAGATAGTAGCAAGGTGCAGAAGTTGTACAGATACAGTAGTTATATGCTAAATTGAATAGTAGCATAGTTAAGATAGAAGATACATAAATCTATCAAGCCCAATCTACAGGGTGGGCCATTTATATGGATACACCTTAATAAAATGGGAATGGTTGGTGATATTAACTTCCTGTTTGTGGCACATTAGTATATGTGAGGGGGGAAACTTTTCAAGATGGGTGGTGACCATGGCGGCCATTTTGAAGTCGGCCATTTTGAATCCAACTTTTGTTTTTTCAATAGGAAGAGGGTCATGTGACACATCAAAATTATTGAGAATTTCACAAGAAAAACCACGGTGTGCTTTTAACGTAACTTTATTCTTTCATGAGTTATTTACAAGTTTCTGACCACTTATAAAATGTGTTCAATGTGCTGCCCATTGTGTTGGATTGTCAATGCAACCCTCTTCTCCCACTCTTCACACACTGATAGCAACACCGCAGGAGAAATGCTAGCACAGGCTTCCAGTATCCGTAGTTTCAGGTGCTGCACATCTCGTATCTTCACAGCATAGACAATTGCTTTCAGATGACCCCAAAGATAAAAGTCTAAGGGGGTCACTGGATATTCGAAATTGCTACATGATGATGTGTTTCCCTCTTTATGCACTGAAGCTGGCACGTTCCCTGAGTTTTTCCAGCAAGATGGTGCACCCACCACCACATTATGGGTGTCAGGTCCGAGCATTCCTAGATGAACAGTTTCCTGGAAAGTGGATTGGTCGTCGTGGGCCAGTTGAATGGCCCCCAAGGTCTCCCGATCTGACGCCCTTAGACTTTTATCTTTGGGGTCATCTGAAGGCAATTGTCTATGCTGTGAACATACGAGATGTGCAGCACCTGAAACTACGGATACTGGAAGCCTGTGCTAGCATTTCTCCTGCTGTGTTGCTATCAGTGTGTGAAGAGTGGGAGAAGAGGGTTGCATTGACAATCCAACACAATGGGCGTGTTGAACACATTTTATAAGTGGTCAGAAACTTGTTAAATAACTCATGAAAGAATAAAGTTACGTTAAAACCAAGCACACCATTGTTTTTCTTGTGAAATTCCCAATAAGTTTGATGTGTCACATGACCCTCTTCCTATTGAAAAAACAAAAGTTGGATTCAAAATGGCCGCCATGGTCACCACCCATCTTGAAAAGTTTCCCCCCTCACATATACTAATGTGCCACAAACAGGAAGTTAATATCACCAACCATTCCCATTTTTTTAAGGTGTATCCATATAAATGGCCCACCCTGTATAATCCTATAGTGGTTGGCCTGAGGTTTACTAAACAAAACCATGTTGGGGCAACAGCTAATTCTTTCTCAACTCCACATAATGCAGTCAAACTAAGTCCCTGCATCAACACGCCATCTCCAGCAAGTACAGTAAGTAAGCATAACTTGAGATCACTTGAAAACTTGTTTAACAAATCAGTGGTGAAAATGTACTGTGGAAGAGTTTTATAGTTTCACTGCTTTTTAGGTGGATTTACACAGCCCAATGTTCAGGCCGATTATCGGGAATGAACATTCCCACGAATGCTCGTTCCCAATAATCGGTCCATGTAAAGGTGCCGAAGATTACTAAAATAAATGAGAGAAACACTCGTTCATCGAGTGAAATGATCGGAAGTGTGGACACCTCAATGATCGTTCTTGGGCATCAAATCGTGCTGTCTAAACAGGTAGGATTTTGTATGGGGATGAGCAATAGCAGCAGCCATCGCTCATCCCCATTTTGTGAAGGTGATCACTGTATGTAAATACAAAGCTTCATTGTCACGAGTTGGAGGTCCCAGGAGAGACCACCGCGTCGTCATGCAATAAACGGAAATCAGGTACAGACACATAAGAGTTTATTGCACAAACAAAAACATGGAAGGCAGCACAGACAAAACATGAGCTCTATGTACCGTCAGCACAGTGGGAGAAAACCCCCACTGCGCCACTGTCTAGTAATACTCCAGAGGGGCGTAACTAAGCAACTCCTGGTTTTCACTAGAGCCCTAGATGGTAGGGTTAGACTTAGCCGCAGGAAGTTGCCAGGGTCCACTCTGGAGTGTGACCTAGACAGTGACAGCAGGAGCGAATGGACAACAGGTACCAGAAGGTACCGACGGCACATAGGCATACATAACATACAGGTAAATACAAAACAGGGCAAATAATAACACAAGCAGGAGTTCATGAAAGGGAGCAGGAGTGGCAATGAGCAGAGAAGGACTTGCTCCACCAGTAGTAAACTGCATGGCCTTGTCATGCCACTCTGCTGCAAAGGCTTGCTGAACACAGACATATGAATACAAAACAGGGGAACTAATAATACGAGCAGGAGTTCACGCAAGGGAGCAGGAGTGGCAATGAGCAGAGAAGGACTTGCTCCACCAGTAGTAAACTGCATGGCATTGTCATGCCACTCTGCTACAAAGGCTTGCTGAACACAGACATCAGAATAAACACAAAGTAACTAAAACATAACAGGCAGAACAGATAACAGACAGACAACATTAATGAACAAGTAGGGAAACCCACAGAGCACAGACAGACAGACACGGATCCCATGGGTCAGCAGCATGGGAGAAAGAGTACAAACCAGGAGCAGAGCAGGACAAGACAACACACACCAGGAGAGCTGACACAGAACTGAGGAAACCTCAGGCTTATATACAGGTTCCATGGGTGCAGCAGAGAGACCACACCCATTGAGCAGACAGAGGATTAACTCCTAATAGGAATACAGGGGAGTTAACCCATACAGAACCACAAATACAGAGGAACGGAGCTGCAGCGAGAGCATAGACAGAAGGTCACAGCCAGCGGTAATGACTGTGACATTCATGTCCACTTAACGAGCAGCTGACTGTAGGGTAGGCCTTATAGTAACCCCTATGTCTGTAGGTATAGAAACCTTCTTTCCTATAGATGTCATGAATATCTCCTTTTTCCATGGTTATAGATCCAGATATAGCAAGATATATGTATACTTTGTAAACTGAATAATCCCAAGTTTGGTTATCCTAAAAAAGCAAAAACTATTAGAAAAATATGTTCTGACAATAAGATTCCTTTTAATTTAACAAGGCAAATCTTATGACTGTCTGAGCGAGTTACCCAATGCATCAGAGTGGCCTGCAAATTGCTAATCATTTTGAACTGATTTTTAAATCATTGGAGCCTGACATGGGTGAAACAATTTGCTCATCTTTAATCAAGACTTAGAATATACTGTGTAATCTGTCTGATTGCAGCCTGTAGAGTATTTATGTGCCAATCTCAGGTGCAAGAAAAATTGCTAACTACTACCTTTTTTCTGAGACCTAGGCACGCATTAGGCCAGGTCTATAACTAGAGTTTTTGCAGCACCTGTAATTGAATTTAACTATCAAGCTACAACTACAGTCCAAATCAATAAACTCGGTAAACCCGAGTTCGGGAAATGTTTTTTTTACAGTCTAAATCAATTTATGAAGTTATTATGTGAAGTTTCGTGAGACTTTGCAAAGTAATAACTTCGGTCATCGGAGCCAATACATTCTAATGCTGTATGGAGAGCTTTCTCCGTACAAAATTGAAACAGTTTTATGCGAATCGACTTCGGATGAAACATATTTCATCCAAAGTAGATTCGCTCATCCCTACTGGGCACTGTGCCAGCTGGCAATTAGAAGTAATCTACATGCTGATCACCATGTATGGACACCCTTATCGATCGCCTGGTGCAACCTTTAACCCCTTTAAGGCTCATCCATGCAGGCAGAACTCAGAGCATTCATAATTTTAAACTTCATCACTACTATATAGGGTTTATTCTCACATAACAGTTAAAGTATAGTTAACCCTTTCACTACCGGAGGTTTTTTAGTTTTTGCATTTTCATTTTTCTTCCCTATATTCCTTGAGACATACCCTTTTTATATTTCCATTCACATAGCTGTATGAGGGCTTATTTTTTGCGGGACAAGTTGTACTTTCTAATGCCACCATTAATTATGGCATACAATGTAGTGGGAAGCGGTAAGCAAAATTCCAAATGGAGCGGAATTGGAAAAAAAACACAATTCCTCTACCGTTTCACAGGTTTTGTTCCCACAGCGTTTTGTTTGTGGCAACACTGACCCATGCTCTTCATTCTCTGGGTCAGTACGATTACAATAATACCCCATATGTATAGATTTTTTATGTGCAAATGGTGTAAAAATAAATGTAAATTGTAAAAAAAAAAAATTTCCATCACCATATTCTGACCCCCATAACTTTTTTTTATATTTATATCTACTGAGCTGTGTGGGGGCTCATTTTTTGCAGAACAATCTGTAGTTTTTATTTATACCATTTTGTGTGTGTGTGACTTTTTGATCACCTTTTTATTATTTTTTGGGGTAAGAGAAGTAATGAAAGAATGGCAAATTGGCCATTTTGACCCTTTTTTTCTGTTCTACCATTCGCCGTATTGGAAAAATATTTTTATTTTTAACAGTATGGGCGTTTTTGGTCGCAGTGATACCCATGATGTTTATATTTTTTGTTATTTTGGTATTTATTTTTTATTATACGGAAAGGGGGGTGATTAAAACTTTTATATTTTTTATATATTTTTAAGTTTATTATATTTTTTTGTAATGATTTTGAAGCTCATATATGAGCCTATAAAATCTTTTATTTTTTATTTTTCATAAATGAGTTTATTACTGTCTATTGCTCATTTCTTATGTTGGCCTGTCATCTGGTGCCCAAGATAAGAATTGCAGCATGATTGCTCCTGGTCTCGTCAGCGAGACTCAGAGCATTCAAAGCAATTACCGACATCCCCATTGGCCGCAGAGGATGTCGGTAGGATGCAGGTTTTTGACACTTTAGATGCCGTGATCTCACTTGATCACGGCATCTAAAACTTTTAATTACTGTGATCGGCATTATTGCTGGTTGCAGTAATTAGCGGTAGGTCTCTGCTGTCTGAAACAGCAGAGACCTGCCAGCCATGATGCCCGATGCACATGCGAGCAGGTGCCATGTTTGCCTATCGCTCCAGCACTCTACATGTAGGGCACTGGTAGAAAAAGGGTTAAATAATACATGTGTTTTTTTGCTGGTGAACCACCTTAACATCATGCTTCACTGGTAAAAACTGCAAACACATTGAAAACCAAGGAAAATTCAGATGCAGATTTAACCATGCCTCAACCGCATTATATAAATACAGCACACTTGGTTCAGGGATGACAGCTGTCATTTGAAACCATTGTAACTTTAGTCCATAACTCATTGAAAAACTTGTAATTGGTCCCAAACCCCCAAAATGTCATCTCAAAATAAAAGATAATGAAGATTTAAGAAAAATAAGCAGATACGTGTAACTAAGACAGATAAACCAAGGCCTTACATATAACAGTCAGGAATAGATGCTGAAAGCTGTAAATCATATTCTATGATGAGGACAGCAGCTTCTTGAGGGTTCTGTACACAATTTACCAGAAAAATATAATGGAGCTGCTTTCACCTGGTAACCAAAGAAGCAGCTTATCCTGGCATAGGTAGAGAGCAGTACATTTAGTATCGCACTGTACTGTAAAGAAGTACTAATAGGAAATGGATACATGTCTTTTTTCCAGATAAATGTCCATGTTGATTGGTTGGATGTGGGTCTGAGACATTGTATGTTGAGTCTAGTTTCAACTTATGATGGCCAAAGACCATTGCAAATTAACATTGTATCCTGAGGTCATAATATATTGAGGTAACAATATATATCATTACCCTTAAAATGTGGCAATAACATTATACCTGTAAAGGAGATTCAACTCTCTTGGACCTAGATCTACAAAATGTATTTAGGGTCGGTAAAGCTCAGCAATATTCCACACTAATTAAGGATATAAACACTATTAGTGCATTTTACTCATTTTGGGGGAAAAAAATTGGGAATTGCTCTTAAAGATTTTCTGCAGTTTTTGAGTTACAGGGGTTAACAATCTGTCTATTTGCAGAATATCACTGAAGGATTGTCATGGTCTTACCTTCTTGCTGTTCTCCTTCGTTTGACATGTGCTGGCGGCCATCTTGGTTTCTGGGTTTCTTGTAGCCTTCCACCCTGCGGCTCCTCCTTCCCACTGGGAGGAGCTGGATGCCTAGCTCATATATATAGGAGGTCTGTGGCTTCAGTTCCTTGCTTGGTCCTCCTGTGTTCACATGCTTCTAAGACTGCTGCTGCTTCTGGTTCCTGATCCTGGCTTCGTCTGACTACCCTGCTGGTTCCTGATCCTGGCTTCGTCTGACTACCCTGCTGGTTCCTGATCCTGGCTTCGTCTGACTACCCTGCTGGTTCCTGATCCTGGCTTCGTCTGACTACCCTGCTGGTTCCTGATCCTGGCTTCGTCTGACTACCCTTCTGGTTCCTGATCTCTGGCCTCTCAAAGACTCTGCTTCGGTTTCACCATTCGTTTGGACTTTTGCTTTACAGCTTTATTTTCAATAAAGCCTTCTTATTTTCACTTATCTCTTGTTGTACGTCTGGTTCATGGTTCCGTGACATTAGGACCAAGCCATGAGTTCTGACGGTACAGGGCCATCCTCGCTATCCATGCTGGTTGCCAGACTTGATCAGCAGGATCACCTGTTGGGTCGGTTCGCTGTGGCGTTGCAAACCCTGCTTGAACGCACGGCTCATTTCGCTCCCGTTGCCGATGGGTCGGTTGTCGCTCCTACTGCCGCTCCGGTTGTTGCGCCAGAGTCTACCCCGACACCTGTTGTTACGCCTGCGGTGTTTCGGGGTATGACCGGTTCTGCCCCTCTTCCACAGCGCTTTGGGGGAGAGCCAACTCAGTGCCGAGGTTTCCTTAACCAGGTGGGCATTTATTTCGAGTTGCTGCCACATGCCTTTCCTACTGAGAGATCAAAGGTGGGCTTCTTGATCTCGCTGCTCTCGGACAAGGCCTTGGCCTGGGCCAGCCCTTTATGGGAGAACAACAATCCGGTGGTTGCCGAGTTTTCCGGTTTTGTTGCTTCTCTTCGGAAGGTATTCGATGTGCCGGCTCGTGCTGCCTCTGCTGCGAAGCTCCTTATGTCCATCAGACAGGGTTCACGATCCGTAGCTGAATACGCCATTGAGTTTCGTACCCTGGCAGCAGAGGTGGGCTGGAATAATGAGGCTCTGGTCGCTGCTTTCTCTCATGGTCTCTCGGATGCCTTGAAGGATGAGGTTGCAGCTAAGGACCTACCAGTGGAGCTCGAGTCTCTTATTTCTTTCCTGATTTTGATTGACACCAGACTCGGGGAGAGACCTTCCTTTAAGGAGAGCCTGCGGAGGTCTTCTAACAGATTGGCGCCTACGTTTGCTGTCCCACCCGTGCCTCCCTCTCCTCCCACGCCTCCTGGGGATGACTTGTCTGGGGGTGAACCCATGCAGCTGGGGTTTGCTCGCCTGTCCGAGGGGGAGAGGGTACTCCGGAGACGCGAGGGTCGATGCATGTACTGTGGTCTCGGTGGGCATTTTCGGTTGGCATGTCCGAACCGTCCGGGAAACGCTCGTACCTGAGATCCTGTCGGGGGCAGATCTTGGGTGGAGTCTCCTCGTCCCCGGTTTCCCGTGTTGACAAACCACTGATCACTGTTGTCCTCTCCTGGGTCGGGGGCTCGGTGACGACCCAGGCGTTGGTGGACTCTGGTGCTGGTGGTTTGTTCATTGATAGTGTGTTCGCTGCCGCCAATTCCATTCCTCTGCAGGCTCGAGGTTCCCCACTGGCTCTTGAGGCGATAGACGGCAGACCCCTTCTGTCGTCACACGTGACTCATCAGACCCTTCCAGTGGGGATAGCCATTGGTGCCGTTCACAGAGAGTCTGTCTGCCTCCAGGTTATTTCGTCTCCACACTACTCGGTGGTCTTGGGCTACCCCTGGCTCCAGAAGCATAATCCGACTTTCGATTGGAGATCGGCCGAGATCCTCTCGTGGTCACCGCAGTGTAGGGCTAGTTGCATCCATGGGTCTGTCAAGTTGCTGTGTACTTCCTCGGACTCTCTGTTGCCTCCTGAATACGAGGAGTACCGCGATGTATTCGATAAGGTGCGCGCGGTTGCCCTACCTCCGCACCGCCCATACGATTGTGCCATAGAGTTACAACCTGGTGCCGTTCCTCCTCGTGGCAAAGTCTATCCACTGTCGGTAGCGGAGAATGAGGCCATGGAGGAGTACGTGAGGGAGGCGCTTTCACGCGGACACGTTCGCAAATCCTCGTCCCCGGCAGGGGCTGGATTTTTTTTTGTGAAAAAGAAGGGCGGTGAGTTGAGGCCTTGCATCGATTACAGGGGTCTCAATCGCATCACGATCAAGAACGCTTACCCGATACCCTTGATTTCCGAGCTGTTCGATCGCCTTAAAGGGGCCACGGTCTTTACCAAACTCGACCTGAGGGCGGCATATAACCTGGTAAGGATCAAGGCGGGCGATGAGTGGAAGACCGCGTTTAACACCAGGACCGGTCATTATGAATCCTTGGTTATGCCCTTTGGGTTGTGCAATGCGCCCGCAGCCTTTCAGGAATTCATCAACGATGTTTTCCGTGACCTGTTGCAGCAGTGTGTGGTGGTCTATTTGGATGACATCTTGGTATATTCTGAATCCATGGAGGCCCACATTCTGGATGTCAGACGAGTGTTGCAACGGTTACGAGAGAACAAGCTGTTCGGTAAGCTTGAGAAATGCGAATTTCACCGATCCCAGGTAACCTTCTTAGGTTACATCATTTCCGCTGAGGGGTTCTCCATGGATCCTGAGAAGGTTTCGGCTGTCTTACAGTGGCCCCAGCCCAGTGGTCTTCGTTCCCTGCAGCGCTTTTTGGGCTTCGCCAATTATTATCGGAAGTTCATCAGGGACTTTTCCATGCTGGCCAAGCCTCTCACGGATCTGACCAGGAAGGGCAGTAATTCCCAGGTCTGGCCGCTCGAGGCCATCCGAGCTTTTGAGGCCCTAAAGTCCGCTTTTGTGTCGGCTCCGATTCTGTCGCATCCCAACCCTGGGTTGTCCTTTGTCCTCGAGGTGGACGCGTCTGAGACGGGAGTAGGCACCCTTCTGTCTCAGCATAGAACACCAGAGGGTCCTCTGCTTCCTTGTGGGTTTTACTCCCGGAAACTGTCTTCCGCGGAGTGCAACTATCAGATTGGTGACAGGGAGTTATTGGCCATCGTGCAGGCCCTTAAAGAATGGAGGCACTTGCTCGAGGGTTCGGTGGTTCCGGTTCTCATCCTGACGGACCATAAGAATCTGACCTACCTTTCTGAGGCCAAGAGATTGACACCACGTCAGGCCAGATGGGCTCTGTTCTTGTCACGTTTTAATTACGTGGTCTCCTACCTACCCGGTTCCAAGAACATCAGGGCGGATGCCCTATCACGGCAGTACTCCGAGCTGTCCAGGGAGGAGTCGATTCCGACTTCGGTCATACCTCCGAATCAGATCCTGGCCGCCATTCGCACCAGCCTGACCTCTCCCCTGGGTGAGCAGATTTTGGCGGCTCAATCTGGTGCTCCCTCTGGGAGACCCAACGGCAGATGTTTTGTGCCTGAGGAGTTGCGCACTCGGTTGTTGCGAACCTACCATAACTCCAAGACCGCGGGGCATCCTGGAAAGAATCAGCTGTCCTGGGCTGTTTCACGTCTGTTCTGGTGGCCTTCCCTACGTTCCGACATCGCCGCATATGTAGCGGCATGCTCCGTTTGTGCCCAGAGTAAGTCCCCTCGGCACCTTCCGTTGGGCCTTCTGCAACCCATAGCCACCGGGGAGCGCCCATGGTCACACCTGGGGATGGATTTCATTGTGGACCTCCCTGCATCCCAAGGCCATACGGTCATTCTCATGATTGTGGATCGGTTTTCCAAAATGTGCCACTGTGTTCCTCTCAAGAAGTTACCCTCTGCACAAGAGTTGGCCACGATTTTTGCCAGGGAGGTCTTCCGGTTGCACGGTTTGCCCAAGGAGATTGTGTCGGATCGGGGAAGTCAGTTTGTGTCCAGGTTCTGGCGCGCCTTTTGCTCCCAGTTGGGGATTCATCTCTCCTTCTCCTCGGCCTACCACCCTCAGTCCAATGGGGCCGCAGAACGATCCAACCAGGCCTTGGAGCAATTCCTTCGTTGCTATGTCTCCGATCACCAAGACAATTGGGTTGACCTTCTGCCTTGGGCTGAGTTTGCCAGGAACACGGCGGTGAACTCTTCCTCTGGGACGTCTCCCTTCATGGCCAATTATGGGTTCCAACCTGCCGTGTTACCGGAGGTATTCTCTCCCCAGGATATTCCGGCTGTGGAGGATCACCTTTCCGTCCTACGTGCTTCTTGGGTACAGATCCAGAAGTCCCTTGAGGCCTCTGCGCAGCGCCAGAGACTCCAGGCTGATCGCAGACGAGCACCTGCTCCTTCCTACCAGGTCGGAGACCGTGTATGGTTGTCCACCCGCAACCTCAACCTTCGAGTGCCCACTCCTAAGCTGGCGCCTCGCTTTATTGGTCCCTTCCGAGTGCTTCGCAGGGTAAACCCGGTAGCCTATGCCCTTGCGCTTCCTCCTGGCATGCGGATCTCTAACGTGTTTCATGTCTCCCTGTTGAAGCCACTGGTGTGTAATCGTTTCACTTCCTCGGTTCCTCGGCCTCGTCCGGTCCGAGTGGGCAATCATGAGGAGTATGAGGTGAGCAATATCCTGGACTCACGCCTGGTCCGCGGTCGGGTGCAGTTTTTGGTCCATTGGCGTGGTTATGGTCCAGAGGAGCGTTCCTGGGTTTCCTCCGCAGATGTCCATGCTCCTGCCTTGCTCCGAGCCTTCCACGCACGCTTCCCTCAGAAACCGTTTTTTGCTCCGCGGAGGAGGGGCCCTTGAGGGGGAGGTACTGTCATGGTCTTACCTTCTTGCTGTTCTCCTTCGTTTGACATGTGCTGGCGGCCATCTTGGTTTCTGGGTTTCTTGTAGCCTTCCACCCTGCGGCTCCTCCTTCCCACTGGGAGGAGCTGGATGCCTAGCTCATATATATAGGAGGTCTGTGGCTTCAGTTCCTTGCTTGGTCCTCCTGTGTTCACATGCTTCTAAGACTGCTGCTGCTTCTGGTTCCTGATCCTGGCTTCGTCTGACTACCCTGCTGGTTCCTGATCCTGGCTTCGTCTGACTACCCTTCTGGTTCCTGATCTCTGGCCTCTCAAAGATTCTGCTTCGGTTTCACCATTCGTTTGGACTTTTGCTTTACAGCTTTATTTTCAATAAAGCCTTCTTATTTTCACTTATCTCTTGTTGTACGTCTGGTTCATGGTTCCGTGACAAGGATTCTATTACAGTCCAAAGCCTATTTTTTATATAAGCTTATATTACATCATGTTCTATACATAAATATATTACGAACGCAGGGACAGGTAGCAGGTGAAAGTCCATATGAAAGCTATTACTAAGAGGTTTTTTGCTCGCATGTTATGGATAGCCTTGGACTCTGGTAAAAGAGATAAGATTACTAAAATGTGTAGCTGGCTAAAAACATGTGTTACTGTTTAACTTAAACATCATGTCATTTAGTACTATATATGTCTCACGAGGATAATAAAACTCTCAGAGTCATTTTGAACTGCACAGTACTGTGTCTTGCTTCATTATCACTCTCTCTGGCCAGATATAGAATCAAATCAAGCTGAATACCGAAGTCTTGTACCTCAGGTACAAAATAAGGGAAAGATAAGAATATTTCCTTACAATTTGAGGGCTCGTCCGGAATTGGGAAGGTCATCCTCATGTTTGGTAAGAAGAGACACTGATTTTTGTCCTTTAGGCCATTCCGGGGGCACTGACCACGTCTCGATTCAAGTAAGTACATAAGGGACCCTTAGATAGACTTCGAAGTACTGTGTCAGGGATACAGTAAGCATAACTCAGGGAGTTTTTGCCTTAGGATTCAGGGAATCCAGTAACAAGACAAGTGCACTTCAGAGGGCTCAGGGAGCCCCGTAAAAAATCTGTTCCGGGAACAGAAAGGATTCAGGGAATCCAGTAACCAGGAAAGTGCACTTCAGAGGGCTCAGGGAGTCCCGTAAAAGATCTGTTCAGGGAACAGAAGGTTTAACAGCTTGATTTGATTCTTAATAAGATAATTGTAGAAGTTTTTCATGATAAGTTGTTTGATAATTGTAGAAGTTTTGCATGATAAGTTGTTTTGTCTAATAGTTATATAAGAGGAAGTGACAAGCTGGGTCGTAAGTGTACAGCTGTCGTCCCAAGACTAACATTCTGTGTTTTGAATTCTTTTTGTAAGAAAATAAGTTTTAATAATGGGTAGTCAAAAATCTAAGATAGAATACCCTAAACCAGAACCAGGAGAAACATGTAAACAATATGTTGCCCGAGTCAGTCCTACAAATTATTACCTTGTTAACCCATGGGTAGATAATTTGGCAGGGTGGACAGAGGCAATGGAAGCGATAGACCCCTTTCCCAGGGAAGGAGACAATAGCATATATCACATGGACATGGTCAAGGGTCTATGCTTAGGCGACACTGCCGCCTGACCGTATTTTGAACCTGACCATTCATGGGATATGGATTATATGCAGAAAGGAGGAGAACAATGGCTAGAGATAGCTCCCCACCGGTATGACCCCAACATGTGCAAGACAAAAGGTTTAAAAAGATTAAAAGACGATAGAAAACTACATGAGATACAGACTAAGAAGGAAAAAGAGGAAAAGGATAGTGAGAACAGGAGACCTGAGACATCCATGCCTTTTTTGACGGTTGGTAATCAACTAATGAAAAAGGCTTTGGACATAGATGACCTTAATAAAATTATTAAACACTGCCCCAAGCCTACTGTGGCTCCATCTGGCACAGTGGCTTATTTAAAGAAAGCCTGTAAAGGGAGGAATTTCACCCAAGAAGACCTTAGACTCATAATTGACGGAATAATGGGTTCCCACAGTTCATGAGATTAAAAAAAGGTAACAGTATCAGAAATAGACCCCAATACTAACACAAAGGACTATATCTGTAACACTGAGCACGGACAACAGTTAATATGGAAAGAGTTAGAAGAACACATGATAGAGGTATTTAAACAAAAGTCTTCACTCCCAGTAGCCGTAGCATGTAAGCAAAAACCCTCAGAAAGTGTTATTGATTTCTGGAGATTTGTGGATTGCTGGAAATTGGAGGCAGGGCTACCAGTTCTCCAGAATGACAGTCTAATTATTTCCACATTTATTAACAATCTGATAGACTAATGCTTACAGTAAAAAAAGAACGTCTCCACGTGGACTTCAGACAGCATCAGTTAATGGATAAGTATTGTATGTATCTAGTGTGAGTACAGAAATCCACTTCCCCCGCCTTCACACAAACACATTCCTGAGATAAGGGAAGCGGGCAGGGAATCATGCAGAGTAAGTAATGTGTAATATATTATACAAGATGAAGAATTGTTCGGTCATTTTCTTCCCCAAGCAGTGTAATGTGGGAATCCAGCTTTTAACAAAATGACTGTATGATTATAACATGTATATTGTCTTATTATAAGAGTTGATTAATCACAGAGTGAAACCCAGAAGACATTGGAAAACAGCAGAACAGCGACAGACCATCAGCAATTCTGGGTGTGGTGTGGATATCTGTTTCCAGGAAAGCTGTGTTTGTCTGTGCTGCAAGTTTTGGAATGAAACAAAGACATTTTTTGACTGTGTTGGAAGATACATGATTCAGTGGAATGTGAATTGGTATGGCTTTGAGTTGTAGTGGAGTTAAAAAATGTAAGAAGCCTGAGAGATGTTTTTAGCAGAGCTGTGGGTGCAATTCAGTTTTTATGTATGAGGGCAAGGTTATGAGCTGTTTTAAGTACATGAAAATGTATGTGAATGTGTATGGAATACGGTATTTGTTTTTATATAATATGCGCATTGAGAATTTTATTTTTTATTTTTTTTTGGAAGTTTTTGGTTTTTATTGGTGCCAACAGCATTGATCAAGCTGTACATTTTTTTATTGAAGTCAATGAAAAATTTTTATGGGCCCTTTGTGTGTTCATGTCTGTATTGTCAGATCTGTTTGTTTCAATGTTGGCAGTTACGTGTTACATGTTAAGTGTTGTGCTTAACATCAGAGCTCTGTTCTTATAGCCAGCTGGGATACTAATGACAGACAAAAAGGAGGACCACAGCGTCCGACTAAAAGGGGTGGACTTAGATGACTAAGAGTGGGAGGAAGGAAGTGTGAGCCTTCTATGTGAATTAATGGGGTTTTGACAAAACCTTTCAAAACTGACTCACTACCACTCGAGACCATGGACAGGGAATACATCACAGATCATGTATTCAGCATTATACCAGATTGCCCAGTCAGCCTGTTAGGGAGAGATTTGTTCATTAAGCTTGACTTGCAGGTATCAGCAAAGAATCAGGACATAAGAGTACACTCAGATCTCATTCCAACCTCTACACCAGTGCCACTGATTCTTGCAAACATACAGGACCACCCAGAACTTAATAACATTAACCCTGCATTATGGTCTTCAAATGAATATGACACAGGATTCATAGATTGCACACCTTACAAAGCTACTGTAAAACCAGGTGTCATCTCAGTGTTCCAGAAACAATACCCGTTGTTAAAAGAGAAACTCGATGGACTTAGACCAATGATAGAAGAATTCCTACAAAAGGGAATCCTGGCAGAGGTGATTTCACCATACAGTACGCCCGTGAATCCAGTGACAAAGGCAGATGGTGCTACCCGCTTTGTACAGGATTTAAGGGCCATCAACAACATCATTGTGCCTATAGCCCCTGTGGTACCTGATGTCACTTAATTATTATCTGCCATTCCAGCAGACGCTGTCGGGTTCAGTGTGATAGATCTGAAAAATGCATTCTTTTCTATCCCAGTTGATAAGATAACCAGACTACTTTTTGCTTTTTCCTTTGATGGACGACAACTGACCTGGTGCAGACCCCAGGGATATGCTGATTCACCTATAGTGTACAGCATAGTCCTCCAAGTCACGTTAAAACCATGGTACCCCCCCCCCCCAAGGTTCTGTGCTGCTGCAATATGTCGATGATTTGTTACTGTGTAGCATGTCAGCGGAAGCCAGCATTCAGGATGGTTTATCACTGTTAAAATGGTTGTCAGGATGTGGTCACAAAGTGACACTTAAGAAAATGCAATGATGTAAAATGCTGGTTGAATACTTGGGCTTTGTCCTCACAAAAGGTGAAAGGAGAATCGGCATAGAAAGAGTCCAGTCTATTGCGGGCCTGGTCACCCCGCACACCAAGAAAGAAATGTTATCTTTCCTTGGTATGATAAATTACTGTAGACAATGGATTCCTGATTGCTCCTATTATGACAATGTTTTGAGGCAAGCCACTCTGGACGGAAATCCAGATTTGATTAAATGGTCTTCTGAAATGTACAATGCATTTGATTATCTGAAATGTTTACTCATGTCGAGTCTAGGGCTGGGCCTCCCTGACTATAATATGCCCTTCCACATGTTTGCACGCCAAAATTGTAAAACCATGGCGGGTGTACTGACACAAGAAAACGGAGGCAAGTTCCGTCCTTGTGTATTTTTCTCAAAGGTAATGCCCACCCCTGTTCAAGGGATGCATGTCTGTGTTCTCTTGCAGCCTGTGCTATGATGGTAGAGTTGGCAACTCCTTTCACAATGTGACATTACACCATTTTGCACACCACTCATGATGTTGTAGGCCTACTCAAGGGCATCCACACTCAACACAGCAGCTAGCTGAGCTCATTGCACTCACTAGGGCATGTATTCTACATACTGATAGACTTGTCACCATCTATACTGAGAGTAGGTGCGCACATGAGGTAGTGTGGGACCATGGTATGATTTGGCAGAGGAGAGGATTCACGGCAGCAGATGGTAAGGATCATGTCTCACAGGGCAATGCGCTGGCAGATAAGGTGGCGAAACAAGTGGCCAAATGCAACCCCACAGGTTTGTGTAACCATTGGGAGATGCCATGTCTGGCACCTCCAACCCCTGAGATGTTGCAAATACTTACTGATCTTCAGTGGTATGCCACTGAACAGGAACAGAAAGACTGGTGTTATCCAGTATTGCAGAAAAATCCTAAGACAGGATTATAATTAGTCTGCAAAGAGGGGAAGTTATGCATTCCCCCAACACAGTGCTTCCATCTTAATAGCACATTTCCACGGAGTAGGACATAACAGCATTGAAATCCTTATGGGTAGGCCCTTTCCAACTCCTTTGGCAAGTCACCCCCTAGTGGTACAGGAAGGCGACATAGACCAGATTAGGGAAGACCATGTCACCAAATTGATACAGGTACTTAACAAAACTGAGGACAAAGTTGCTTGTAAGTCTCCCTCTTTTCCACAGGAACCCACCCACCCATACAGGGTGGGGGATGAGGTGGTGGTCGAAACACTGAAGAAAGGAAGAGCTCAAGGTGATTTCGTATATGGCCCACCTACTACCGTGGTTGCAGTAACCAGAACAGCCTTGGCCTTGAAGAAGGACAAGAGGTACTAACGGGGGCAGACAGCCCTGACCTCCAACGAGGCCCAGAGGTACTAACGGAGGCAGACAGCCTTGACCTCGAAGAAGATACAGAAGGGGTACTAACGGAGGCAGACAGCCTTGACCCCCAACGAGATGACGCAGTCTGGAAATTCCCCGAGATGGCTGAAATGTAGTGCCTTGATAATTGAAGTCCCCACCCCAGTAAATGTATGGACAGGGCTCCTACGTTCCCAATCGAATGACACAGATTTGCAGGATCATGATGTTAAATATGGATATGTAAATCCTTATCATGCTTGTTATAACTTTCCTACATATGAGACTCTGCAAAGTAATATGATAGAAATCTAGAAAGTTGTAAAAAGATAGTATCAGAAAAAAATATGCAATGTAATATTACAAAAACAGTACCTTCCCTAGACAAACATGTACCTCTACCAACAAGATGGGTATTGGCCTGTGGAAATACTAGTCACACATATATACCGGCCAATATTACAGAGGGGCCCTGTACAATAGCCAGGTTGACATTAGCAATGATACCACTATTTCCAGCAATGCAGACACGACACACGAGAGACACTTCCCTACAGTTACCAGAAAATTGTGATTATAATAAGAATCTCCTCTCTAGAGCAGAATACATGAGTTAAGGGGTATCTTTGATAGGGGTACCAGGGTTGGCCATATATAACCACAGGACAATATCAAAACTTGCCTGTTGTATGGTAAAACAGATAAATGTCACTAGTGCAATTCTGCAAGATATGCTGCTGGATATACAATCACATAAAAAGACTATCTTGTAGAATAGGGCAACTATTGACTATTTATTGCTCCAACATGGTATAGGATGCTCAGCGTTCCAGGGATGTGTTGTTTCAATTTATCAGATCACTCCCGTGGAATAAAAGATAAAATAGGCCAACTAGAAGAGATGATAAAACATATAAAACAAGATGTTGACCAAGGTTGGTGGGACTGGCTTTTTGGTTGGATACCTGACTTTGGTCAAATAAGGTATGTTTTAGGAGTGGCACTCGCCGTAGTCGCTGCAATAGTGTGTCTCTGCTGTTGTCTACAGTGTGTGCCCTCCCTTCTTACCATATGTAAAAATGTGGCCGAAAGAGTGGTACACTCAACATTCCTCTATACTCCGGTAGAGGTAGAAGAGGTAAACACAACCTCAACAAAGCCTCAGGATTATACTCCTGAAGGGTATATGAAATACCTAAAGGCTTACAAGCAAACTAAGGAAAAACTAGAAAGGAACAAAATGAAAAAAACACATTCTATAGAAATAAGTAGTTTTTAAGAGGGAGTTGAAGGATTCTATTACAGTCCAAAGCCTATTTTTTATATAAGCTTATATTACATCATGTTCTATACATTAATATATTACGAACGCAGAGACAGGTAGCAGGTGAAAGTCCATATGAAAGCTATTACTAAGAGGTTTTTTGCTCGCATGTTATGGATAGCCTTGGACTCTGGTAAAAGAGATAAGATTACTAAAATGTGTAGCTGGCTAAAAACATGTGTTACTGTTTAACTTAAACATCATGTCATTTAGTACTATATATGTCTCACGAGGATAATAAAACTCTCAGAGTCATTTTGAACTGCACAGTACTGTGTCTTGCTTCATTATCACTCTCTCTGGCCAGATATAGAATCAAATCAAGCTGAATACCGAAGTCTTGTACCTCAGGTACAAAATAAGGGAAAGATAAGAATATTTCCTTACAATCACTTTTAAGTCCAATCAAATGACGGCTCATGTATAGCTTTTATCTCTGTTCTCCTGACCATTTTTCTCTGATTGAAAAACATACTTTTAGCCCAAAATGAGTAACATGCAATAATAAAAAAAAATGTCCCAAAGGTGTCCATAGCCTTTAGGTGTCAAAGAGATGAAAAAACAAAAAACTGGAGACAGCACGTTCAAAGTGGTGGAATTTAATCCGGACGTTTTCAGCTCAAATAGCCTTTGTCAAGCATTTTCGGCTATTTGAGCCGAAACGTTGCATCCGGATAAAATTCTACCACTTTGGACGTGCTGTCTCCAGTTTTTTGTTTTTTCTTCTCTTTGATATGTATGCTGGATAGGTATTTTTTTACCACCCCCTGGAGACGTGTGCCCACCACATTGATACTAAGTAGTGCGGTTCATCCCTACATTGCTCTAGCCTTTAGGTGTGTCACTTCAGCAAATTACATTTACCATGTAGACAAAGTTAATACAAGGCACTTACTAATGTGTTGTGATTGTCCATATTGACTCCTTTGCTGGCTTTATTCCATCTCATTGTACACTGCTTATGTCCAGGGGTTATGACCACCCTGTAATCCAGCAGGAGTGGCTGTGCTTACTCACTATAGGGAAAAGTATAGGCCTCTCTGGTGGTCTGGACCAAAGGAGTGTGCATAGGCTCATAGCCTCCGATCTGTACTGCAGCTGTGTCTGTGACTCTTGGAAATGAGCAGTGTATAATGCAATGGAAAAATGAATCAAGCAAAGAAGGCAATATGGACAATCACAATACATTAGTGAGTGCCTTCTATTAACTTTCTCTACACGATAAATGCCATTTGCTGAAGTAAGATTAAGGACTGACTCTTGTGACCAGACCTCTATGTCACATAAAGACCAAGTCAAAGTTTTAAAATGTGGTATGTAGAACTATATATGAATAACTCTGAAAAGTATTTGTATATCCAAGTAATTATGACATTGTTTATATTTACACAGTAAAAGTGGGCTAATACAAAAACATTTTGAAAAAAGAATTTTCCTTTTTTTAAATTTTTACTCAAATAGTGACAGTTTAATCAATATCTCACTAATTACAAGAACAAATTCCCAAATTTTGACAAGACTGAGTTTAATTTGTTTAACCCATAACATAATAATAAGGTTAATAATTTAGAGTTGAGCGGACACCTGTATATTCGGGTTCGACGGGCTCGGCCGAACTTCACAAAAAAGTTTGAGTCCGGGACCCAAACTTGTCCCGAACTTGACCCTGAACCCGAATCCCATTGAAGTCAATGGGGACCCAAACTTTTGAGCACTAAAATGGCTCTAAAAATGTCATGGAAAGGGCTAGAGGGCTGCAAATGCCAGCAAAATGTGGTTAAGAGCATGGCAAGTGCTTTGCAAAATGTGGATAGGGAAATGACTTTAAATAACATAAAATACGTAAAAATAAAAAATAATAATCTTGATCTAGGAGGACGAGGTCCATATGGAGTAGGAGGTTGAGGAGGCAGTGGATGTAGCGATGTAGATGGAAGTGGCGGTGGAGGAGGAGGAGGTAGCCTACACTGGTTTTAAATTTTATTTTTTATTTTTTAAATTAGGGTACACCCCAAAACATTGGGAATTATAACCTGTGATAACCCCATCCAGCCGTGCTAAACAAACTTTCAGAAAATACACTAGCTGCAGGGCAGGCCAGCACCTTCAAGGCATAAATGGCAAGCTCAGGCCATGTGTCCAATATGGAGACCCAAAAGTTGCAGGGGGCAGACCCATCAGTCAGTTTGTGTAGGCATGTGCACACATACATTCTTTTCTGCGCCTACCGTGATCACGGCTAGCGGCGAATCAGGGTTCCACGCCGGAGAGGGAGCATGAGAAAGGGATAGCACATCCAAGGGAGATCAATGGATGAGATTTAATTGTGATCGAGCAGAAATGTGGGACAAGTTATTAAACGGAAGAATCGAAGGAAAGGAGGGGGTGCGCGGCAATTACCCACTCCCGACTTGGGGAGGTAGTGACAATAAACAACAATACAGGACTCTTAAGATGCCCTGGTTTTGGAATGATTAATAAAAAATTATAGGGAATGTCACTGCGGTATTTAGGATTTGGAAAACGCTTTGTTGACTCTAGATAACTTCTGCCTGATCGCACGGTACCGTGACGTCCACGATCCATTTGGATATCTTCTCTATCAACTTTCGATGTTCTTTTCTGAGCCTACCATTTTGATCACGGTTATCGGTGAATCAGGGTTCCACGCCGGAGAGGGAGCATGAGAAAGAGAGACCACATCCAAGGGAGGTTAATTTTTTTAAATTAAATATGATCGAGTGGAAAAGTGGGACAAATTATTGAAGCGCAAATGTGGAACAAGTTGTTAAAGTTTAAAGAGGACCTTTCACCTGGAAAAACATTGTGAACGAAGTATGCTGACATGGAGAGCGGCGCCCGGGGATCTCACTGCACTTTCTATTATCCCTGGGTGCGCCGCTCCGTTCTCCCGTTATGCCCTCCGGTATCTTCTCTCACTAAGTTATAGTAGGCGGTGTCTGCCCTTGTCCTGTGGGCGTCTCCTTCTCCTAGGCTGCAGCGCTGGCCAATCGCAGCGCACAGCTCACAGCCTGGGAGTTTTTTTAGCTCCCAGGCTGTGAGCTGTGCGCTGCAATTGGCCAGCGCTGCAGCCTAGGAGAAGAAGATGCCCACAGGAAAAGGGCAGACACCGCCTACTATAACTTAGTGAGAGAAGATACCGGAGGGCATAACGGGAGAACGGAGCGGCGCCCAGGGATAATAGTAAGTGCAGTGAGATCCCCGGGCGCCGCTCTCCATGTCGGCATACTTCGTTCACAATGTTTTTCCAGGTGAAAGGTCCTCTTTAAGCATTGAATAAAAGAGGGGGCGCGGATAAATTAAAGAAGAATTTTTGAATTTAATTCCCTGTCACCTAAGCAGAGCAGGGGTTTGTATACAGCAAAATTGGTAAAATGTCACATGAAAATGTAACAAATGATTTTTTGAAATTTATGTCCCTATCACCTATGCAGAGCAGGGGTTTAATGACGGCAAAAATGGTCAAATGTCACCCAAGAACGTAACAGACAAATTAGTGAAATTTGTTTGCCTGTCTACTAGATACAGCAGGGGTATATCACAGCCAAAAATTGGTGAATTTCACCCGAAAATGTAACAGACAAATTTGTGAAATGTTTTTACCTGTCTACTAGGTACAGTCGGGGTATATCACACCCAAAAATTTGTGAATTTCACCCGAATATGTAAGAGACAAATTAGTGAATTTTTTTTTAACTGTCTACTAGGTATAGCAGTGGTATATCACACCCAAACATTGGTGAATTTCACCTGAAAATGTAACAGACAAATTAGTGAAATGTTACCTATCTACTAGGTAGAGCAGGGGTAAATCACACCTAAAAATTGGTAAATTTCACCCAAATATGTAACAGACAAATTAGTGAAATTCTTTTACCTGTCTACTAGGTATAGCAGTGGTATATCACACCCAAACATTGGTGAATTTCACCCGAAAATGTAACAGACAAATTAGTGAATTGTTTTTACCTGTCTACTTGGTAGAGCAGGGTTATATCACAGCCAAAAATTGGTGAATTTCATCCGAATATGTAATAGATAAATTAGTGAAATGTTACCTGTCTACTAGGTAGAGCAGGGGTATATCACACCCAAACATTGGTGAATTTCACCAGAAAATGTAACAGACAAATAAGTGATTTTTTTTTACCTGTCTACTATGTACAGCCGGGGTATATCACACCCAAAAATTGGTGATTTTCACCCAAAAATATAACAGACAAATTAGTGAATTGTTTTTACCTGTCTACTTGGTAGAGCAGGGTTATATCACAGCCAAAAATTGGTGAATTTCATCCGAATATGTAATAGATAAATTAGTGAAATGTTACCTGTCTACTAGGTAGAGCAGGAGTATATCACACCCAAACATTGGTGAATTTCACCAGAAAATGTAACAGACAAATTAGTGATTTTTTTTTACCTGTCTACTATGTACAGCCAGGGTATATCACACCCAAAAATTGGTGATTTTCACCCAAAAATGTAACAGACAAATTAGTGAAATGACATAAAAATAAGTTTAAAAAATTAAACTTGATTTATGAGGTGGAGATCCATATGGAGTAGGAGTTTGAGTAGGCGGTAAACTTAGCGATGTAGGTGGAAGCGGCGGTGGAGGAGTACGAGGTTGCCAACAATGTTTTTTTTTTTTTTTTTTTTTTTAATTAGGGTACACTCCAAAAGAGTGTGAAATATCCAAAATACAACAATGAGCAATTGCGCTGTAGTATAACAATGGCTGGTTAAGGCTGGTATACATGTCTATTCTGCACAAGGTACGCCCAAGTCCTGTGGGATCCATGCCTGGTTCATTTTAATGAACGTGAGCTTGTCCACATTGGCTGTGGACAGGCTGCTGCGCTTGTCTGTGATGACGCCTCCTGCCATACTAAACACACGTTCAGACAAAACACTGTCTGCAGGGCAGGCCAGTACCTCCAAGGCGTAAAGGGAAAGCTCAGGCTATGTGCCCAGTTTGGAGACCCAGAAGTTGAAGGGAACAGACCCATCATTCAGTACCTGTAGGCGTGTGCACACATACTGCTCCACCATGTTGCTGAAATGCTGCCTCATGCTAAGACGTTCCATATCAGCTGGTGGTACTGGTTGTTGTGGCGTGCTGACAAAGCTATTTCACATTTCGGCCATGCTAACCCTGCCTTCTGGGGTGCTGGTGGTGCCCCAGCTGCGTTGGCTACTTCTTGCTCCTCCTCTGCCTTCGCCTTGTGCTTCCACTGTGCCCCCGCTGTCAGGTGGTAATGCCACTAGCGAGCGTCTAACAGCGTGCGATTGTACTCGCTCATCTTACGATCACGCTCCAGTAAGGGAATTAAGGACGGCACGTTGTCCTTGTAACGGGGATCCAACAGCGTGGCCACCCAGTAATCCGCATAAGTTAGAATGTGGGCAACTCGGTGGTCATTGCAGAGACACTGCAGCATGTAATCGCTCATGTGTGCCAGGCTGCCCAGAGGCAACGACAAGCTCTCCTCTGTGGGAGGTGTATCGTCTGTGTCCTCTGTATCCCCCCAGCCACGCATCAGTGATGGCAATGAGCTGGTTTGGGTGCCACCCTGCTGTGAACACAGTTCCTCCTCCTCCATATCCTCCTCCTCATTCTCCATCTCGTCATCCTCCAGAACTGTGCCCTGGTTGGACAATTGTGTACCTGGCGTTTGTGGGTGCAGGAACCCACCCTCGGAGTCACTTGTGAATGACTGGCCGGAAACCCAATGAAATGATTCCTCTTTCTCCTCCTCCTCCTCCTGTGCCACATCCTCTTCCATCATCGCCAGCAGCGTTTATTCAAGGAGGCATAGAAGTGGGATAGTAGAGTTGAGAACAGCGTTATCGGCACTAGCCATGTTGGTAGAGTACTCAAAACAGCGCAATGATGCCTCTTTCACACTGGCGTTTTGGCCCGGATAAGATGCGGGTGCGTTGCAGGAAAATGCGCGATTTTTCCGAGCGAGTGCAAAACATTGTAATGCGTTTTGCACGCGCATGAGAAAAATCGGCATGTTTGGTACCCAAACCCGAACTTCTTCACAGAAGTTCAAGTTTGAGTTAGGTGTTCTGTAGATTGTATTATTTTCCCTTATAACATGGTTATAAGAGAAAATAATAGCATTCTTAATACATAATGCATAGTACAATAGGGCTGGAGGGGTTAAAAAAAATATTTAAAAAATTTAACTCACCTTAATCCACTTGATCGCGCAGCCCGGCTTTTCTTCTGTCTTCTTTCTTCAGGACCTGGGTAAAGGACCTGTGATGACGTCACTGCGCTCATCACATGGTCCATCACACGATCTTTTACCACGGTGATGGATCATGTGATGGACCATGTGATGAGCGCAGTGACGTCAGGTCTTTACCCAGGTCCTGAAGAAAGAAGACAGAAGAGAAGCCGGGCTGCGCGATCAAGTGGATTAAGGTGAGTTAAATTATTTTTATTTTTTTTTTAACCCCCCAGCCCTATTGTACTATGCATTCTGTATTAAGAATGCTATTATTTTCCCTTATAACCATGTTATAAGGGAAAATAATAATGATCGGGTCTCCATCCCGATAGTCTCCTAGCAACCGTGCGTAAAAATCGCACCGCATCCGCACTTGCTTGTGGATGCTTGCGATTTTCACGCAGTCCCCTTCACTTCTATAGGGCCCGCGTTGCGTGAAAAACGCACAAAATAGAGCTTGCTGCGATTTTCACGCAACACAGAAGTGATGCGTGAAAATCACCGCTCATGTGCACAGCCCCATAGAAATGAATGGGTCCGGATTCAGTGCGGGTGCAATGCGTTTACCTCACGCATTGCACCCGCGCGGAAATATTGCCCATGTGAAAGGGGCCTAAGGAACACAGGTCTCGCATTGAGGCCCAGTCATTAGTAGTGAAGTGGTGCTGTTCCGCAGAGTGACTCACCCGTGCGTGCTGCAGCTAAAACTTCACTATCCCCTGCTGCTGCTCGCACAGTCTGGCGAGCATGTGCAAGGTGGAGTTCCACCTTGTGGACACGTCGCACATGAGGCGGTGAGCGGGAAGGCCGAAGTTACGCTGCAGTGCTGACTAACAAGCAGCAGCAGGGTGAGAACGCCGAAAGCGCACACAGACGGCCCGCACTTTATGCAGCAGCTCTGACATATCGGAGTAATTTTTAAAGAATCTCTGCACCACCAAATTCAGCACATGCGCCAGGCAAGGGATGTGCGTCAAACCGGCTAGTCCCAGAGTTGCTACGAGATTTCGCCCATTATCGCACACCACCAGGCCTGGCTTGATGCTCACTGGCACCAACCACTCATCAGTCTGTTGTTCAAGGCCCATCCACAGCTCCTGCGCGGTGTGGGGTTTGTCCCCCAAACAGATACGTTTTAAAACTGCCTGCTGTTTTTTACTTCCATGCTGTGCAAAAGTTGGTGGTGAAGGTGTTACACTGACTGGATGAGGAGGCGGTAGAGGATGAGGAAGCAGAGTAGGAGGAGGAAGCAAAAGGAGGCAAACTGAAGCGCCCTGCAATCCTCGGTGGTGGAAGGACTTGCAGCAAACTGCTATCCGCCTCAGGCCCAACTGCCACTGCATTTACCCAGTGTGCTGTTACGGAGATATAATGGCCCTGACCGTGCTTACTGGTCCACGTATCCATAGTGAGGTGCACCTTGCCACAGATGGCGTTGCACAGTACACACCTGATTTTGTCCCCTACTTGGTTGTGCAGGGACGGGATGGCTCGCCTTGAAAAGTAGTGGCGGCTGGGCACGATGTACTGTGGGGCAGCCACTGCCATAAGGCCTTTAAAACTATCTGTCTCCACCAGACGGAATGACAGCATTTCAAAGGCCAGTAATTTAGAAATGCTGGCATTCAGGGCTAGGGATCGCGGGTGGGTAGGGGGGTACTTCCTCTTCCTCTCCAGCATTTGGGAGATGGAGAGTTGAACGCTTCCGTGGGACATTGTGGAGATGCTTGGTGACCCAGGTGTTGGTGTTGCTGGCAGATCCTCTGTTTGCGGGGTGGCACTGTCACTCCAGAGGTGTATGAAGAGGCCACGACTGCAGCAGAAGAGGAAGCAGGAGGAGCCAGAGACCTTTCTTGGTTTTTGAGGTGTCTACTCCACTGCAGCTCGTGCTTTGCACTTAAATGCCTGGTCATGCAGGTAGTGCTCAGGTTGAGAACGTTTATTCCTCGCTTCAGGCTCTAAATGCACAGCGTGCAAACCACTCGTGTCTTGTCGTCAGCACATTGTCTGAAGAACTGCCACACCAGAGAACTCCTTGGAGCTGGCTTTGGTGTGCTCAATCCCTTGCTGCGGTGGGCAGTAGGAGGCGTACTGTGCTGGTGGCTCTGTGCGACCACCGCCTCTTCCTCCGAAATAGATAGGTCACTCGCATGACCTTGATTCCATGTGGGTTCGAAAACCTCATCGCCCTCCACATCATCTTTCACCCAGTCTTCACCCCTGCCTTCCTTGTCGGTCTGCACAATTTTGAAAGCCCCAGCAGTTGGCACTTGTGTTTCGTCATCATCCGAGACGTACTGCGATGGTGCTCCCATGTACTCATCTTGAAAGATAAGAGGTTTGGGCATCGGTGCACTCAATCTCTTCCACTTCTGGGGCAGGGCTAGGTGGATGGCCCTGGGAAACCCTGCTAACAGAGTCATCAAAAAGCAGAAGAGACTGCTGCATGACTTGGGGCTCAGTGTCACGAGGGTGTCAAGAGCCACGTCTGAATCCGTTATACCCGGGGTCAGGAAGTCGCAGCGGGTGGCTGTGCGCTCTATGTCTAAAGACAGTGCTGTTTCTTAATGGTAGCTTTCTGGGTTTGCCTTGCAATCCTTTTTTGCTCACTCAGGTATCTGTAGCTTCTCCTCCTCAGCTGTTTCTTGTCCAGCAATCCCAACCTCCTTATATTCCCATCTCTCACTTCTCTGATTGCCAGATATAGAGCTTCCTGCCTGGACTTCTATACTGACCCACTGGAGCTGTGTAGCTGTGATTCCTGGTTGTTGTTCCAGAGTGTTACCCTCCGGATCCCTGTTGGGCTTTTGTTGTAAGCTGTTGTCGCCCACCTGGGATTATATGTTTGTCTGTATTGTCTGTCCTCTCCTTGGTGTTTCCCTTTAGTGTTAGTGGTGCGGACTAGTGTTCCCACCGCCCTATTTACTACGTAGGGCTCATCTCAGGGAAAGCCAGGGTTTAGGCACGTGATCGGCGTACGGGTGAGAAACCCGTCTAGGGACGTCAGGGCAGTCAGGTGCCAGCCTCAAGGTGAGTTAGGGGTCACCACCTTTCCCTCTCCCTTGGACAGGGCCTTCCCATTTCCCTCCCTTTGCGTCACGTATGTGATCGGCACGCCGGTCAAGACACTCAGACTGCTTGCCGGATTTGCAAGGAGGTGAGGTGAAAGACTGATGGACATCGGCTGCAGGTGCCAACTGTGGCCTTTCAGCAGGAGACTGGGTGGGAGACAATGTGAAGGAACTGGATCCACTGTCAGCAACCCAATCTACTATCGAATGTACTTGTTCAGGCCTCACCATTCGTAGAGCAGCATTAGGCCCGACCAAATACTGCTGCAGGTTTTGTTGCCTACTCGCACCTGAGGAAGGGGTTTCACTTGTGCGTGTAGCTGGCACAGATCTACCACGTCCTCTCCCTGCAACAGGAGCACCACGACTTGCGCCACGTCCCTTATTTGATGCTCTCCTCATATTTTTCGAAAATAGGATCTTGCCCTAAATGGGTGTTCAATTAATAGTAGAATAGAACGACAGTATGTACAGGGTGTATCTCACACGGCCTGAACCAGACTAGGCCTCAATTAAAGATTTTTTTGCCCAAAATGGCTGTATTTCAAATGCCTGAATCAAACCCCTGTATGTAGAGGGTGTATCTCACAGGGTCTGAACCAGTGTAGGGCTGAATTCAATATTGGTGCACCAAATGGCGGTATTTTAAATCTCAGAATCTAACCCAAATATATTAAGGGTGTATCTCACAAAGACATCTGCATCAAAGGCTGCCAACTACATTTTTTTGCCCAAACGAATGTTTGTTTAACAACTGAATTTGACAGCAGTATATAAGCCTGTAATTTCACACGTGCTGATGCTGCAAGGCCTGAAAATAGTGTTTTTTGTCAAAAAAGTGTGTTTTTCAAACCCCAGAAAATGATGGGTGTATTTCTAGCTTAAATTGCACACTGACTAATCCAGATGTTGTAGATTGCCAAAAAAGTGTTTTTTTGGTAACAGAATATAAAAGCTGTATATATTAACCACCTCAGCTTCCCTAGCTTAAACACCCTTAATGACCAGACCACTTTTTACAATTCTGCACTACACTACTTTCACGGTTTATTGCTCGGTCATGCAACTTACCACCCAAACTAATTTTACCTCCTTTTCTTCTCACTAATAGAGCTTTCATTTGGTGGTATTTCATTGCTGCTGACATTTTAACTTTTTTTGTTATTAATCAAACTTTACCGAATTTTTTGCAAAAAAATGATATTTTTTACTTTCAGTTGTAAATTTTAAAAAAAAAACTACATTTCTATATAAATTTTTCTCAAAATTTATTGTTCTACATGTCTTTGATAAAAAAAAAAATGTTTGGGTAAAAAAAAAAATGGTTTGGGTAAAAGTTATAGCGTTTACAAACTATGGTACAAAAATGTGAATTTCCGCTTTTTGAAGCAGCTCTGACTTTCTGAGCACCTGTCATGTTTCCTGAGGTTCTACAATGCCCAGACAGTAAAAACACCCCACAAATGACCCCATTTCGGAAAGTAGACACCCTAAGGTATTCGATGATGGGCATAGTGAGTTCTTAGAAGTTTTTATTTTTTGTCACAAGTTAGTGGAAAATGATGATTTTTTATTTATTTTTTCCTTACAAAGTCTCATATTCCACTAACTTGTGCCAAAAAATAAAAACTTCCATGAACTCACTATGCCCATCACGAAATACCTTGGGGTGTCTTCTTTCCAAAATGGGGTCACTTGTGGGGTAGTTATACTGCCCTGGCATTTTAGGGGCCCTAATGCGTGAGAAGTAGTTTGAAATCAAAATGTGTAAAAAATGCCCTGTGAAATCCTAAAGGTGCTCTTTGGAATGTGGGCCCACCTAGGCTGCAAAAAAGTGTCACACATGTGGTATCGCCGTACTCAGGAGAAGTTGGGCAATGTGTTTGGGGTGTCTTTTTACATATACCCATGCTGGGTGAGAGAAATATCTCTCTAAAAGACAACTTTTCCCATTTTTTTATACAAAGTTGGCATTCGACCGAGATATTTATCTCACCCAGCATAGGTATATGTAAAATGACACCCCAAAACACATTGCCCAACTTCTCCTGAGTACGGCGATATCACATGTGTGACACTTTTTTGCAGCCTAGATGCGCAAAGGGGCCCACATTCCTTTTAGGAGGGCATTTTTAGACATTTGGATCCCAGACTTCTTCTCACGCTTTAGGGCCCCTAAAATGCCACGGCGGTATAAATACCCCACATGTGACCCAATTTTGGAAAGAAGACACCCCAAGGTATTCCGTGAGTGGCATGGCGAGTTCATAGAAGTTTTTTTTTTTGGCACAAGTTAGCGGAAATATATATATATTTTTTTTTTTTCTCACAAAGTCTCCCTTTCCGCTAACTTGTGACAAAAAATAAAATTTTACATGAACTCGCCATGCCCCTTACAAAATAACTTGAGGTGTCTTCTTTCCAAAATTGGGTCACATGTGGGGTATTTATACTGCCCTGGCATTTTAGGGGCCATAAAGCGTGAGAAGAAGTCTGGAATATAAATGTCTAAAAATTTTTACGCATTTGGATTCCGTGAGGGGTATGGTGAGTTCATGTGAGATTTTTTTTTTTGTCACAAGTTAGTGGAATATGAGACTTTGTAAGAAAAAACTAAAAAATAAATAAATAAATAAATATAAATTTCCGCTAACTTGTGCCCAAAAAAATGTCTGAATAGAGCCTTACAGGGGGGTGATCAATGACAGGGGGGTGATCAGGGAGTCTATATGGGGTGATCACCACCCTGTCATTTATCACCCCCCTGTCATTGATCACCCCCATGTAAGGCTCCATTCAGAGGTCCGTATGTGTTTTGCGGATCCACGGATCCACGGATCGGATCCGCAAAATACATACGGACGTCTGAATGGAGCCTTACAGGGGGGTGATCAATGACAGGGGGGTGATCAGGGAGTCTATATGGGGTGATCACCCCCCTGTAAGGCTCCATTCAGAGGTCCGTATGTGTTTTGTGGATCCATGGATTGGATCCGCAAAACACATACGGATGTCTGAATGGAGCCTTACAGGGGGGTGATCACCCCATATAGACTCCCTGAAACTGTGCCTGCTGCCAGTGCACCTGAAAAAAACAAAAACATCCACTGTACCCAGCTTCATGTCCAACTTACGACACGACAACACTTTCCAAGTCAGACCAGTGTGAACAGTTGGTCGGTTGGATTGCTGAAGATAATGCTTCCAGTCGGTTAAGCACAACACTCTCCTCCACCAAGTCCAGTCTCTGTAGCCAAGAGTCTGGTCAACGAATCCTCACTCTGATCATCCTTCCTCCCACCATGGAGAAGCTTGCCAAATGAGTGATCCCACACTCGGATATTCGATACATTTGGCCCTCGCGCCCAGCACGCTTGAAGAGGGACCTGAGATATTGGGCCCTGATTCCCAACCTCTTGAGCCTTCACAGTCTCAAGAAGATGACGGTGGTAAACGGCAATCATTCGTTCACGAGGTGGATGATGATGAGACACAGTTACCACTCAATGAGGTTGTGGTTAGGTCAAGTCAGGAGGATGAGCAGAGTGAGAAAGTGGAAGAGGAGGTGGTTGACGATGAGGTCACTGACCCATCATGGGAAGGTGAAAAGCCGAGCGAAGACAGCAGTACAGAGGGGGAGATATCCGCAGCACACCAAACTGGCCCGCAACTGTTACACCGAGCACCCCCAAGCGTAAATCTACCTTGCCAAAGGGTAGGTGTTCTGCAGTATGGTGCTTTTTTGAGGAACGTGCAGACGACAAAAGAGTGGTAGTTTGCAACCTGTGCTGTACCAAAATGAGCTGGGGCGTGAACACTAGCAACCTCACCACCACCAGCATGATCCGCCACATGGCATCCAAGCACCCTAATAAGTGGGCCAAACGCCTAGGTCCACAATCTTGGTCTGCGGGTCACACCACTGCCTCCTCTTCCCTTGTGTTAAGCACTACTGGCCAATCCCCTGTCGAAGGCACAAGCCCGATTGCCCCTCGCCCTGCACCTGGACCTTCGCATGAACCATCAGCAACAGCATCCACTTCCCTGTTCCAGCACAGCGTCCAAATGTCCATAACACAGTCATTTGAACGCAAGTGAAAATACCCACCCACCCACAGGCCATAGCACTAAATGCGCAAATTTCTAAATTACTGGCCCTTGAAATGTTGTCATTTAGGCTTGTGGACACTGAGGCCTTCCGCAGCCTGATGTTGGGGGCTGTCCCTCAGTACGCAGTCCCCAACCGCCACTATTTTTTACGGTGCGCCGTGCCCGCCTTACACCAGAATGTGTCCTAGAACATCACCCGTGCCCTGACCAATGCAGTTACTGGGAACGTCCACTTAACCACGGACACATGGACAAATGCTGGTGGCCAGGGATGCTACATTTCCCTGGCGGCACACTGGGTGAAAGTTGTGGAGTCCGGGAATGAGTTTTACCCTGGGACGGCACAGGTGCTACCCACGCTCAGGATTACGGGTACTGCGTCCATCAGGGTCTCCACCAGCAGCTATGTTACTTGCTCCAACCCCCACTTCTCCTCCTGCGCCGCCTCCTCCTCCACTTCCACCTCCAGCAGCAGTCAGCCATCAGTCGCTAGCTGGAAGCAGTGTAGCACTGCTGTAGGTAAGCATCAACAGGCCGTGCTGAAGTTGATCTGTTTAGGGGACAAAGAGCACACAGACGCAGAGCTGTGGCAGGGTTTAAGGGACCAGACCGAGGTGTGGCTCTCGCCACTTAACCTACAACCATGCATGGTTGTGACTGACAATGGGCGTAACTTGGTGGCGGCTTTGGAGCTCGGCAACCTGACACACATCCCATGCCTAGCCCACGTCTTAAACTTAGTGGTTCAGCGGTTTAACAAAACCTACCCCAATTTGCCAGAGCTACTAGTAAAGGCGGGCTGCATGTGTGCCTATTTCCGCAAGTCGTCCAGAGCCAGTGGCGTAACTACCGGGGAAGCAGGGGAAGCGGCTGCTTCGGGGCCCGGGCTGATAAGGGGCCCGGTGCCTAGCAGCGTGTGCGTGTGACTGTCTCAGATGATTGTTTAATACAGTGGCGGCCCCTTCACATACATCAGAGGCCGGGCCCCTTCACATACAGCGGGCCGGGGGCCCCTTCACAATTCAGTGATTCACATATAGTGCGGGCCCCCCCCCGCCAGCATCTCGCTGGTCTAATTAGGCCCGCCTACTGATCTGACCTGAGGAGGAGGAGGGAGCGGCAGGCGGGAGAAATGAAACAGGCAAGAGGAGCTCCACGGCAGCAGCACAGCAGCGCAGTGCACATGTGCACATCAGTCACTGGGCATTTGGGGGAGATACCTGAAAACTTTTCAGGTATGTCCCCACGTAGTGTTGTGCCTCAGGGCTAAGTAGCAGGCAGCTTGTGACCTTGGTTGCTGAGCTGAGCACTATCTGCAGCCGGCCAGTGCACAGCTTCCTGTGTGATCTGTCTGCAGTCAAAGAAGGATTAACCCGCTGATAGCCGGGGAATTGCAGAATCCCTGCACCCTTTTTCCCTCAGCTTCTGTGTCCTGCCGATCTCCTGCTTAGGACTCTCTGCCAGCCTGACCAAAAATGGTGAGTCTGTGCCCCCTGCCCTGTACTATGCCCCCTGCCCTGTACTATGCCCCCTGTTCTGTGCCACAAGCTCTGTGCCCCCTGCCCTGTACTGTGCCCCCTGCTCTGTGCCACAAGCCCTGTGCCCCCAGCCCCGTTCTGTGCCCCCTTCTCTATACTGTGGCCCCTGCCCTGTACTGTGCCCCCTGCTCTGTGCCACAAGCTCTGTGCCCCCTGCCCTGTACTGTGCCCCCATCCCTGTACTGTGCCCCTTCTCTATACTGCGCCCCCTGCCCTGTACTGTGCACCTTATGCTGTATTGTGCCCCCTGCCCTGTACTGGGCCCACTACCGTGTATTTGTCCACCACCCTGTACTGTGCCCCCTGCCCTGTGTCCTATTCCCTGCACTATGTCCCATTATAATACTGTGTAGGAGGCATATTACAGGAGTATAAGGAGATACCTCTGTACTTTGCCCTCTTATACTCTACACTGTGCCCCTGGTCATATATTGTACTGTGCCCTCTTATACTCTGTTATCCAGTCACTGTATGGCAGTGTTATCCAGTCACTGTATGGCAGTGTTATCCAGTCACTGTATGGCAGTGTTATCCAGTCACTGTATGGCGGTGTTATCCAGTCACTGTATGGCGAAGTTATCCAGTCACTGTATGGCGGAGTTATCCAGTCACTGTATGGCGGTGTTATCCAGTCACTGTATGGTGGTGTTATCCAGTCACTGTATGGCTGTGTTATCCCGTCACTGTATGGCAGTGTTATAACGTTGCAGTGTTTGTTATCCAGTCATGGTATGAGCTATTATCCAATATGGTGGTATTTAGTCTCTGTATGTTGGTAATATATAGTCACTAAATGTATTATTATTCGGGGGTATAAATCATTTTTTGTTTTCTTCCAGAGGGAAGTGGAGATCTTGATGTTCCTCAACACCATAGTCATGATGAAGAACAGGCGGAGTAGTAAGTCTTAGAATTTTCAATATTAAAGAGCATGTGTCAGCATGATCAACCCTAGTAAACCATATTGCCTGGTAGGGTTGATCATGCTGAGTACTAGGATCAGTATTTTATGTTTATGCTAATTAGGTTCTCGGCCCTTGTCTGAGCCCCCCTGGCCTATGCCCCCCTTGCGCCTGTCTGCGTTCCACTGGTCTAGATCGTGAGTAGCCAAAGGAGTGGGGTTTACACAGGAGGAGGGACTTGCAAAGCACCCGGGGGGCCCATACAAAAATTTGCTGTGGGGCCCAGTCTGAAAACTCTGCAGCAGCGCTTGCGTCTTCCAGCTCACCGACTGATGTGCGATGTGAGCACTAGTGATGAGCGGCAGGGGTCATATTCGAATTCGCGATATTTCGCGAATATTTCGTGGAATATTAGTCGAATATTCGCAAATTCGAAAATTCGTTATATTCTACGATTTTTTTTACTCAAAAAATCGGCAAGGTAATGATCGTGTAATATGCGAATTTTCGTATTAGAATTTTCGAATTTTTATTGCAAATTTTTCAACTTTTAGACAAAGAATATTATAGCACTATATTAGCTAAATTGCTCTATATTCGTCTTTTTTTCGAATATTCGCTATATTGCTATAACTTCGTTTTTTTTGAATATTCGTAATAATCTAAAACAAGAATATATAGCAATATAGCGAATATTCGAAAAAAACTAATATAGAGCAATTTAGCTAATATAGTGCTATATTCTTCTTTGTCTAATAGTTGTCATTTTTTTCTCATCTGAAGTTCAGATGGGAAAAAAAATTACAACTATTAAAAAAAAGATTATAGCACTATATTAGCTAAATTGCTCTATATTCGTTTTTTTTTCGAATATTCGCTATATTGCTAAAACAAGAATATTTAGCAATATAGCGAATATTCGAAAAATAAAGAATATAGAGCAAAATTCGCAAACAACACTACTCCCAAAGTCAAGTATATTGCAGCCTTCTTATTAGCCCACAAGCTAGAAGCAGGGAGGGATCATGTGTACAAATTGAAAAAAAAAAAAATTCAAATAGAATATTCGAAATTACGAATATATATCACTATATTGAAAATATTCTCGAATTTTCGAAGTACCTATATTCACCATAAAAAATTTGAAATTCGAATATTCGTGATCAACACTAGTGAGCACATGCTAGAACTCAACTTTCCATATGTTGGCCAGGCTTTGTGAGCAGCAGAGGGCAGTTGTAGAATACCAGCTGCAACATAGTTGTCGCCTTTTGAGTCAACTGCCACTATTCAGAAGCGAGGAGTGGGCATTGATGTCAGACCTCTGTGAGGTTTTAAAAGACTTTGATGAATCCACACAGATGGTTAGTGGCGATAACGCTATTATCAGCCTAACCATCCCACTGCTGTGTTTATTTATTTATTTTTTTTATTTTTATTTTTTTATATTTTTTTTATTTCTCATACTTTTTATTAGTTTTAAAAAAGACATACATTGTTATCGTTAAAGAGCCACCAGTGGCTACCTAGTTAATACCATATACAATCATGTTAGCGACACTAGTAGCTCATATACATGCCACAATGAAGTACAAAACAAACAGAAATGACTAACAATACATCATAAAAAGGACATAAAAACATACTAACATAGGACAAAACGTGCAGTGCGGTTGTTGGGGTACATTTGCGCAGGCGTATTTTTATCAGATATACGGCCATATATAGGAGCTCGACTACACCAATATAATATACTTAAATATGTCAAACAAGGTTTGGTGCTGCTGTGTTTAGTCAAACTATCGCTGCTCACAATTAAGGACAACGCTTTGAATGTGGCAGACGAGGAAATGGGGGAGGACATTACACAGGGTGATATCCAGCATCTTCTCAGCACGAATTGGACCATGAAGAGGAGGAGGAGCTGGAGACAGTTGCCTCTGCTACAGAGGGTAGTACCCATGGAACTTTAATTCCATCTGTTCATCGTGGATGGGCAGAAGAGGAGGATGAGGAGATGGAGAGTCATCCTGAAGTCGACATCGACGTCTTGCCTGTTGGTACTCTGGCACACATGGCTGACTTCATGTTAGGCTGCCTTTCCCGTGACCTTCGCGTTATACACATTTTAGACAACACGGATTACTGGTTGTTCACCCTTCTCAACCCCCGCTACAAAGAGAACTTCTCATATCTCATTCCTCTGGTGGAGAGGACAAGCAAAACGGTGCTATACCAGAAGGTCCTTGTTGAAAAATTGCTCCAAAGTTGATAGGGCAGACATCCAAATGGATCGTCGCCATCACGGGGACGTGCGATCGCCTAGAAGTTATCTAGAGTCAACAAAGTGTCCAGTCTCAGTAGCCAAGAGTCTGGTCAACACAATCCTCACCATGATGGCACACTGGGTGAACATTGTGGAGGCCGGGAGCAAGTTGGCTGCTGGCCCCAGACTTTTTCTCCAATAGATCCTCTTTAATGGAAAGTGTACTCATTCCAATAACAAGGACGCTTAGGAGTTCTGTATTGTTATTTATTGTCACTACCTCCCCGAGTCGGGAGTGGGTAATTGCCGCGCGCCTGCTGCCTTCATTGGAATCTTGTGCTTTAATAACTTGACCCACCCTCTCTGGGTGGTTCACAATTCGGAAAAAAAAAGGGGCAACAACAGCCAATCAGATTTCAGCAATTGACCTCCTTTGGATGTGGTATCCCATTTTCAAGCTCCCTCTCCAGCATCGAACCCTGATTCCCCATTACCCGTGAACACCATGGTAGGCGCAGAAAAGATCAACGAAAGTTGATAGGGCACACATCCAAATGGATCGTCGCCGCCACGGGGACGTGCAATCGCCCAGAGGTTATCTAGAGTCACCAATGCGGCAGCAGGCCCTCTCCCCTAAGGTTTTAGATGGTCAGATCAGCAGGCCCTTGCTCCAAATGATTTTGAGGGTCACCAGCAAGCCATTAATAATAGTTTTTCAAGGGTGTGTATGATGTGTAACAAAGGGTGTGCATGATGTGTAACAAAGGGTGTTTTGGAGTGCCTGTTCCTTGTAATTTTTGGCAGCGCTTTCACTTAGTGTATAGGCTTTATGAGTGTAGGAGTCCCACCACATGAACAATTGTACTTACAAATCCACGTAGCTGATCGTAAGTACATAGCCTGCTCATGAGTATACTGGGGAATACTGGGGGCAGGAGTTGAAGCATTCTGTGGAGGACCGTGCAAAATACTCAGACGAGTTTGCAGACATGGCTCCTCTCCAACAAGTTCTTGCAAACTCACTTCTGGGAGTATCAAAGTTCTCACATTGATTTACATTCATGGGGTTGCATTGGCCACAATATGTACATTGCCTGCCATCTTCACCCTCCCTCATGGAAGAAGTCGAGGGAGTTGATGGCTGAGAAGGTCTCCACTGCATCATGCTGGTATATGTCGGTGATCCAGAATATGTCTTTTCTAATCTTGTCATATCCTATTCAGTACTACAACTGGGCATTGTCAATTCTGACTCTGACAGATCTGGTTAAAGTCTGCTTTGTTTGCTTGATACGGGTGGGGGAGCAGTCGCAGGAGAAGTATCAACACTAAAACTTACTCTCCTGGTGAGAACTTGTCTTATTATTCCTCCACCCATGTATTTCTCCTCATCCTTATCTGCATTATATAGGGGAGCATGCCTCATTGAAGTAGTCAACCATGCTTTTACTTGGGCCTCATATCCATGATTTTCAATCCACTACTTTTCTTCTACCAAAAATTTCCTCCACCTACTGGCATCCAGACACCTAGCTTTTGGCATCCCTGCTTTCTTAAGAATGATAGTTGCATCTTTAATTGCCCATTTCCCAGGATCTATCTTTATCAAGCCCTCCATTGTAATCTTGGAAATAACCTCTTTTTCCCTTCCTGGCTTGGTAAACATACAGTCAGGTCCATAAATATTGGGACATCGACACAATTCTAACATTTTTGGCTCTATTCACCACCACAATGGTTTTGAAATGGAACGAACAAGATGTGCTTTAACTGCAGACTGTCAGCTTTAATTTGAGGGTCTTTACATCCAAATCAGGTGAATGGTGTAGGAATTACAACAGTTTACATATGTGCCTCCCACTTGTTAAGGAACCAATAATAATGGGACAGAATAATAATCATAAATCAAACTTTCACTTTTTAATACTTGTTGCAAATCCTTTGCAGTCAATTACAGCCTGAAGTCTGGAATGCATAGACATCACCAGACGCTGGGTTTCATCCCTGGTGATGTTCTGCCAGGCCTCTACTGCAACTTCAGTTCCTGCTTGTTCTTGGGGCATTTTCCCTTCAGTTTAGTCTTCAGCAAGTGAAATGCATGCTCAATCGGATTCAGGTCAGGTGATTGACTTGGCTATTGCATAACATTCCACTTCTTTCCCTTAAAAAACTCTTTGGTTGCTTTTGCAGTATGCTTTGGGTCATTGTCCATCTGCACTGTGAAGCGCCATCCAAAGAGTTCTGAAGCATTTGGCTGAATATGAGCAGATAATATTGCCCAAAACACTTCAGAATTCATCCTGCTGCTTTTGTCACCAGTCACATCATCAATAAATACAAGAGAACCAGCCATACATGTCCACGCCATGACACTACCACCACCGTGCTTCACTGATGAGGTGGTATGCTTAGGATCATGAGCAGTTACTTTCCTTCTTCATACTCTTCTCTTCCCATCACTCTGGTACAAGTTGATCTTGGTCTCATCTGTCCATAGGATGTTGTTCCAGAACTGTGAAGGCTTTTTTAGATGTTGGTTTGCAAACTCTAATCTGGCCTTCCTGCTTTTGAGTCTCACCAATGGTTTACATCTTGCGGTAAACCCTCTGTATTCACTCTGGTGAAGTCTTCTCTTGATTGTTGACTTTGACACACATACACCTACCTCTTGGAGAGTGTTCTTGATCTGGTCAACTGTTGTGAAGGGTGTTTTCTTCATCAGGGAAAGAATTCTTTGGTTATCCACCACAGTTGTTTTCCATTGTCTTCCGTGTCTTTTGGTGTTTCTGAGCTCACCGGTTCGTTCCTTCTTTTTATGAATGTTCCAAACAGTTGTTTTGGCCACGCCTAATGTTTTTGCTATCTCTCTGATGGGTTTGTTTTGTTATTTTCAGTCTAATGATGGCTTTCTTCACTGGTAGTGACAGCTCTTTGGATCTCATCTTGAGAGTTGACAGCAACAGATTCCAAATGCAAATAGCACACTGGAAATGAACTCTGGACCTTTTATCTGCTCATTGTAATTGGGATAATGAGGAAATAACACACACCTGGCCATGGAACAGCTGAGAAGCCAATTGTCCCATTAGTTTTGGTTGCTTAACAAGTGGGAGGCACATTATTACAAACTGTTGTAATTCCTACACCGTTCACCTGATTTGGATGTAAATACCCTCAAATTAAAGCTGACAGTCTGCAGTTAAGGGCTCTTTCACACTTGCGTTGTCCGGATCTGGCGTGTACTCCATTTTCCGGAATTACACGCCGGATCCGGAAAAACGCAAGTGAACTAAAATCATTTGAAGACGGATCCGTCTTCAAAATGCGTTCAGTGTTACTATGGCACCCAGGACGCTATTAAAGTCCTGGTTGCCATAGTAGTAGTGGGGAGCGGGGGAGCAGTATACTTACAGTCCGTGCGGCTCCCGGGGTGCTCCAGAATTTCGTCAGAGCGCCCCATGCGCATGGATGACGTGTCCATGCGATCACATCATCCATGAGCGTGGGGCGCACTGACGTCACTCTGGAGCGCCCGGGGAGCCGCACGGACGGTAAGTATACTGCTCCCCCGCTCCCCACTACACTTTACCATGGCTGCCAGGACTTTAGCGTCTTGGCAGCCATGGTAACCATTCAGAAAAAGCTAAACTTCGGATCCGGCAATGCGCCGAAACGACGTTTAGCTTAAGGCCGGATCCGGATTAATGCCTTTCAATGGGCATTAATTCCGGATCCGGGCTTGCGGCAAGTGTTCCGGATTTTTTGCCGGAGCAAAAAACGCAGCATGCTGCGGTATTTTCTCCGGCCAAAAAACGTTCTGTTCCGGAACTGAAGGCATCCTGATGCATCCTGAATGGATTTCTCTCCATTCAGAATGCATGGGGATAATCCTGATCAGGATTCTTCCGGCATAGAGCACCGACGACGGAACTCTATGCCGGAAGAAAAGAACGCAAGTGTGAAAGAGCCCTTAAAGCACATTGTTTGTTTCATTTCAAATCCATTGTGGTGGTGTATAGAGCCAAAAATGTTAGAATTGTGTCGATGTCCCAATATTTATGGACCTGACTGTAGTTCCCATAGCAACCTGATCAAGGTAGCGATCCCTGAACTTTTTGGTTAATCTGCTATGTATAATCCTTTAGGTTAACAGATTCTCTAGTTAGGTTAGGCTAGATATCTGTGAATATCACATAGGAAATGAGCAGAACTTCAGAATGAGGAGCTTCTATTGCCTTGTGGCAAGTTCTATACTATAAATATATGCACACAAAGACATATAAGGACAACCCAATAGTAATTCCTATATACTCTTCATACATCAGGCCCTTACACAGTGAGCACCAGCACAACCAGCAGATCAGTATCTTAATCTATTACACACTGTAGCTCTTAGTTACTGTATAGTGAGTTAATATTTTACATGGACACGGGTATTCTGCCTGCTCAAAAAGCAGCCACTGTCTATGGAGAATGTCCAGAACTCTACACTTAACCCTTAAGACAGTATAAGCAGTGTTGTTTAGTAGCAGATTTAAGACAAACAACACAGAATGGATCCTGACTAGAGTCGAGCGAACACCTGGATTTTCGGGTTCGCCAGATTCCGCCGAAGTTCACAAAAAAGTTTGAGTTCGGAACCCGAACTTCACCCCATTGAAGTTAATTGGGACCCGAACTTTGGAGCACTAAAATGGCTCTAAAAAAGTCATGGAAAGGGCTAGAGAGCAGCAAAATGTGGTTAAGAGCACGGCAAGTGCTCTGTAAACAAATGTGGATAGGAAAATTAGTTAAAATAACATAAAATACATAAAAATAAAAAATAATAATCTTAAACCAGGAGGAGGAGGTCCATATGGAGTAGGAGGTTGAGGAGGCGATGGATGTGACAGTGTAGGTGGAAGCGGCTGTGGAGGAGGAGGTAGCCAACACTGGTTTTTTGTTTTGTTTTATATTTTATTTTACTTTTATTTTTTGTTTAAATTTGGGTAGACCCTAAAACATTGGAAAATATAAAAAATAAAACAAAGAGAAAGTGCGCTGGAGTACAACAATGGCTGGGTGAGGCCGGTATACATTTCTATTCTGCACAAGGTAAGGACAAGTCCTGTGGGATCCCTGCCTTGTTCATTTTAATGAATGTGAGTTTGTCCACATTTAGCTGTGGACAGGCGGCTGCACTTGTCTGTGATAACCCCCTCCTGCCGTGCTAAACAAACATTCAATCAATACAATAGCTGCAGGAAAGGCCAGCACCTCCAAGGCATAAAGGGCAAGCTCAGGCCATGTGCCCAATTTCAGAAGTTGAAGGGGGCAGACCCATCAGTCAGTACGTGTAGGCATGTGCACACATACTGCTCCACCATGTCGCACGTCCCCGTGACGTCTACGATCCAACTTTCGATGTTCTTTTATGCGCCTACAGTGGTGATCACGGGTAACGGGGAATCAGGGTTCCATGCCGGAGAGGGAGCCTGAGAAAGGGATACCACATCCAAGGGAGGTCAATGGCTGAAATGTGATCAGGCGGAAATGTGGGACAAGTTATTAAAGCGCAAGAATCGAATGAAAGGAGGGGCAGGCGTCAATTACCCACTCCCGACTCGGAGAGGTAGTGATGATAAATAACAATACAGGACCCTTAAGATGCCCTGTTATTGGAATGAGTAATAACAAATTACAGGGAATGTCACTGCAGTATTTTGGATTAGGAAACGTTATACAGTAGAGGCACTGTTGCCGCTTTGTTGACTCTAGATAACTTCTGCCTGATCGCACATCCCCGTGATGTTCAAGATCCAATTGGATATCTTTCCTATCAACTTTCGATGTTCTTTTATGCGCCTACCATGGTGATCACGGGTAACAGGGAATCATGGTTCCATGCCGGAGAGGGAGCCTGAGAAAGGGATACCACATCCAAGGGAGGTCAATGGCTGAAATGTGATCGGGCGCAAATGTGGGACAAGCTATTAAATTAAATTCAGCACATGCGCCAGGCAAGGGATGAGCGTCAAACCGGCTATGCCCAGAGCTGCTACGAGATTTCGTTCCATTATCGCACACCACCAGACTTGGGCTTAAGGCTCACTGCACCAACCACTCATCGGTCTGTTGTTCCATGCCCGTCCACAGCTCCTGCGTGTTGTGGGGTTTGTCCCCCAAACAGATAAATTTCAAAACTACCTGCTGTCGTTTACCCTTGGCTGTGCTGAAGTTGGTGGTGAAGGTGTTACGCTGACCAGATGAGGAGGCGGTAGAGGATAAGGAAGTGGAGTAGGAGGAGGAAGCAACAGGAGGCAAAGAGAAAAGCCATGCAATCCTTGGTGGTGGAAGGACATGCGCCAAACTGCTATCCGCCTCAGGCCCAGCCACCACTGCATTTACCCAGTGTGCTGTTAGGGAGATATAATGTCCCTGACCGTGCTTATTGGTCCACGTATCCGAAGTTAGGTGGACCTTGCCACAGATGGCGTTACGCAGTGCACACCTGATTTTGTCCCCCACTTGTTTGTGCAGGGAATGGATGGCTCGCCTGGAAAAGTAGTGGCGGCTGGGCACAATGTACTGTGGGACAGCCACCCCCATCAGATTCTTAAAACTGTCCGTATCCACCAGCATTTCAAAGTCCAGGAATTTTGAAATGCTGGCATTCAGGGCCAGGGATCGCGGGTGGGTAGGGGGGTACTTCCTCTTTCGCTCCAGTGTTTGGGAGATGGAGAGCTGAAAGCTTCCGTGGGACATTGTGGAGATGCTTGGTGACCGAGGTGGTGGCGTTGCTGCCATATCCTCTGTTTGCGGGGTGGCAGGTGCCACTGTCACTCCAGAGTAGGATGAAGAGGCCGAGACTGCAGCAGAAGAGGAAACAGGAGGAGCCAGAGACCTTTCTTGGTTTTTGAGGTGTCTACTCTGTGACAAGGGTACCCCAAGTAGAGTCCTCTTTTTAAATACACACACACTCACAGGCCTAGAGCCTCTCTTTATTCAGCTATAAAAGATAAATATTCCCTTGCTTGGAGCTGTGTCCTAGTAACTGAAAATGACATCTCCCCATCATAAAGAGAAGGATGGGAGCTTTAAAAGCACCCCTGCCGATGCTCATCGTAAAATACTGGATCCTGGGATAACATTATCTAGACATTCTGACTGCAATCCCAGCAGGGGACCAGATAGAGATGGGAAAGCAACCTATTGAACCTTTGAGAGGCTTCAACATAGTCATTTTTCATATCTCTGGTCGTAGGCATATTCTGCACTGGCTAAGGCAGGATTCAACCTCCATGGACAAGTGCGATCACGGAGATATCAAACAGTATGTTCTTGTGCCCTTGGAAGGCTGAAAAGCCAGCTTTAAGCCGTCCTGGAGAACCACAAGCCCCAGCAGAGTCAAGTTTGGTCTTGCTAGACTTGTAAAATCATAAGGGTCATTAATACATGAATGTCATAGCTGTATTTAGTGGTTCCACAGAACTGTATGCTCAGCCAGATAAGGACATTCTGGGCTTACCTTAGCTGGGTCATAAACCTTGCTGACACCTCCTCGACCATGCTCACACGTTCGTACCATTGGTGGGCAGAACTGCTGGCACCTCCTGTTTTAGAACTGTTATAAGATGCTGTCAGGGCATTGTATGGCAACCCTGCCTTGCCTTAACACCTGGATTTGTATCGCATTATGAATGTCAGTGCTCAGGGTCCACTGATATTATACCAATCGGATTGCACAACAGCTTCAAGGAGAGGAACTTAATTATACTTTTCATCCATTATCCCTTTTATTTTAACTGTCGTGAATTACTATTACCTTGAATTATTATTATCTAGAATAGTCATTTTTCTGTAAATGTATATATGCACTGTATTTCCTTTTACCTTTTATTAAAAGATTGAAAAATCTTATTTGCTAAGTCTTCAGTGTTCAAAGCAAAGGAATTAACAAATCCTGTCTCTGAAAAGAGTAACGTTACTATTTTGTGTGAGAAAGGTCATTTTGATTGTTGCTTGGCTGAACGATTGCGATCGGTAAGCAAGCGGTAGCTGGTTCATTTCCTGCTCTGCGTGAGGTTGAGTGACCGGTAGTCAGTTCGTGTGCTGTTAAAACACGTGGTGGCAGTATACCGAATTGAATCTATAAAGTGCTAACCGGAAGTTAACCACCCCTTGTCATGTGAGGTATCAGTCTGCATACAGGTACGTTCATGACATACTCCCCTGCAGCTTGTGCATTGCACTTAGATGCCTGGTCATGCAGGTTGTGCTCAAGTTTAGAACGTTTATGCCTCGCTTCAGGCTCTGATTGCACAGCGTGCAAACCACTCGTGTTTTGTCGTCAGCACATTGTATGAAGAACTGCCACGCCAGGGAACTCCTTGGAGCTGGCTTTGGTGTGCTCGGTCCCTTGGTGCGGTGGGCAGTAGGAGGCGTACTATCTGCGGGATGGCCGCTCTACTTTTGCACCCTGCTCCCTCTTCTGCTGTGCTGGTGGCTCTGTGCGACCACCGCCTCTTCCTCCAAACTACATAGGTCACTCGCATGACCTTGATTCCATGTGGGGTCGAGGACCTCATCGTCCTCCACATCATCTTCCACCCAGTCTTCACCCCTGCCCTCCTTGTCAGTCTGCACACTGCAGAAAGCCACAGCAGTTGGCACCTGTGTTTCGACATCATCCGAGAAGTGCTGCGATGGTCCTCCCATGTACTCATCCTGAAACATAAGTGGTTGGGCATCGGTGCACTCAATCTCTTCCACTTCTGAGGCAGGGCTATGTGGGTGGCCTTGGGAAACCCTGCTAGCAGAGTCATCAAAAAGTAGAAGAGACTGCTGCATGACTTGGGGCTCAGACTGCTTGCCGGATTTGAAAGGGGGTGAGGTGACAGACTGATGGCCATGGGCTTCAGGTGCCAACTCTGATCTTTCAGCAGGAGACTGGGTGGGAGACAATGTGAAGGAACTGGAGGCACTGTCAGCCACCCAATCTACTATCGCCTGTACTTGTTCTGGCCTCACCAGTCGTAGAGCGGCATTCGGGCCTACTAAATAACGCTGAAGGCTCTGTCGCCTACGCGCACCTGAGGAAGGTGTTTCATTTGGGTGTGTAGCTGGCACAGATGGACCACATCCTCTCCCTGCAACAGGAGCTCCACCAACACCAGCAGCACCACGACCAGGGCCATGTCCCTTATTTGACACTCTCCTCATTTTTTTCGGTCACCCACCGAAGTAACAGACGTTTTTACTAAATTTAGTTCCCTGTCAGCAATGCAAAGCAGGGGTTTTTCAACAGCAAAAATGGGTTAATGTCACCCACCAATGGAACAGACAAATTTTTGAAATTTAAGTCCCTGTCACCTATGCAGAGCAGGGGTTTTTAAACAACAAAAATGGGTTAATGTCACCCAACAATGTAACAGATAAATTGTTTTAAATTATATCTCTGTCTGCTATGTAGAGCAGGGGTATAAAACAGCCAACAATCCAAATATGTCAACCCCTGAACTCAGAGACAAATTAACTATATTATTGTCCCTGGCACATATGCAGGGGCAGGTGTACTTCACACAAAAATTGTGTACCTGGCCTATGTTGGTGCAGGAACCCACCCTCCGAGCCACTTGTAAATGACTGGCCTGATAACCGTGGAAATGTCACCCCACATCCTACAGATGGATTTACTGTATTTATTTGCCTGGCTGTCAGATTTGCATTGCAGGCTGCAAAGGTATTTTATGGCCAAAAAAATGTGTGTTTTTCCCACCCACAATGTCCAAGTTGTATTTACTGATTATATTTCACTATCAGATTTGCAGTGCAGGCCGCAAAGGTACTTTATGGCCAAAAAGTGAATTTTTTTAAAACAACAATATAACAGCAGTATTTAACGGTTTTAGTGGACTGTCAGAAATGCAGTGCAGGCCGCTAATGTACTATCTAGCACAAAAAGTGTGATTTTTTTCTACCAACAATGTAACAGCAGTATTTAACGGTTTTAATGGACTGTCAGAAATGCAGCACCGGGCGCAAAGGTACCTTTGGAAAAAAAATATGATTTTTTTCACCCACAGTGAAACAGATGGATTTACTGATTTTATTTCACTATCAGATTTGCAGTCCAGGCCACAAAGGTACTTTATGGGGAAAAAAAAAATATGATTTTTTCACCCACAATTAAACAGATAAATTTAACTGATTTTCTTTCACTATCACCAATGCAGTGCAGGGCGCAAATGTACTTTTTAGAAAAAATAATAATAATTTGTCCCCCTAGAATCTAACAGATAGATTTACTTACACTCACATATGCAGCACAGGGGTACTTTACAGAAAAAAATGTGAATATGTCACCTCCTGGGTCCCTGAACTCACAGACAGATTACCTATATTATTTTCCCTTTCCCTGGCACATATGCAGTGCAGGTGCACTTAAAAAATGGGTATATGTTGCCCACTGAACTAAAAGAACAGTATTCAATTATTGTCCCTGGCACGTATGCAGTGCTGGTGCACTGAACTTGCACAAAATGGCCGCCTTGTTGCCCATTTACACTGCATCATTCGTTTTGATGATTGGCACAATTGATATATTTGTGCCAGGTATATTGTAATATCTGATGGGATACTGCACATTTGCCTATCTGCTATATCTGATTTGTATATTGATGGCTGTCATCATGCACTTGTTATCTAGTGATTTTTCTTTTATTCCATAGGGCACATCTTTATATATTTGGTGAGGTGGCTGATTCTTCTTAGATACTTACTCTGCCTCATTCTATCTTACTAATACTGTTCCTCAGTGTTCATACCCCAAAGTGACCGCTAGAGATCTCTGTAGTACACTGGGAGTGGAAAACTCCCTGTGGTACCGCCCTCCTGTGATGTCATCGCTGACTCTGGGCGGGGCACATGACTTTCCATGCTCTCTGTGCTACGGGTCCAGGGCTGGAAAGGGTGGCCCACATTTGAATCAGGGTAGGTAGCTTTGGTGGCCATTTCACGGCCATCATAGCGCCGGAGCGCATCCCCTGTGAGAGAGGGGCTCTGCGTTGCCCATGCCTAATTAACAAACAATTGTTATTGTTTTAAGAATATAAATCAATTATATAAAAGACATATTACAACAATAATGTAGACAAAGCGACTGATCAATGTAAAGACAATCATAGATCAAATATAGCAACATATTAGATTACAGAAGTGATAGCTTTTGATAATGGAGCATAAAATGAGGATCATAATTAAAGTAGGTCAGACATGTTGTAATGTTTTAACACATTATAAAAAGGGAACATAATAGAACAAATGGGCTTGATTAATGCAATGTATGCCATTTAGCCACAAATGCATCTTAATAAGATAAGTAATCTTAAAGGATACTTTGGTATGTAAAGGGTAAGTGGGGGTGGGGGGGGTGGATCAGAAAAAAACACAGATTTTTTTCCAAGGAGACCAAATAGCCAGAAAAGAAGATTGTGAGTGGAGTTCCCAGTGGGAGAGTTCTTCTAATCTGTAGATCTGGTCTACTTTTTGGATCCATTTGGCTAAATCTGGGACCTCTGTGGAAAGCCAGGAGGACGCTACCAGGATTCTTGCTGCAGCTAGCAGCATAAGGAATAATGATCTGCCCCATTTGTTTAAACCTTTGAGGCCTAGATTGAGGAGGGTTAGGTCTGGGGAGCAGGGAAGAGTGGTTCTACAAATATGGTTGCATTTTTTTATTATGTTGCACCACCAGTCCTTAATGGTTTGACAACTCCACCAAATGTGGAAGAAAGAGCCTTTTTAGGCTTTGCATCTCCAACATAAGTCGGAACTACTTGGGAAGTAGATAGAGATTGTATCTGGTGTTTTGTACCATCTTGTCATAATTTTATAACCATTTTCTTGAATTCGAATACATCTTGATATTTTGTGAGGGGTTGAAAAGACCGTCAAGATCTCTGTAGGAGATAAAGAACGGCCCAAGTCTTTCTCCCAGGTTCCAATTATTGCTGGTTTAATAAGAGATATGGGAGTTTTTAATCGGTTATATAAGGTTGAGATGACTCTTTGGGGGGGTTGTTTTGCACCAAGTGTTGTGTCAAACCAAGAGGACCGGGGTTGTAAGGGGGATGTCTTAAGCAAGGATGTGATCTCAGAGTTGAGGAAATTTTGTATGAAGGTAAGAACCATGGATTTCCCCAAGTCTTTAAAGAGGTGTGGCAGGGAACTGACACAACCTTCATTGTTCAGTAGTTCTGATATAGGTATATTTGAATGTCTAACTGAAAGAGGACACATCTCCTTTAAGTCTATGGGGGCTAAATCTATTATGTCCTTTAAGGTGAGGAGAGGAGAGGGAGTAGTTAGTGTTTTATTATGCGAGGAGAACCAGTCCCAGACTGATAAAGTGCTCCGTATCATGGGGTTCGGAATTTGTTGCGGTGATGTTTTTTTTTTTCCTGCTAGCAAGAGAGCTCAGGGAGAGGAAGGGAGGAAACATTTTTCCATGTGGACCCATCCTTTATGAGGAGGAGATCTAACCCAGTTCACTACTCTGGCTAGATGTATGGCTTTCATATACATTTCTGGATCTGGAAGGCCAATTCCTCCCAGTCGTTTAGGCTTAGTGACAGTGTCGAAGGAGATTCTAGAGCACCATCCTTTCCAGATAAACTTACAGACTGCTTTGTTAAAATTAATAAAAAAGGATTTAGGTATTTTGATTGGGAGGGATTGCATTACATAAGTCAGTCTGGGTAGAACCAGCGCAGAGACCATGTTTTTCCTACCAAACCATGATAGGTATGGGAGATCCAATGAGCCCATCTGAGAGATCATAGATTGTAGGAGCGGTAGGTAATTGAGTTTGTATAAGTCTGCAATGTTCGGAGAAATTTTCACGCCAAGATAAGTTAGTTGTTGTATGGACCAGTTAAATGGAGAGTGAGCTTTGAGGGACTTAATAGTTGGCAGGGGAAAGCCTTTGTGAAGGAGTTGGGATTTAGCAGGGTTGACTTTAAAATTAGATAGGGAACCAAAAAGTTCTATTACAGAATGTCTGGGAGGGATTTCTTCGGGTTAGTTGTAAGGATCAAAAGGTCGTCGGCGAAGGCAGACAATTTGATCTCTTGATCCCCAACAATGAGACCCATAATATCTTTTTGTTGTCTTAAGGCCTGTAATAACGTTTCCATGACCAATACAAAGATAAAGGGAGAAAGGGGGCAGCCCTGTCTAGTGCCATTTTTAATGTGGAAGCTAGGGGATAGAGTGACATTTACTGATACAGATGCCGGAGAAGAGTGGTACATAGCTGTAATCGCGTTAGAGAATTGTTCCGGAATATTACATTTTGCAAGGGTAAGGTTAATATATAACCAGTCAATTCTGTCGAAAGCTTTTTCGACATCTGTACCTAGCATGACTAGAGGGATCGCTTTATGGGATGAAAAATATAAAGCATTCAGTATTTTCATTACATTATCTTTCCCCTCTCTCCCTTTTACAAATCCTACCTGATCTGGATGAACTAAAGAGGGAAGGAACTTTTGTAGTCTATTGGCTAACATTTTGGCGAGTAATTTAAGGTCAGTATTTAGTAAAGAGATGGGGCGGTAATTGGAACAGAATGAAGGATCTTTGCCAGGTTTGGGGATGATTGTTATTGTGGCTCTAGACATGTCAGCTGAAATAGGGGTATTGAGGAGGGCCCTGTTGCAGATTGGGAGAAATTGAGGTAGGAGGATATCAGAAAAAGATCTGTAATAAGACAGAGGTAAGCCGTCTGGGCCTGGACATTTCCCTGATGGGGAGGATTTTATCGCCTCCTGTAGGTCTGACAAAGTGAAAGGAGCAGCAAGTAAGTCTTGTTGTGGAGATGAGAGGGTTGGGAGATCTAATGAGTTGAGGAAGGAGGCTATATTGTGCATTTTGTCATACCGAGGGTCTGGGAGGGGGGGAGAGGGAAGGTTGTAGAGGGATCCTTAATAGAAACGGAAAAGAATGGCGTGGCATTAACCAAGCAGGAAATGCTCAAACCCACATGCGGTGGTGCATATATATAGGGGAGCAAATCCTGCACTTGTGGCCCGTTGCTAATGACGATCCCCAGCAAAAATGCATACAATGGAGGATGCCCACAGCGAACCACAAGTACCACAATAGACATCCTACACAAGATAGCAATTATGTGGATGTAGTAATCAATATAGCAATATAACAAAATAGCAAAGACAGGTGCACTCTGCGGTCTTACTAAACCCTCAAACTGATGTTAAAATTGAGAGATTAGCCAACATATCCTACGGTGTAGGACATGTCTGAGCCCGAGCACCGCGCCGTAGGATATGTTGGCTAATCTCTCAATTTTAACATCAGTTTGAGGGTTTAGTAAGATCGCAGAGTGCACCTGTCTTTGCTATTTTGTTATATTGGATTCATAATAGAGTTTAAATTGTTCTGCTATCTCTTTAGTTCGAAACAGCGTGGAACCAGAAGGGGCAGTAATGCTCTGCACATAATTTGCGAGTTTTCTATGTTTAATTCTCTGCATTTGGTATTTTGTAGCTTTGTCTCCATGAGCGAAGATTTTTTGTTGAGAGGATAAGAAGAACTTAGCAGAACGCTCATTTAGCATATTTTTTTATTCAGTTTTAAGGGATATCAACTTTTTGAGTTTTTTTCTAGGGAGTTGACCCTAGAGAAAAGGGAGTTTAACTTTTTTTCAGATTCTTTTTTTCAGATAGGAGCCAAGACTAATTAATTGACCTCTTATATAGGCTTTATGTGCATCCCACAAAACATTAGGAGAGGTGGAGGGGGCTTGATTGATGGAGAAATATTATTTTAGGAGAGATGTTATACGGTTTTTATGTATATCATTATTCAGAATGGACTCATTGAGTTCAGCAATCCATCTAGGTTGGTCAGCATTGGGGTCATAGGCGTTAACAAAAGTATTGAGCGTCTGGCCTATTTTACCTTTCAGGATAATGTAACGACCCTCTGGGTCCTGAATGTGATTTATATATGTGAAGGGGATACCTCTGCGGAAACCAATGCTGACCCCTCTAGAGGCCGCTCCATTAGCGCCACAGTGGTACCATATCGGAAATTTAGAAAAGGAAAGATTAGGGTAGTTATTGTGTTTGTAGTGGGTTTCTTGCAGGAATACTACTGAACATTTTTCTTTCCATAGAAGGGAGAAAATTTGGCAACGCTTAGAGGGAGACCTTAAACCCTTTACATTGTAGGAAACTATATTCAAGTCTGACATGACTTGATTGCGTTAAAGGGGAGGATAAGACTAAGAGTAGGTATTGTGGCAATTGCAGGGAGCCCAACAATATAACTATGAAAAAAAAGGACTAAAACATAGAACCCTAATGGATAGGTAAGTACCATAATGAATGATTTTATGGTTAATAACCAGAAAGTGTTAGGGGGAAAGTGAATAGTAATTCACATGTAACCTGCAGCAAGGTGGGGAGTTAAAAGGATGGAAAAAACAACAAATCACAAAATGGGGGTTGGAGAGGAGGGCAAAGAAGAAATTGAGGTGATGGTAAGTGGACTTAGATGGGAGGGAACAAAAATGAAGGAAACAGATGCAAAGGGGAGTGGAGAGAGATATGGAGGTTATGAAAGGATAGCCCCTAATATACCTACTAGTGGTATATATAGAAGGGGATAGAGGTAGAGACAGGACAGGTTAGAGAGTCCTGATGAGGGTGAATACTGTTCAGGAACCGTCATGAGAAGTGTGCGGTTTCTTAGGTGTTGCTGAGTCCTTGTTCTTCTTGGACCTTTGTTTCTTTGGAGTGGTAGAAAGTTCCCAAGGTTGAATGACTGGAAGAGGAAGCAAGGAAGAGATATCTTGAACTTTATCCCAGTCTGGAATATTCAGTGGAGAAGTTTCCAGCACGTTGTAGGCCTCTGTAAGATCTGAAAAGAAGGAGATGGTAATCCTTCTTCCAGAGTACAATAAAAGAAAGTCCAAATGGAAAGGCCCATCTGTAGGGAATCTGCTTCTCTTTAAGGAGAGAGGTGAGAGGCCTTAAGAATCTGCATTTTTGCAGAGTGGATGGAGATAAGTCCTGGTATATCTGAATAGGGACCTCGTCCAGGAGAATGGAAGGTGCAGCTCTGGCCGCTTTCAGAATCGCTTCTTTGTCCTGGAAATTCAGGAAACGGCTGATAATGTCCCTTGGAGGATCGTTTTCTTTGGGAGGCGGGCGTAATGCTCGGTGTGCCCTTTCGATTATTAACATGGAAGGATCGAAGTCCCCTAGAAGGGAGGCGACTATTTTCATGATAGCGGCTGGGATATCAGTGGCTGTGACAGATTCAGGGATCCCTCTGAAACGGAGGTTGTTTGAACAATATTATATTTTTTTTTTTTTGCGCTTTTAGCAACCCCAATTGCTATATTATTGTTTAAGTATTTAGGGGTTGCATACCTGCTTGTGACTGAATCAACTAGTGAGCTTGTATCATATTATATGTAACAATATTTCACCAAATATGAAATATAAAACATTTTGGGGGTCATTTATTAAGCTCCGCATTTTAGATGCTGATCTTAAAAACCCTTTTGCTGTGGATCTGCCGGCCTCTACATAACTTCGGTGCATTCAGCGCCAGTGTAAATGTAAGACAGCTTCCTTGCTGGCTTACATTTAGACCATTTTCTACGCCTAAAACAGGATTAGAAAATGATGACGTCCCCTTCCTTGCCCATGCCAAGCCCACTTTTTTAGACCTTTGCGCCCTAAAAGAGGTGTATTTCTAGATAGTATATGACCCCCCTATGGCTTTTGGAATACAGACACACAGAATGTTGTCAATCACTGGTAAGATCTCCTCCGTGTACAACTAAAGTCAGAAAAAGATATATAAATGTATAAATTATTCATTTTACTGAATCTTTACCTATATCAATATACCACAAAAAGGAGTAGATTAAATTCCCATGAATTTAAAATGTAATATTTATTTAAAAAACACATATCAAAAGACAAAACATATTCATACCAAATACATAATAGTGGTCAACATGTAGAGACATCCAATTGACAGCGCCACCTAACCTAATGAATGCACGTTATTATATATGGCCAATAGAAAGATACTTAGTAAGGCTCATCCATCAATGGAATCCCCACAGGTCAGTTTTTGCGGTTAAAAGGAATCTGTTAGGAAGAAAGGCAATATCAAAGACAATCTAGGATTTTGAAGGATAGATTCAGGGACAGAGGATACAGCAATAGACAAATTAATAAAAGAATGCATATAGCGAAACAAAGAACAAGGGAAAAATTGCTGCATCCGAATGCAAAGCTGGTACAAGACCAAAGTCAGGAACCAAGGTTCATTACGAACCATAACAGACAGTGGGGACAAATTAATAAAATACTGAACAAACATTGGGAAGTATTACAAACGGATGTGGAGCTGAAGCAAATTATTATGGATAGGCCGCTAATCACAGCAAGAAGATCTAAAAACCTTAAGGATATTTTAGTTCATAGCCATTACATACCTGATGCTGGAAAAATGGATGGAGAGGGAAGAGGAGGTTTATATCTATGTGGATCTTGTAAGGCCTGCAGAAATATGGAAAAAAATTATGTTTTCATGGATATATATCCTGTTCCTCCATAGGAGTAGTTTATTATGCAACTTGTCCGTTTATTATGCAACTTGTCCGTGCGACAAAGTATACATAGGGCTTACTACACGAGAGGCCCAAGATGAAGAAGATCTTAATAATTTAAAAACCATCCCCAAACATTTTAAGATCTTTCATGGGGGAATCCTAATACATTAAGATTTAGAGGAATTGACATGATCCATCTGGGAGCAAGAGGTGGTAACAAAGGGAAAAAGCTGGCACAATTAGAAAGCAAATGGATTTTTAGATTGGACACCTTAGCACCCAAAGGGTTAAACGAAAAAATTTGGGATTTAGTTCCTTTCTGAAATTGTAGTTTCCTTTTTTTACTGATTACAGGGGGTAATAACATGGTTAGGTTTTAATGTTATTTGAGTTTCATATATTTTTAGTTGTTTGTAATATGTCTTCTACTCATAGATAAACTCTCATAAAGCGAAGTATGGAGAATCCCATGGTGTTAGAATGGAACAACCTGCATCGAAGCAACAAAGGACGGGTCAATGAAATTGGAAAGCTATTAGATCGTTTTATATAGACAAATTAAAAGGGCGAGAATGATGTAGTTGTATGTTTTTTTATCCAATATGTTTTGGTAGCATTGATATAATTATTGTCACCATATACAGGGAGTGCAGAATTATTAGGCAAGTTGTATTTTTGAGGATTAATTTTATTATTGAACAACAACCATGTTCTCAATGAACCCAAAAAACTCATTAATATCAAAGCTGAATATATTTGGAAGTAGTTTTTAATTTGTTTTTAGTTTTAGCTATTTTAGGGGGATATCTGTGTGTGCAGGTGACTATTACTGTGCATAATTATTAGGCAACTTAACAAAAAACTAATATATACCCATTTCAATTATTTATTTTTTACCAGTGAAACCAATATAACATCTCAACATTCACAAATATACATTTCTGACATTCAAAAACAAAACAAAAACAAATCAGTGACCAATATAGCCACCTTTCTTTGCAAGGACACTCAAAAGCCTGCCATCCATGGATTCTGTCAGTGTTTGGATCTGTTCACCATCAACATTGCGTGCAGCAGCAACCACAGCCTCCCAGACACTGTTCAGAGAGGTGTACTGTTTTCCCTCCTTGTAAATCTCACATTTGATGATGGACCACAGGTTCTCAATGGGGTTCAGATCAGGTGAACAAGGAGGCCATGTCATTAGATTTTCTTCTTTTATACCCTTTTTTGCCAGCCACGCTGTGGAGTACTTGGACGCGTGTGATGGAGCATTGTCCTGCATGAAAATCATGTTTTTCTTGAAGGATGCAGACTTCTTCCTGTACCACTGCTTGAAGAAGGTGTCTTCCAGAAACTGGCAGTAGGACTGGGAGTTGTGCTTGACTCCATCCTCAACCCGAAAAGGCCCCACAAGCTCATCTTTGATGATACCAGCCCAAACCAGTACTCCACCTCCACCTTGCTGGCGTCTGAGTCGGACTGGAGCTCTCTGCCCTTTTACCAATCCAGCCACGGGCCCATCCATATGGCCCATCAAGACTCACTCTCATTTCATCAGTCCATAAAACCTTAGAAAAATCAGTCTTGAGATATTTCTTGGCCCAGTCTTGACGTTTCAGCTTGTGTGTCTTGTTCAGTGGTGGTCGTCTTTCAGCCTTTCTTACCTTGGCCATGTCTCTGAGTTTTTCACACCTTGTGCTTTTTGGCACTCCAGTGATGTTGCAGCTCTGAAATATGGCCAAACTGGTGGCAAGTGGCATCTTGGCAGCTGCACGCTTGACTTTTCTCAGTTCATGGGCAGTTATTTTGCGCCTTGGTTTTTCCACACGCTTCTTGCGACCCTGTTGACTATTTTGAATGAAACGCTTGATTGTTCGATGATCACGCTTCAGAAGCTTTGCAATTTTAAGAGTGCTGCATCCCTCTGCAAGATATCTCACTATTTTTGACTTTTCTGAGCCTGTCAAGTCCTTCTTTTGACCCATTTTGCCAAAGGAAAGGAAGTTGCCTAATAATTATGCACACCTAATATAGGGTGTTGATGTCATTAGATCACACCCCTTCTCATTACAGAGATGCACATCACCTAATATGCTTAATTGGTAGTAGGCTTTCGAGCCTATACAGCTTGGAGTAAGACAACATGCATAAAGAGGATGATGTGGTCAAAATACTTATTTGCCTAATAATTCTGCACTCCCTGTATGAATTGTGATCACATTTTTTATGTATTCATAAATTTCATATTTTATTAGCACAATATTAGCACTTTATAATGATATATTGTAATATTATAATGATCTGTGATTGAGATATTGTTTATTTATAAATATGTTTTTTCACGGTTATATGAATTGAAGTATTCAGGCACTTTACCACTTTATCTTATATTCATAACACACTTTAGATTGTTCATTGCTGCTAATAAGTATATTTGATATTTTAAATATTATGTATAGGCACATAGGCACTTTTTTTGCACTGGAACAGTTAGGATGATTGTCTAATGGACACATTGTTTTTTTTTTATAGCCCAGGTCTCCTTCCTCTTTCTTTTAGTCCTCTTACCCATAACCGTTTTGCTGTATTGATATTGTGCAGTGATTGTGGCCCAGTGCACATTACGGTCAGGCAGCCCGGATGCTTCCCTCGGTCTCCATGGAGATCGTGCGACGGCGACGTCAGTCCTCGCCACTTTAGATGTGTGACTGCCCTCTCCGGCGTGGGACTCAGGGGAAGGGCGGAAGCGTACATTACGTAACTGTATCAGACTCGTCATGCGCTGCAAGGAGCCACTAATCACAGGCCACATCACATGACCCATAGATAGGCCCTCCATAGGACACACCACTCTTTAAAAACCAGGTATTCGGCCTCGTAAAAACCACTCCTCCTGAGGAAGCAAGACTGCAAAACACGTGTCAAGGAGTCAGCGACCACGTACCCTGCTATCACCCTGGTATGATTACCCTTTTTTTTAACAGATTAGCTATTTTAGTAACTTTATCACTTCATGGTCTTGGTATTTGAGAGTTTATTTGGGTCTGTGCTCACTGATACTTTTTAGAGAGGATGGATTTTCCCTATGCATTTAATTTAGTGTACACAGACCACACTCCTTACTAAGTATCTTTCTATTGGCCATATATAATAACGTGCATTCATTATGTTAGGTGACGCTGTCAATTGGATGTCTCTACATATGTTGACCACTATTATGTATTTGGTATAATTATGTTTTGTCTTGATTTGTATTTTTTAAATAAATATGGCATTTTAAATTCATGGGAATTTAATCTACTCCTTTTTGTGGTATATTGATAATGGTAATAGAGTATCCCAGTTAAAGAGATTGTAGCAGATTTAGACCTATTGGTATATGAATTACCAATTATATGAGTTACCTTTGTAACATGCCACCTGTAGATTGCACTGCATTTTGTGGTGACAGGTCCTCTGTAAGGGTTTAAAAGAAAAAAATACATTACATCTTTTACTTTTAAAGGAAAGATTGAGAGGTACCATACAGAAAATGGTTCTTCATAATTAGTCAAACGTTGGAATGCATCTATCTATCTGACAATTAAACTAACAATCAAAGCTGCTGTATAACTAAAAGGGTTTTTTGATATATATTTTTTTTTTACTGATGACCTACCCTCCTCTGAATTTAAGTCTCAGAAAACCCCTTTAACAAAGTAATAAATAGTGTGGAATTAATGAAGGAATTTTCTAACTGAATTGCTGGATAATGGATCACTCCCCTCATGCTTGCTCGGTGCACATATTTTAACCTTTACCTTTGAAAGGCTGGAATAGAAAACATATCTAAAAGTATATTTACAGCTTGACCATAGTCACAGGATTTGAACAGTTAAATTAACATAGTTGCTTCTAGCATTTGATAACAATTGTTTTGCAAATGTCATAAGTATGGAAAATCTGGATTTATTGATTGACTTGACATCTTAATGTATAATACTTGTTTTATGTCACTGAGGCATTTCTTCACAATACAGTGCAATAAGACCTGGAGCTGAACAGATTTGGATTTGTAGAACATAAAACTTATTTCCTTTAAAATCTGAAAATGCTAGAGGTGAACTAATTTACAGCAACATTCTTTTCTTGTTGAAGATACCTATGGGTGCAATCTAATGTTTCACCCATGATAAGCTTTTTGTCAATGTCATCTATTATTACAGATTGTCCTTCATGCCAAAGCAGATATCGCCCCAAGGCGATCATTATGACTTGTCTGACTTGTCTTGTTTTTTTTGCTATAATTACTAAGAAACACACTAAATCAAAACTGTTATAATAAAAAGGAAAAAATGTAAACAGTTGTCCCTTCCGGCTTCAATATTCATTCACTGCATCACAGTGGTGTTTGTTAGGGTTGCAGAACACTACTGTTTAGAATATAACTAACCGTTTGTTCATTCAAAAGCTAAAATATTAACATATTTGCCCAGATTTTTATATTTCTTAGACAGTGTAGACATTAGAGATGAGCGAACCCGAACTGTATAGTTCGGGTTCGTACCGAATTTTGGGGTGTTCGTGACATGGACCTGAACCCGAACATTTTCGTAAAAGTCTGGGTTCGGGTTCGGTGTTCGGCGCTTTCTTGGCGCTTTTTGAAAGGCTGCAAAGCAGCCAATCAACAAGCGTCATACTACTTGCCCCAAGACGACATCACAGCCATGCCTACTATTGGCATGGCTGTGATTGGCCAGTGCAGCATGTGACCCAGCCTCTATTTAAGCTGGAGTCACGTAGCGCCACACATCACTCTGCTCTGATCAGTGTAGGGATAGGATGCAGCTGCTGCTGTTAGGGCCAGATTAGGCAGGAATTTACTTACTGAAGTGATCGATGTACAGCTGTGTATCATACAACCTCTGCTATTCAATTGCTCACTGTTTTAAGGCGGCCCAGAGCGTTTTTCAGTCACTTTTTTCTGGGGTGATCGGCGGCCATTTTGTGTCTTGTGGTGCGCCAGCACAAGCTGCCACCAAGTCCATTTTTAACCATCAATAGTGTGTTTTTTTTTTTTTTTTGCTATATCCTATAGCAGGGGCTTGGCTGTGCTTGCTATTTTATTGAGGGGTAAAATACAATTGCCAAAATAGCAGTACCCTAAATCTGGTGTTTCAGCTGTGGCTAGCCAATTGTAATACTGTCTGCTGTCTGCCGAAGCACAGTTTTTGTTCTGGGTTGAATACAATTCCCAACTTAGCAATTCCCTAAATAATTGTTTTCTGCTGTATCAGGCCAAGTTTAAATCTATCCATAAAAGGGTATATTAGATTGAAGGTGCGGATAGGGTCATCCTCAATAACTTCAAACGCTTCCATGCATCACCAAGTATAATTCTGTCCGTAAACGTATACCTGTCATCCACCGCCAAAATACTAGGCCTCCAATTTATACTCAGCTAAATCTGTGGTTACTGCTGTGCCTGGCAAAGTTATTTAGTGTCTGCCGAAGCACAGTTTTTGTTCTGGGTTGAAATACAATTCCCAACTTAGCAATTCCCTAAATAATTGTTTTCTGCTGTATCAGGCCAAGTTTAAATCTATCCATAAAAGGGTATATTACATTGAAGGTGCTGATAGGGTCATTCTCAATAACTTCAAATGCTACCGTGCATCACCAAGTCTAATTCTGTCCGTAAACTTATACCTGTCATCCAGCGCCTAAATAATAGGCCTACAATTTATATTCAGCTAAATCTGTGGTTACTGCTGTGCCTGGCAAAGTTATTTAGTGTCTGCCAAAGCACAGTTTTTGTTCTGGGTTGAATACAATTCCCAACTTAGCAATTCCATAAATAATTATTTTCTGCTGTATCAGGCCAAGTTTAAATCTATCCATAAAAGGGTATATTAGATTGAAGGTGCGGATAGGGTCATTCTCAATAATAACTTCAAACGCTACCGTACATCACCAAGTCTAATTCTGTCCGTAAACGTATACCTGTCATCCACCGCCTAAATAATAGGCCTACAATTTATATTCAGCTAAATCTGTGGTTACTGCTGTGCCTGTATTAGAGTAATACGGTACCTAAGTACATAGCCAGATAGTGTTAGGTGCCTGTAAAAAAGGCCTGAATTTGAATTCAATACATTGGGCCCAAATTTTTTTTTCTTATTGTGGTGAACGGTAACAATGAGGAAAACATCTAGTAAGGGACGCGGACGCGGACATGGTCGTGGTGGTGTTAGTGGACCCTTTGGTGCTGGGAGAGGACGCGGCTGTTCTGCCACAGCCACACGTCCTAGTGAACCAACTACCTCAGGTCACAGTAGCCGCCAGAATTTACAGCGATATTTGGTGGGGCCCAATGCCGTTCTAAGGATGGTAAGGCCTGAGAAGGTACAGGCATTAGTCAATTGGGTGGCCGACAGTGGATCCAGCACGTTCACATTATCTCCCACCCAGTCTTCTGCAGAAAGCGCACAGATGGCGCCTGAAAACCAAGCCCATCAGTCTGTCACATCACCCCCATGCATATCAGGGAAACTGTCTGAGCCTCAACTTATGCAGCAGTCTCTTATGCTGTTTGAAGACTCTGCTGGCAGGGTTTCCCAAGGGCATCCACCTAGCCCTTCCCCAGTGGTGGAAGACATAGAATGCACTGACGCACAACCACTTATGTTTCCTGATGATGAGGAGATGGGAATACCACCTCAACACGTCTCTGATGATGAAACACAGGTGCCAACTGCTGCGTCTTTCTGCAGTGTGCAGACTGAACAGGAGGTCAGGGAGGAAGACTGGGTGGAAGACGATGCAGGGGACAATGAGGTCCTAGACCCCACATGGAATGAAGGTCGTGCCACTGACTTTAAGAGTTCGGACGAAGAGGCAGTGGTGAGACCGAGCCAACAGCGTAGCAAAAAAGGGAGCAGTGGGCAAAAGCAGAACACCCGTCGCCAAGAGAGTGCGCCTGCTACTGGCCACCGCCATCTGGGACCGAGCACCCCAAAGGCAGCTTCAAGGAGTTCCCTGGCATGGCAATTCTTCAAACAATGTGCTGACGACAAGACCCGAGTGGTTTGCACGCTGTGCCATCAGAGCCTGAAGCGAGGCATTAACGTTCTGAACCTTAGCACAACCTGCATGACCAGGCACCTGTCACGACCGCTATCCCAGCAGCAGTCGTGACGCACCAGACGGAGGGGAAGGGGGACCCTTATCTATGGATGGGAATAGTATGGCCACCCCTGACTAACCCTAAGCTGGCACCTGTCTGCCCTGATACCCTAGACGGGGTGTGAACCCGTGCGGCGAGCAGGATGCCTAAACCCTCAGTCACCCTACCAAGCCTAGAGTGGGGAAAGGCCGATGGGAGCACTAGTCACCATCACTCATGTCTAGGAGAACAGCAGGGGAAGACAGCAACAAACAAACTATAGCAGAGATAGACTTATCCAGTCACGAGCAGAGAAGGCGATCCCAATCACGACAGTCCACGTCGGACAAGAGCTCCACAGCAACACCATCAAACGATCTCCTTCAAAGGTCAGAATAGAACTGGAAGTAAGGACTATATCTGGCAATGACTGCAAGTGAAACTGAAACTAATATAGTAGCTGGGAGTGGCAGACAGGACTCACCTGAGAAGGATGCCTACAAACTCCCAGTCAGGACAAAAAGGTTCACAAGGCATAACCCGGATGACATACCCTGAACCATGGAGCAAACTCACAAGCTATCGCGAGTAGCAAGTCGCTGCGACCTTCTCCTCCCAGACCTGTCTGGATCAGTCACAGTCGTGACAGTACCCCCTTTCTACGAGGGGCCCCTGGACCCTCAAGACCAGGCCTCTCCGGATGGGAGCTATAAAAAGCCCGAATGAGTCTGTCCGCTTTTATCTCTGAAGCTGGAACCCACATTCTCTCTTCGGAACCATAACCTCTCCAGTGCACCAGGTACTGAAGAGAGCGGCGAACATATCGTGAGTCAACAATCTTTTCCACCTGAAACTCAAGACTGCCATCAACAACCACCGGTGGAGGCGGTAGTGGCAATGGTTCAGGAGGTTCTACATATCTCTTAAGCAGAGATCTGTGGAAGACATTATGGATCCTTAGAGTCTGAGGTAGCTCCAGACGAAAAGCCACCGGGTTAATGATCTTAATTACCCTCTAAGGACCAATAAATCTCGGACCTAATTTCCATGAGGGAACCTTCAACTTGATATTTCTGGTAGACAACCACACCAAGTCATTCACCCCAAGGTCCGGACCTTCAGAGCGCCTCCTATCAGCCACATGTTTGTATCTACCACCCATTCTCTTCAAACTTTCTTGCACACTCTGCCACACTGAAGAAAGTGAAGACGCAAATCGTTCCTCCTCGGGAATCCCAGACGGCCCCCCCTCACTAAACGTACAAAACTGAGGATGGAAACCATACGCACCAAAAAATGGTGACTTATCGGTGGATTCTTGACGACGATTATTAATGGCAAACTCGGCTAACGGTAAATAAGATGACCATTGCTCCTGATTTTCGGAAACAAAGCATCTCAAATATGTCTCTAGGTTTTGATTGGTACGTTCAGTCTGACCGTTGGACTGTGGATGGAAAGATGAAGAAAACGACAGATGAACCCCTAAAAGAGAACAAAAAGCTTTCCAAAATTTAGAAACGAATTGGGTACCACGATCCGAAACAATATCGGAAGGGACCCCGTGAAGCTTCACGATGTTGTCAATAAAAACCTGAGCCAGTGTGTTAGCATTAGGCAATGCGGCAAGAGCAATAAAGTGCACCATTTTACTGAATCTGTCAACAACTACAAGAATAACAGTTTTCCCCGCTGATACTGGTAGATCCGTAATGAAATCCATTGATAGGTGCGTCCAAGGCCTGTTGGGGATGGCCAGAGGCAAAAGACGCCCTGCCGGACGAGTATGATCTACCTTAGAACGAGCACAGGTAGCACATGCAGACACAAAATTCAACACCTCCTGGCGCCACTTAGGCCACCAGAACCGACGAGACACTAATTCAGAGGTTGCCCTACTACCTGGGTGTCCTGCCAGTGTGGAGTTATGGTGTTCTTTTTGTATCTCCAGGCGTAAATTTTCTGGCACAAACAGTTTACCCGAGGGGCAGGAGGCCGGGGCGTCCCCCTGAGCTTCCAACACCCTCCCATCTAAACCTGAGTGTAATGCAGAGACGACCACCCCCTTTTGCAAAATGGGCTCTGGTACCTCAACATCACCCCCTCCAGGAAAACTTCGAGACAATGCATCCGCCTTAGTATTTTTTGCCCCCGGGCGATAGGTTATTACAAAATTAAACCTAGTAAAAAATAACAACCACCGAGCCTGTCTAGGGGTGAGACGTTTAGCAGACTCCAGATATAATAAGTTTTTGTGATCAGTAATCACCATGACGGGATGAACCGCCCCCTCCAAAAAATGACGCCATTCCTCAAAAGCCAACTTAATAGCCAAAAGTTCCCTGTTGCCAATATCATAGTTCCTTTCTGCAGTAGACAATTTCTTCGAAAAGAAAGCACACGGACGCCATTCACCAGGGGACGGGCCCTGAGATAGTACCGCTCCCACCCCCACCTCTGATGCGTCAACCTCTACAATAAAAGGAAGCGAGACATCTGGCTGTACGAGAATAGGGGCCGAGGTGAATCTCTCCTTCAGAGATGCAAAGGCAGTTTTGGCTGCATGTGACCATTTGGAAAAATCAGATCCCTTTCGGGTCATGTCCGTCAGTGGTTTGACCACCAAGGAATAGTTCTTTATAAAAATTGGCAAACCCCAGGAAGCGTTGCAATGCCTTCAGGTTCTCAGGCAGATCCCAGTCTATAATCGCCCGGACTTTCTCTGGATCCATGCGGAAACCTGAATCTGACAACACATACCCCAGAAATGGCAGTTCTTTTACGGCGAACACACATTTTTCTAACTTAGTAAACAATTTGTTGGCCCTTAATATCTGCAGCACTTGTCTCACATGGATCTTATGTGTATCCAGATCCGGGGAATAGACCAGGATGTCATCAAGATATATCACAACAAATCTCCCGATAAGGTGACTAAAAATATCGTTGACAAAATGTTGGAATACCGCAGGCGCGTTAGTAAGACCAAAAGGCATGACCAGATTTTCATAATGCCCTTCCGGAGTATTAAAAGCCGTCTTCCACTCATCCCCCTCTTTGATGCGAACCAGGTTATAGGCCCCTCTGAGATCCATTTTGGAGAACCATTTAGCACCAGCAACCTGATTAAAGAGGTCGGGAATGAGAGGAAGAGGATAGGGATCTCGGATAGTTATCCGGTTTAATTCCCGGAAATCCAGGCAAGGACGTAGGCCCCCATCTTTCTTTTTAACGAAAAAGAACCCTGCAGCCACAGGTGAAGAAGAGGGTCTGATGTGTCCCTTAGCCAAACTCTCCTAAATATAATCTTTCATAGCCTTCCTCTCCGGGCCGGAAAGATTGTATAACCGGGTTTTAGGTAGTTTTGCCCCAGGTAATAGATTAATCGGGCAATCATATGGACGATGAGGTGGTAACCCCTGACAACCCTTCTCAGAGAACACATCCATAAAATCTGACAGAAAGGCAGGTAAAGATGTTACAGAGAGTGTAGAGCACCTACTACTCAAGCAGTTGGCCTTACAATGCTCACTCCACTCCACAATCTCCCCGGCCTGCCAATCCACCACTGGATTGTGAGTCACCAGCCAGGGAAGCCCCAATACCATAGGAGCCGGAAGACCGTCCAGGACATAACAAGAGATATGCTCTTTATGGAGGTCCCCTACCTGCAGATGGATATTATGGATGATCTGAGTTAACTCTTTCTGAGTAAGAGGGGAGGAGTCGATGGCAAAAACAGGAATAGTTCTGCGTATCGGTTCCGGAGTAAAACCCAGAGCCTGAGCAAACCGTGAATCCACCAAGTTGACCCCCGCCCCACTGTCCAAAAAGACGGAACAGATCTCAGTCTTATTGCCCGCCTCGGGCAATAAGACTGAGATCTGTTCCGTCTTTTTGGACAACAAAAACTGAGACATGCGTATGGAGGAAACGAATACGCCCAGACTGTTATCCTCCGCACAATCTGGGGACTCTAGTTTTCCGGCGGCTCCTTTGTTTGTGGTCTCTTGGGTTCTGAGGGACAAACCTTTACAAAATGACCCCTCCCCCCACAACGAAAACAAACCTCTGACCTACGGCAGAACTTAGGAGGATTCACCCGTCTAGTGGCGCCCCCTATTTGCATTGGTTCGACTGGATCATAACAAACCGATCCCTGCCCTATAGAGGCCTCCGTAAAATTTAATAGTCTCTCCCTGAGTCGTCTGTCGATTCTTATGGACAGAGACATAGCAGCCTCCAGAGACCCAGGGACCTCGTATACCGCCAGCGCGTCTTTTAATTTTTCAGACAACCCCTGGCAGAACTGACTCCTAAGGGCCGAGTCGTTCCATAACGTATCAGTAGCCCACCTACGGAATTCGGAACAATATAGTTCAGCAGACCGGTTCTCTTGCTGAAGTCTACGTAGCTTAGACTCAGCCAGTGAGACCCTGTCCGGGTCACCATATACGAGACCCAGGGCTTCAAAAAACTCCTCCACTGATCGTAAGGCCAGAGAGTCTGATGGTAGGGAGAAAGCCCAAGCCTGCGGATCTCCTTGCAGGAGAGAAATTACAATGCCCACCCGTTGTTCCTCACCGCCGGAGGATCTAGGGCGTAACCTGAAGAACAATTTGCAAGCTTCTCTGAAGGTTACAAATTGGTCTCTCCCTCCTGAGAACCTATCAGGTAAAGCCACTTTTGGCTCATGAGTACCTTGGTTTCCCGAAGCAACGGTGGAACCCAAGGATGGCTTTTAATCCTGCCACTTCAAGGGATAATCCCTGTAATTGTTTCGCCAAAACCGTAACCGGATCCATAGTGGAACAGAAAAATCCAAAGCAAAACAGCAAGCAAAAAAAAAAAAAAAAAAAGAAATGTCACTTTTTTTTTTTTTTTTTTAATGGCCAGATATACTGTCACGTTGGATGAAAAGAAAGATCCCAGCAGACGAGTCTTCAATGCTTGCAAAGTTTTATTGTTTTATTGCCTGTAACAATAGTCCATCAAAGGGACGCGTTTCGGCTCAATTGCCTTTCTCAACAGATAAATATACATGTTCAGCAACTCATATATATATGCGTATCAATGATTGAGGAAAGGAAAATCACAGTGATGTGAACGCCCATAATAGGGGCGGTACGTACATGGTCACATGGTAACAAAATCAAGGTAGTCAATCAAGGAATCAAAAGCGCAACGGGTATCAAGATACATGTCAATCGTAATGAAATAATGTTGTTAAATACCAATACAGCTGGGGAACTCCTTCATTTATATGGTAGATGTCTAGAAAAAATAATAATGCAAAAAAGGTTGTGAAAATTAGTAAAAATAAGATGAACAGAAAAATAGCACTACAAGAAATCAGATATGCATAATTTCATAGTCGCGGTTGAGGCCTCTCGGATATAGGGTATCAAGGGTATGAATCCAGTACGCCTCCCGGCGCAAAAGTAATTTTTTGATGTCGCCACCCCGCCTGGGTCTAGAAATTTGTTCTATCACCTGGAATTTTAATTGAGCGACTGTATGGTGAAACTTATCAAAATGGGAGGGAACTGGTAAAAGCAAATTTTTCGTCCTGATGGTGGATTTATGTTTTCCAATGCGGTCTTTGACACTCTGCATAGTTTCCCCAATGTAAAGCAACCCACAGGGACATTTTATTAGATATATAACATTGGCTGATTCAAAAAAGCCATCAACCGCATATGAGCGTCCGGTATGTGGGTGGTAAACATTGGGCCCTTTGATGACATTGGAGCACTGGAAACAATGGAGGCACGGAAAAGTGCCCTTCCGCTGTGTAGCCAGGACCACCTGTTTAAGAGTACCACGGGTGCTTCCAATGTCCGCACGTACTAGCTTGTCCCTATAGCTAGGGTTTTTTTTGTTACAGATAAGGGGCGGATTTTGGAATTCCTTGATTTGGGGGTATGCTTTGCCTAACAGACACCAATGTTTTTTAACGATGTTATCTAGTTTAGAATTAAATGGATGAAATTTGTGAATCAGTGCCACTCGTAGACTTTTGTCTTGTTTATTCTCAGAGCTACGGGGAGAATCTAACTCCTTTATGGTGTTAGTTAGGATAGATGACGGGTACCCTCTTTCTTCAAATCTTGTGGTCATCTCTTCTATTCTATGACCCAGTACTGAGGGGTCAGAGACAATTCGTCTAACCCTCTGATACTGGGACTTTGGAATAGCTTTTTTAAGAGCAGGTGGATGGGCGCTGGTAAAGTGGAGGATACTATTTCTGTCTGTCTCCTTCCGAAATAAATCAGTTGACAAATTACCTTTCACATCCTTGATAACCCTTGTATCCAAGAAGCTGACCATCCGACTATCACTTGTGACTGTAAATTGTAGACTAGTACATGCTTGGTTCAGGTATGAAACGAATACCGTGAGGGTCTCCTGTGACCCCGCCCATATGCAAAAAATGTTGTCAATAAATCTTTTCCACACTAAAATGTGGTTGTGATACCACTGACTGCTGTATACAAAGTTATCCTCAAATTGAGACATATATGCATTTGCATAGGGCGGGGCCACATTAGACCCCATCGCGGTCCCCCGCTTTTGTAAATAATAGGAATCCTCGAACATAAAATAGTTCTCATATAAGACGAGGTGGCGCAGCTCTTCGAAAAATTCTCGCTCTATAAGGGAGTAATTACTCCTTTCTAGGAATGATTTGACAGCCTGCACACCTCCACTGTGTTCTATGGAGGTATACAGGCTGACCACATCAATCGGCACCAGTAAACTGTCCAGAGGAACTGGACCCAATTGTGCAATAGTGTGCAAGAAGTCCTGTGTGTCTGCCAGGTATGATGGAATACCTCTTATTAAAGGTGTAAGGACTTTCTCAAGCACTATTGCCAAGGGAGACAAAATGGAACCCACCGAGGCCACAATAGGGCGACCAGGGGGATCATTCAAAGTTTTATGTACTTTAGGGAGTACGTAAAAAACAGGTGTTATCGGTGTTTGGTTGATCAGGAAAGTATGCATATTCCTGTCCAAAACACCCAATGCAGCAAAGTGATCCACAACTTTCATTATTTTACGTTTTATACCAAAAACAGGATCAGTGTTTAACAATTCATAAGTATCAAAATCTGAAAGTTGACGATGCACCTCCGCCACATATTTTATCCTGTCCATAAGGACAATACCGCCCACTTTGTCTGCTGGCTTCAAAACAATTCTCTTGTCTTCCATTAATGTTTTAATAGCCAACTTTTCCTCTGGTGTTACGTTAGATGTAAACCGCATTTCACCCCTCTTAATGCCATCTATATGTGTCTTGATGTCCCTATAGACCAATTCAATATAGGTCTCAACCGGATGATAAAATTTGGGGGGCATGAATTTACTCGGGTTCTTCAGACCTAGATCACCCAAACATAGACTTGGTCTTTCGCCATCACCCGAACCAGTAATCCTGTCATCTTTATCCAGAAAGTGGGCCTTTAATTGTAATTTCCGAAAAAACTGTTTTAAATCAATGTCAAACTGAAAAGTATCAAAGTAAGTTGAGGGGCTGAAAGAAAGTCCTTTCTGGAGGGCCGACATCTGAACGGGACTCAATATATGTGAAGACAGGTTAATCAAGAGCGACTGTTCCTTACCTGTGAGCGGGTTTGTACGGTTTGACTCGGTCCCGGCTTCGATGCGGTGGCTCCTCCTCCTCGTGGACGTGATGGCGAAAGACCAAGTCTATGTTTGGGTGATCTAGGTCTGAAGAACCCGAGTAAATTCATGCCCCCCAAATTTTATCATCCGGTTGAGACCTATATTGAATTGGTCTATAGGGACATCAAGACACATATAGATGGCATTAAGAGGGGTGAAATGCGGTTTACATCTAACGTAACACCAGAGGAAAAGTTGGCTATTAAAACATTAATGGAAGACAAGAGAATTGTTTTGAAGCCAGCAGACAAAGGGGGCGCTATTGTCCTTATGGACAGGATAAAATATGTGGCGGAGGTGCATCGTCAACTTTCAAATTTTGATACTTATGAATTGTTAAACACTGATCCTGTTTTTGGTATAAAACGTAAAATAATGAAAGTTGTGGATCACTTTGCTGCATTGGGTGTTTTGGACAGGAATATGCATACTTTCCTGATCAACCAAACACCGATAACACCTGTTTTTTACGTACTCCCTAAAGTACATAAAACTTTGAATGATCCCCCTGGTCGCCCTATTGTGGCCTCGGTGGGTTCCATTTTGTCTCCCTTGGCAATAGTGCTTGAGAAAGTCCTTACACCTTTAATAAGAGGTATTCCATCATACCTGGCAGACACACAGGACTTCTTGCACACTATTGCACAATTGGGTCCAGTTCCTCTGGACAGTTTACTGGTGCCGATTGATGTGGTCAGCCTGTATACCTCCATAGAACACAGTGGAGGTGTGCAGGCTGTCAAATCATTCCTAGAAAGGAGTAATTACTCCCTTATAGAGCGAGAATTTTTCGAAGAGCTGCGCCACCTCGTCTTATATGAGAACTATTTTATGTTCGAGGGTTCCTATTATTTACAAAAGCGGGGGACCGCGATGGGGTCTAATGTGGCCCCGCCCTATGCAAATGCATATATGTCTCAATTTGAGGATAACTTTGTATACAGCAGTCAGTGGTATCACAACCACATTTTAGTGTGGAAAAGATTTATTGACGACATTTTTTGCATATGGGCGGGGTCACAGGAGACCCTCACGGTATTCGTTTCATACCTGAACCAAGCATGTACTAGTCTACAATTTACAGTCACAAGTGATAGTCGGATGGTCAGCTTCTTGGATACAAGGGTTATCAAGGATGTGAAAGGTAATTTGTCAACTGATTTATTTCGGAAGGAGACAGACAGAAATAGTATCCTCCACTTTACCAGCGCCCATCCACCTGCTCTTAAAAAAGCTATTCCAAAGTCCCAGTATCAGAGGGTTAGACGAATTGTCTCTGACCCCTCAGTACTGGGTCATAGAATAGAAGAGATGACCACAAGATTTGAAGAAAGAGGGTACCCGTCATCTATCCTAACTAACACCATAAAGGAGTTAGATTCTCCCCGTAGCTCTGAGAATAAACAAGACAAAAGTCTACGAGTGGCACTGATTCACAAATTTCATCCATTTAATTCTAAACTAGATAACATCGTTAAAAAACATTGGTGTCTGTTAGGCAAAGCATACCCCCAAATCAAGGAATTCCAAAATCCGCCCCTTATCTGTAAAAAAAAAAACCTAGCTATAGGGACAAGCTAGTACGTGCGGACATAGAAAGCACCCGTGGTACTCTTAAACAGGGGGTCCTGGCTACACAGCG